>NC_072492.1:29928791-30231821 GCF_027574615.1 Eptesicus fuscus | reverse complement strand
CTTTACCTCTGCAGCTCCCTACTTTTGCCTCCCAGACAAAACAAAATGTTAACAAGTGTATTTAAGTAACCAGGGCTTATAAGTATAATTTTTAAATTCTCAGACATTCAATAAGAATTTAATAATTTATTTTTTAAAATTAAGTTTCAATTATTGATTTAATTAAAAGTTTTACTAGTTTTAAATCCTGAATTAAATTTTCATGGTTTGATAGGTTCTAACTACAAATTTCCAGGTCAGAATGCATGATCCTTACAAAGATAATGCCCTTTAAAATTGCTTAAAGGTGAGATTTTATAAACTGGTCCTAGTTTTCCCAATAGTTTATATGAATACAACACTTTTATTATTTACTAGAGGCCCAGTGCACGGATTCGTGCACCGGTGGGGTCCCTTGGCCTGGCCTGAGGGAATGGGGCCAAAACCAATGCAGTGCACAGATATGAGCACTGGTGGGGTCCCTCAGCCTGGCCTGTGCCGTCTCATAATCCGGGACCCCACCAGTGCACAATCAGGGCTGGGAAGGGACCACGGGAGGGCTCCAGGGTGTGTCCGGCCCTTCTTGCCCAGTCCCGATCGGCTGGACCCCAGCAGCAAGCTAACCTACTGGTCAGAGTGTCTGCCCCATGGTGGTCAGTGTGCATCATAGCGACTGGTTGAACAGTCCAATGAACTGTGGGACACTTAGCATATTAAGAGGCTTTTATTATATAGGATGTTATGGAAAAATTACTTGGGTTTAATTTTCTTTAAGAGAGACCTAAATAGTTCAATTCCCATTTATTCAATGTACATTTTCTTTACTTTAAATCTGACAGTGCGACAGCTAAAGTTTCTAATGATGATTATATTATGTATTGTGGTTAAACTAACTCAAAACATAAAGGCACTTGACAAATCAGATCAAATAGTGCATTGTAAACTTTTTAATCCTTCTATCCAGTTTTTCTTTCTCTATCAGGAATTCAACTTACAAAGAAAGTAAGGTGAAACAATTCAGCTGTAGGACAGATCATTTATGCCAGATCATCTATGTATATAAAAGCCTAAGCAACTGTTAAGACCGGTAGCTATGATGTGCACTGACCACCAGGGGGCAGACGCTCAATGCAGGAGCTGCCCCCTGGTGATGAGTGCACTCCCACAGCCAACCTCCTGTGGCCGACCAACCTCCCGTGGCCCCTCCCCCTGGACTGGGCGAGATTGCCCCCAATTGGACTGATTGCCGGGAAGGCTGAGGGACCCCACCTGTGCATGAATTCGTGCACCAGGCCTCTAGTTTGGATAATAAAACTTAATATATTATAGATGTTATAATGTATGTATCTAAATAAATTTGTCAAAAAAACTATCTTAATTCCTATTTCTCTAAAAAATGAATATATGATCTACAGACAGAAACATTTAGTAATTTTTTTAGTTTATTATACTTACTCTTAGAAAAACCTGATTTACAATGCTTTTGTCTGCATACATAAAAGTTGTAAGCAGTCCAATTCCAAGAGAAATTCCTGTTAGATAATAAGTTCCAGTTAATTGCAAGAAAAAAAATCAAAGAGCTAACACAATGACATGAATTTAAAGGAAACATTTACAATTTTAAAAGCTAGCAGAAAATCAGTAACAAAAATACATAGGTTAAAGTAGATTACCAATAAAGAAATAAATTTACTGAATTTAGCAATGAAACAATTCAATATTTTATTACACCCTACCTGTTATATGCTGCACAACAAGTTTGACACCCAGAATCAAAATATATGGAAGACTCTTTTGCAGCCACTTGAAGAGATATCGGAATTCGGAGTAGGAGCTACTACCATGATCTCCAGACTCCATGGAAGTATCACCAGGCTGCCTTGCTTGGTTACGGGACTGATTCCGTAAGTGACTCTGTACACATCCATGGGTACAGCTATGGACACCTGACCTTGTATTTCTGGAGCTTAGATTTTCAGCACATTCTTTAGGTATGGAGTTAATCTGGATATGCACATCTCCAGAATGAAGACCAGAACCTTCTGTCAATCTTGTGTGGACACTTTGGGAGGCTGAGGCAGTCTCACTGCCTGCAGCTCTTTGCAATTGGCTACAGTTGGCTTGCATGACCCTTGAATACTTTTTTTCTTTGCTTCAGGTCTCCGTCTTCTAAAAATAAAAAGCAGAAAATATTCTAAGTGAACAGTTAGAGAGGCTGATAATCACAGTAGATGAATTATTCTCAGGTTATCTATGACTTGTTTTTAAATTTATTTTTATTTTATTATTGATTTCAGAGAGGAAGGGAGAGGGAGAAACAACGAGAGAGAATCATTGATTGGCTGTCTCCTGCACACCCCACGCTGAGGATCAGGCCTACAACACAGGCATGTGCCCTGACCTGGAATCCAACCTTGACCTCCTAGTTCATAGGTTGACGCTCAAGGACTGAGCCACGCGGGTTGGGTTATTACTTGTTACTAGACTCCTCCGTTAATAACAAGGCTCTGCTGCTCTACACAAAATACCTTTTAGGGAACATCTGCTATCAAAGAAGTTGAGCTTCAGATGCCCCCAGTTCTCTAATAAGAAAGAATCAGCAAAATAAAGTATGGGTGCCCAGTAGATGTGACTAATGTGCACACTAGTATTCACATTTTAATACTTGAGTACATTCACATTCACTCTGCCCACCTGGAGCAGTTTCATCTCCAATGTAGACACTATATTTCATAAGAATCATGTTTGCTAATGCTTGGAAAGGCTAGGAAGAAAAAAATTAAATCTTAATGCCTTATTAAACACCCTGGAGAACTAATAAACATTTCACTCAGGTGACCTATAAATTTGTCTTGTGTTGAAACAGCTTTGCCAAAGCTAATAAAAAAGCTTCCAATAAATACCCAAGTATTACCCCAATACCTTTAAAATAGGAAGACTTGGGGAGTCGCCATGTAATTACTAGACAACTCTAGTCTGAATAAGGTTACACAGCCTGCCCATTAAAAATGCCACCATTGCCAAAACCGGTTTGGCTCAGTGGATAGAGCGTCGGTCTGCGGACTTAAGGGTCCCAGGTTCGATTCCGGTCAAGGGCATGTACCTTGGTTGCGGGCACTTCCCCAGTGGGGGGCGTGCAGGAGGCAGCTGATCGATGTTTCTAGCTCTCTATCCCTTTCTCTTCCTCTCTGTAAAAAAATCAATGAAATATACTAAAACAAATAAATAAATAAAATGCTGATATTTTAAAAATAAATAAATAAATAAATAAAAATGCTACCATCGGTGTGTGTGTGTGTTGGGGAGGGAGGCGGTTCACGCAAGAGGACACCGTCAGAAGAAGACCCCTAAGTGACCAGCGTGGGCAGCAGCGTGGGAATCCCAGCCTGCCTTTTCTGTAGGAAGCAGCTAGAGTACAGCAGGTCATTCTATTTCATTAATAGGTTCGAATATATATATATATATATATATACATATATATATATTTTTTCAGTTACTGTAAGGAGGTTGGGCTTTTTAGTTCCTTTCACTAAAAGCTTTCACCGAAGCTCCGACGCCACGCGTGCTATTTATTTCCTCAAACCTCTGAAAGACCAACACTGGGCGCGACAGTTTTAATGCCTTTTCCATAAAGAAAAACATAGAACCCTCCCACTTTCCTCGATGCAAGAGCAAGAAAGGGAAGGAAAAAAAAAAAAAGCAAAGAAAGTCAGCGCAAACAACTCTTCCGGAATCCCCAGGACAGAATCTTCCACCCACGTTCGAGCTTCGAGTGTCTCAGTTACTCTCCCCAGAGCCCATCGGCCGCCGCCGCCCGCTTCCCCGAGGCCTGACCTCATGACGATGAGCAGACAGAGGCGTCGGCGGCGACGGCAGAAAGAGCGGGAGCCGTGGCCTCACGGCCCTCGGTCAGGGCCATCACCTTCAAGCCCCACTACCCACGACTCCGGCCCAGCTCGGCGGCGGCGGCGGCGGCGCGCGCGTCCCCGGACGTCCTCACGCGCACGCGCCCGCCGCTGCGCGCCGCGCCGGGGGCAGGGCTGCGACCGGCGTGCCCCGGGGGGCGGGGGCGTGGGGCCGCTGGGGTGCCGGCTGTGGAGAGGAGGGGGCTGCGCCTGAGAAGACGCCCAGGCATGTGCACTAGACACAACCGGCGACACGTATGTGCATCATATGTTATATATGTGTGTGTAACCCGCCACGCGCCTCTGAGAACTGGACGTTGTAAGATTCAAAATGTTTTGGCTTCGAGAACCTGCCCTCGGGGGGAGGGGCCTGAAGTCGGGGACTGTCCCCGTCCCTCGCCCGGCCCGTCCCCCCCCAGGCACCTCCCCTCCGAAGGCTGCCCGCCCCCTCATCCCGCCTCGCGCGCGCTCCGGGAGCTGGAGGAGCCACGTCGGCGAGGAATCTGCGCTTCTCGGGGCGGAGCGAGCGCGGTCGGGGGTTTCGGTCGCTTGACTCCGGCCCTAGTTGTGTCTGGGCGGAGGTGAAATCCCCCCGAGCTGGGTCTTTGTTACAATCCCCAAGTGGCACTGTGGGAACTCGGCCCTGCCAAACCCCGATGGGGTGGGGGGGGGGGCAGAAGCAAAGAGAAGTGGGGGCGAGTGGACGTGGGGGTGGAAATAAGAGAGAGATTTTGAAACTTCGTACGGGGTATAGGGAACTCTGTTGTATCTTCACTATAATTCTGTTAACGTAAATCTGTTCTAAACCAAAAAGGTTACTCAGAAAAAAAACGTAAGCAAAAGAAACAAAACACCCTGCCTCTGGTTCCCGGGCCAGAATATATTTTAAAGGATAATAATCCTATGCCATGCATTTCCCCCACCCTCCACAGCCGCCAACAGCCTTTCCATTCTGAACCCCGAACTTTTGATACCTTTAATTTATAGAGATTCACGTCAAGTAAATAACTCTTGAAAGTCTTCCCACGGTTCTTGAAATTAAATATTCTACGCCATGTGGACTAAGTTAACTTGGGCAAGGGGTTTAGTCTTTCCTCACTGGAAAGGATAAATTTACATTCCTATACACACTTGATGAATGGAGTACCGAGTGGAAATAGTGATACTTGGTCTTTTTATTGGTCACTACCCGATTTGAAACCATTTACAACAATTTGGCCCAAGTTAGTTTGCTGGTGTGTGATTATTGAGGCTCCTGAACCGTGAAATTGCACCTTATTTTCTCCTGTGTTAGAGTAAAACTGAATCCACTGTTTAACCTCAGTTATTCACTTTGAGACTGGACTTAAATCATAGCGAGACAGAGGGAAGAGTCAAGGAAGGAACTTATCTCAGCAGAGTTGAAGTCTTCAGATGGTGATTGAGAAATGTTGAAACAAAGGTGTTGATACAGTGCAATCGAAGTTGGTTGGAACAAAGGGACTCCCTGATAGTCCCCCAATGTTAAAAGGCCCTAAACAGATCTGCTTCATGTACCCCAGTTTGGGGGAATTTAAGAAGCCAAAAGCATAGATTATGATGAGAAACCCTACCCTGAATTGCCTATGGATGATGGTTAGGTAAATTAATCATGGTAAAGATTTACCAAATGGCCAGGTTCTTTTGGCCCAACCCCTAAGGCCACAGGCACTCTGTGTGCTGGGCATTGATTGGTTGGTAATGACACCAGTTAAGTCAAGAGGTCAGACTGGCTATACTAGACTAACCAGAATGGAGCAATGATGCTACCCTGGCAGAAGCCAGAGTTTTCACCTTCCAAAAATCCCTGAAATCAAACACAATTCTAGGTCCTGTGGAAAAGTGAATATATGGTTTTGGTGTCCTCCCACCAAGGGTTAGGAGCCTTTTCCTACTTCCAATTTCCCTCTCTTTTCTCTCACATATCAAGAGCCTCCCTTCCTGCTATCTTCTACTCTCCAGAATCCCCTACTGCATACCCTATAGTTCTGTCTTCTTGTCCCAGTTTAAATGTCCATGTTTCCATATAGCCTATTGTTCAGTTGTTTCCAACCTTTTAAAGTTTGATGACGGCCTCCCTCCTATTTTTAAACGTATTATGCAAATTATTTAACATATCAAAAGCAGATAAAAGTGAATTATGAATATCCTATGTACCTATCCATACAGCTTTTTTTTTTTTTAACCAAGTATAAGAGGCTTATTTCATGATAAAGGGGTCATTGTCAAAAGGAAATTGCAATCCTAAACATTTATGCACCTAACTAGAGGCCCGGTGCACAAAATTCGTGCACAGGTAGGGTCCCTAGGCCTGGCCGGTGATCAGGGCCAATCAGGGCCTTCTGGCTGCTGGCCGGGGCCTTCCTTCCCCAGCTGCCAGCTGTTGGCCAGGGCCTTCCTTCATTCCGTACTGCCCCTTGGTGGTCAGTGCATATCATAGCGAGCAATTGAACTCCCCGTCTCCCAGTTGAACTCCCAAGGGGATACTTTGCATATTAGCCTTTTATATATATACTAGTGGCCCAGTGCACGCAATTCGTGCACATTAAAAGGGCACAGTCTGGGGCACACCATGGGACCTAGAGTCAAGTTCCCGCCCACCCACATGCGCCTCAAAATCGCATGAGACCCAGACCCGGCCAGCCCCCGCTCCCATTGGGCTAGATCCAGACCTGGCCAGTCCCAACCTTGTCAAGCCCTGCCGGGCAGGGATGTAGCCTCAGGTCCCCTGGCCCAGCGCCAGGATGGGGTGTGTGGCCTGAGGTCCCCCAGCCCAGACTGGGGCGGGGGGCATGGTCTGAGGTCCTCCGTTAAGCCCCGCCAGGCGGGGGCGGAGGGGTGGTGCGGCCTCAGGTCCCCCGGCCCGGCACTGGGAGGGGGGCACAGCCTCAGGTCCCCTGTCAAGCCCCACTGGCAGGGGGGTGCAGCCTCAGGTCCCCCGTCAAGCCCCGCTGGGCAGGGGGCACGGCCTGAGTTCCCCCGAACCCAGAAATGGGGGTGCACCTTGAGGTCCGCCATTAAGCCCTGCTCGGTGGGAAGCACTACCTGAGGTCCCCTGTCAAGCCCTGCCAGGCAGGGGGCGCAGCCTCAGGTCCCCTGGCCTGGTGCTGGGGTGGGGGGCGTGGCCTGAAGTCCCCTGTCAAGCCCCACCTGGTGGGGGCGTGGCCTGAGGTCCCCCAGCCTGGCACTGGGGCGGGGAGAGCAGCCTGAGGTCCCCTACCCCAGCACCAATACGGGAAGCGCACCTTGAGGTCCCCCATCAAGCCCTGCTGGGTGGGGAGCACTGCCTGAGGTCCCCTGTCAAGCCCTGCCAGGCAGGGGGGCGCAGCCTCAGGTCCCCCGGCCTGGTGCCAGGGCAGGGGGCAAGGCCTGAGGTCCCCGTCAAGCCCTGCCGGGTTGGGGGCGTGGCATGAGGTCCCCTGTCAAGCCCAACCAGGATGGGGGAGGGCGTAGCCTCAGGTCCCTGCTGATTGATTGTTAAGGCTCCTTAAGGGTACTTGGCCTCAGCTGTGGGTGCAGCCATCTTTATGATGGAGTGATGGTCAATTAGCATATTCCCTCTTTATTAGATAGGACTAGAAGCCCGATGCACGAAGATGCGTGCAAGAATAGGCCTTCCTTCCCCTGGCTACTGGCATGCAGCGGGCTCGCTCCGGCAGCCTGTGCAGCAGAGGCAGCAGTGGCAAGCCCTGCGCGCTCCGGCCCCGCTTCCTCCTCGCCCTCCTTCTCTGGAGAGTTCCTCTGTGCAGCGCTGGTGCTCCCAGGAAGACGTGGAGGGGAAGAGGTGGGGGGAGTGAGGCAGGTGGGGAGGACTGGAGAGGTTGGGTGCGCTAGTGCATTTCAGTTTCCCATTGTGAAAGTGGGATGCAACTGGCCCCCTTCCTCATCCTCTTTCTCCTCCGCCTTCCGCCTCCTGCCCGCCTGCCCTCCCTCCACGCCCATCGCCCCTCCCCTCTTGATTTGGAGAGATAGGGAGGAGGGAGATCTGATAATTTGAATTACTGTGTAGGTGGCCTCTTTCATCTATTCAAAACAAAGCTGAGCCGCCTGCCACTGCCGTCACGGCTGCCACCATCGCCCCTTGGCTGGCCCAGGGCTCCCGGGGCACGCTAACTGTGCACCGAGGGAACTCATGTGCACGTCCGTGCCCACGGGGCTGCTCCAATGCTAGGGTTTTGTTTACCAGAGCAGCGGGGCAGGGGTGGGGTAGAGGGAGACGACAGACACGGGGAGTTACGACCTCAGGCACCAGAGGGTTGTCTCTGAGGCTGGGGGCTGGGCCACAGGGAGGCTGCAAGGATGGTTGACAGGTATGGAGTGTGGCAGGGAGGCCCTGAGGCGCGCTGCCCAGAGGCCCGGAGTGGCCGGGGGGGGCGGGGCTGTGGCAGCTTTGTCAGGTTAATTTGCATACTCACTCCTGATTGGTTGTGGGCATTGCGAAGTGATGGTCCATTTACATATTTCTCTTTTATTAGTATAGATATATAAGAAAGCTTAGAAATAGACAATGTAAATATTAATAGAATCCCCCCAAATAGACAAATCCACAATTATAATCAGAGATTTTAATACCACTCTCTTAGTAATCAATAAAACAAGTAGACAGAAAGTCAGGGACTGTAAATACATAGCACTTTGCTAGTTTATACTCAGAGTGTAAAGCAAAACTTAGAATACACATATGCCAAACCAATAAAGATCATTTAACAAAAATAATACCATCGCACTATCCCCCTAAATAAAAAATTAACACCTCATGTTACTCTTCAAATGTTTAGCGAATGAACTGAGGATCAGCCACATCACATAAGAGTGAAAGAAGGAAAAACAAAAATGTGTTCAAAGTAAACAAACTGGGGCCCAGATTTAAAAAAAGAACGAGATATAACTGGTCACGAACAGAGGAAAAAGCATTCTATGAAGGAAGGAGGACTGATACAAAGAAAAACAGAAAGTAAAGTTTTCTAGTCTAGGGTAAAGAGTATTACGAAAAAATATCCAAAAATTGAAAATAAGCAAAAGAGATTACTGGCGTCCTTTCAATAGAATGCAGGATGTAACTTAGCAGACCCTCTGGGAATTATCTGATTATGTAGGGGTGAGCATCTTCATTTGACTTTACTACTTTACAACTTTATAGAGGTAGTGGTTAACCTATAGACAATTGATAACGCAATTGCTCTTTCTGTCATAGAGCAATGAAAATGATTCCTGTCCTTAGCAATACAAATACAAATCTTGTGGCAGAGATTTAATTTGCATCTGGTAAAAAACAACCTCAAGCCCTAACCGGTTTGGCTCAGTGGATAGAGCGTTGGCCTGTGGACTAAAGGGTCCCAGGTTCGATTCCGGTCAAGGGCATGTACCTTGGTTGCCGGCACATCCCCAGTAGTGGGTGTGCAAGAGGCAGCTGATCAATGTTTAAAAAAAAAAACCACAAAGAAAACAAAACAAAACAAAAACAAAAAACAACCCCAAATATTATCTCTCTTCCCTTGCAGGAATTTGTACTGACAAATTTATTTCAGCATTCCTTTGACTATATAAATTTTCTGTTCCTTGATTTTTTTCTGTATGAACCAGTCTTAATATTTATTTTTGCTCTTTTATTATCTAATGAGTTAAATTAAAAAATTTTGAAATATTTTCTTTGTATATTTGAAGAAGAGTCATGTTTTTAACTTTTGAAAATTGTATTCCAGCAAGCATTTGTGTAGAAAAGTAAAAATATGCTAGGTAAGCGGGCGGGGGGGGGGGGGGGGAGGGGGGGGGGTGGAGAAAGAGTTGTGGAGGACCTAATAACAAGAGGACAGCAAAGGAATGCCACCATGCAGTTAAAAAGTATCTACTCTGTTCTAGGATAATGAAATGGTGACTGAGGTTTTTACTAAGGTAATTACAAAGGCTGCACTTGTGCCTCTGTGGGCTGACTATATAGGTGTCCCCTTTTCACAAGCAATTTCTGAAAGATTCATCAAGAGGCAGTGAAGAAAACAATAGTTCAGACTTCTTAGGAGACATAATTCTTTCTTCTCACTTTCTCTTCTGTCATGAAAATTTGAAGAAAATTTTTATTAAAAAAAAATTAGACTCTCACATTCAAGTATTTTCCACATACAAAGCAGCCCATAAAATATGTCCTTGGAATCACCAAGGTTTCTCTGGCACACATTTCAATAACACTTCTCTCTTTAGAAAATGTGATTACATATGTCATATTATTAGATGTTTGTAGCAATTCTCTTGAATGAGGCAGTTATTACTAAGTCATTTTATAGAAGGAAAAAAACTCCAGTGTTTTTTCACTTTACTTTAGTGACTTTGGTTTTCTTCAGTTTGACATCTCATTTCTGGCACATAGTGTGGGCCCTCTGAAAATATTGGTTGGATAAATGCTATTTAAAATATGATTGGATTTGAGATTTTTTAATTTTATGTAGTTTTCAAAAAAAATGAGGTTTTCTTTTGGATTCTTCCAATATTGTCTTTTTAAATAGGAAGAAATCGTTTTGCAATGATTTAGACAGATTTTTATTTGGAAAAATTTAGATACAATTGGCCCTTTGATCTGTTATCCATCCCTTAAAAGGTACTGACAAGTTATCACATACAATTAACAACTTAATTGGCTACATATTTTCTTTCAGGAATGATAATAAAATAATATTATAATGAAAAACTTATCTTAGGAGCTTTAAAGGAAAACCCCTTTAATTCATTAAAATTTAAACCTCAACAATAATAACTTCATTACTTTAGAATAAAATTTGGCATATGAAAAGTTAGTGAGTTGTACTAGGATTATCACACTCTTTAGAATTTACTGAGTGATACTTGAAACTATTATATATGGGAAAATAAAGACATAATTGTAGTGCTGCTGAGATTAATACTTTTTTAGATGTCTAAAATATTACAACAAAGACACACATGAGGGCGCTCTAATCAGTCAGAAATTGCAAGTGTGTATATACAGTATTTGTTGCTGGGAATTAGACTTTTAAGAAGTCAACACCAGTACTATACATTTACAGATGGAAAAAATAAGGCCTAAAGTGATTTTGACTCTATATGCCCTATTCTTTAGAGTACATAAATTGGGTATTTTTTAAAAGATTGTATAACAGTCCCTTGTCAGTGAATATATGCTGGAGAATTTTGACTCTCATTTGGCAATTGTTTATTTAAGATCTTTACCCATGGCATGATATAATTTATTTATAGTATGTAGGAAGAAACAATTAGTATATTTATTTTTATGAATTTTTGCTCCACAAAATGTTAATTGTGATTTATTTATACTTAAAGCTGATTCTCGACTGATTTCTTTGGATATAATCCTTATTCTCTCCCAGATCTCTGATCTATTCCTAGTTCTTTGGCTTTTATATAAATATAGAGTTACCAGACTGCCTGCAGATTTTCCAGGGAGAAGGTCTATAAACATCCACAAAGATTTTATTAGATAGATGCTATGATGAGAATATAGAATGTAGATATTCCCCCAAAATTAGTATGTATATGGCAATATAAAGACAGCAAATATCTATTAAATATGCCCAAAGGAGGGTCTTGTGCTTTTTCTCAAGCAATGATAATGGCATCTTCATTAACATAGTGACTTCCTGGTTTGGTCTCTCTTGTGCCCAGTTGACACCACTGAGATTGGGTTGCAAAGGGTAAATATGTACTTAGAAAAAAAGGTTTTCTCTGACCAAAATGAAGACTAAACTGGCATTGCCACAATCTCTAAGTAACCAGTCAAAACTGAAGAGACCATAATGTATCAGAAGTCCTAAGTTCCCATTACTGCAGGTTATCAAACCCAGGCTCGACGATTGCTTATGAAGTAAGCAGAGGGGACCAAACACCCATTGGGAATGTAGACTGTTACGTGGCCAAGGTGATGTCTTCAGTGTGGTCTTTTCAGTAGTAAAGATATTCAAACATATGCACACCAACAGAAACATGATATTCTAAAAATTAAATAGATTGTGCTACTGATCTGCTCCAAAAATTTTTGGAAGCACAAGAATGTGAAGATGCTTTACTTTGCAGGGTATCATTCAAAGTAATTGGGATGCCAGTATGTCAGGATTGGGATGCCAGTATGTCAAGATTATGAACCAGATTCTTGGGTGGTATTCTTCACAATTCAATTACTTCTTTGTGCATTGTTATTTTTATATGTTGCTAATTTTACATTTTATGAAGCCTCCTCCCATATATATTTTCCTCCTCCCATATATTTAGCTATCTAAAAAGCACATACACAACAGAGTGACTAATTTTTCTTGTCATTCATGTCTTTTGTTTCACCAATTTATTTACGGATTTATGGCTCATTGATTTTCACAGTTTGAAAATTAATGTTAAATCAATACTTTGTATAAATTTATTATGATTTTACTGTAAATTATTTTGCAATAGATGGTTTGGCCTATGTGGTATAAAACTCTATTGTATATAAATGAAAACATTAAGCAAGTTGAGGGCATAAAACCAGCTAACACCCTAACATAGCAGCTTATGAGTGAGAAACTATATAGCATTTTTATGCAGCATATGGGAAAACTGTGCAGCATGGGAGATTTGAGTATTAATTCTACAGTTGTACTAAATCTAACATGTCAGTCTCTATCTGCAATCCAGCCAGATTTAAAGTGCTAAGTTTTTGCTGCTGTACTGAATACTGAATTATCTAAGATGGTGGTGTTTCAGAAAGCCCATCTTTTTCCTTTTTAATTTCTTTATTGATTGTGGTATTTATTACATATGTGTCCTTATTCCCCCATTACCTCCCAACCCCCATTCATGCCCTTACCCCCCTGTTGTCTGTGTCCATTGATTAGGCTTAAATGCATCCATATAAGTCCTTTGGTTGATCTCTCCCCCTACCCCCACCCTCCCCTACCTTCCCTGAGGTTTGAGATTCTGATCAATGTTTCTCTGCCTCTGGATCTGTTTTTGTTCATCAGTTTATGTTGTTCATTATATTTCAGGAAGCCCATCTTCAAAAAGCAAATCTAGACCACTTAGCATCTATATATGAAACATGTATATTTCCTATGTACCAACAATATTTATTAAAATACCTGTGTGTAAAATTAACTCAAAATGGACTTAAATGTAAGAGTTAAAATGATAAAATTCACTGAAGAAAACTGATAAATACTGAATGTTTGTGTCTCCTCAAAATTCATATGTTAAATCCCAACACCCAAAGTGATGATGGTATTTGGAGGTGGAAACTTTGAGAGGTGATTAGGTCATGAGGGTGGAGTCAGAGATGTTTTCCTTTTCCACCTTTCCTTGCCAGCACCAACATCAGAGGAGCAAGAGGAGAAAGGTGAGGAGGGAGGAATATCAATGTAGACCATGCCTCTTCTCCACTCCACATCCTTCCATCTTTGGGCCACGCCTGCTCTGGGAAGTGAAGTAGGTGAGGAAGAAATGAAGTAAAATTTAGGGTTGCCAGATTTAGCAAATAAAAATACAGAACACCCAATTAAATTTGAATTTCAGATAAACAAAGAATAATTTTTTAGTGTAAGTATATCCATAATAATATTGCATGTTTTAAGTGCACCATTTAAGTTTGAAGGGTATAATAGTAATTTTTTATTGGCTTGACTTTTAGCATTCGAAAGGGATCAGCAGTTACATAATTTGCTCAAGATGTTAAGGGACAGAAGGGATTAAACATAGTGCAGTTGGGCCCATGAGAGAAAAAGAGTTTCACGTTTATACCCCCTGAGGTGAAACTCTTCAGTAAACTGGTTAAGCATATATAAGTAAGTCTTTCATGCACTTCCATAGTTTGTGATTAGTAACAATTACTAGAGTGCAACAACAGCTTGATATCTGCTAGTGAACCCTGCTCTCAAAGACACTGCAGTGGAACATCACTTATGTAAGTCTAAGGGTGTCAAAAACTCTCTTATATGACCAAAACTCTTAGAGTTATCCAAAAGAAGATAAAAGAGCTTTGTCCTTGATAAAAGAACTTCATCCTTTTGCCCTGCACTTGCTTGAAACTGCTGAACTTTTAACCTCAGGTAGCAAATTCATCCTATCAGCTTCTCGCCATTGTTGCTTGCCACAGCTACCAAGTCCTCTTCTCTCACCCCTCTGCCAAGGTCAGCAGCTAGACAGAGCCCAGAGTGAAGAGGGTAGAACTTGAAATTGCTGATAAAATATAGTTGTTCTGAGAAGGAGCTCAGGGGGCAGTTTTCGAATGCAAGTTCCAAACAAATAAATGAGACAATTTCCAGAGGGCAAGAGAACATAGCATCATAAAGAAATATAGCTTGGCCCTAGCCGATTTGGCTCAGTGGATAGAGCATCAGCCTGAGGACTGAAGGGTCCTGGGTTCGATTCCAGTTAAGGACACATACTTCTGTTGCCGAGGCAACCAATCAATATGTCTCTCTCACATTGACGTTTCTCTCTCTCTCTTTCTCTCTTGCCTCTCCACTTTCTCTGAAAATTAATGGAAGAATGTTGTCGGGTAAGGATTTAAAAAAAAAGAGAGCCTAGCTGACGTGGCTCAGTGGTTGAGCATCAATTTATGGACTAACACAGTGATGGCGAACCTATGACACGCGTGTCAGCACTGACATGCGTAGCCATTTCTGATGACACGCGGCCACTGAGGCGGCCGCATGCCGAGGATGAAACATTTGCTGCTCCTGAGGATGAAACATTTGCGAAATAATGTTTTTCCCTCAAAGTGACACACTACCTGAGTTATGCTCAGTTTTTTGGCTAAGTTTGACACACCAAGCTCAAAAGGTTGCCCATCACTGGACTAGGAGGTCACGGTTAGATTCCTGGTAAGGGCACATACCTGAGTTACAGGGCACACCCAATAGAGGGTGTGCAGGAGGCAGCCGATCAATGATTCTCTCATCATGGATGTTTCTAGCTATCTCTCTCCCTTCCTCTCTGAAATAATAAAAAAATATTTTTAAAAAAATATATAGTTTGGACACACATATTGTGCTATGTATGTATCACGGTAGAGGGCAGGCAATAACAGGAATATGGTCATGAATGGATGAGTAATGAACAAGCAGATATTTCTTGGTTGTTAAATTTTAATCACTCCTATGAGAAGTATTTCTCTTATAATTTGAAAAACATTTCAAATTAACAGCCAATAAAATATTTAATGGCAAAACACACAATATTTCTATTAAAATGAGGCATCTATAACTTCGTTGTTATATAACTCTAGTTCTTACCAATGTAGTGACACATGAAACAGAAATATGATCAATTAACAAATTATGACATGTACATAAATGAAATACTGTATAGACACTGAAATGATGTTCCATGAATTTTGAAAGACATGAGAAATTTTGTATTGTGAATGAAAACATAGGATGCAGAACTGTTCATGGTCAACATCAATAATCAGACAAATTGACATTATGTGCCTCCTAACAGGATATACAAAGAACATAACTTCATTTCTATGGTGTTTTTGCCAAGAAAGCATAATTTGAATCTAATCATGAGAAAACATCAGGCAACTGTAAGTTAAGGGACATTCTACAAAATAACTGGTCTTTATTATAAAAAAAAATGTCAATGTCATGAAATGCTAAGAATGAAAATTAAAAAGACATAACCAAAAGCAAAGCCTGACCCAGAATTTTCTTTTGTTATAAAGGACATTGTTGGGAAAATTGGAAAAACATGAACAAGATTAGCTATAGTATTGTATCAATATTAATTTCCTGATTTGGTCATTGTACTGTGGCTATTGCAAAAGAATTCCTTGTTTTTAGGAAATACACAATGAACTATTGATGAGTAAAGGGGCTTCATAAGATACTCTCAAAAGATTCAGAGAGAGAAAGGAAAAGGGAAGGATAAAGCAAGCGTAGTCAAATGTTAACATTTAGGGAATCTGGGCAAAGGCTAGAAGGGAGTTCTTGGTACTATTTTTGCAACTTTCCTGTAAGTCTGAAATTTGTTCAGTGTGATATTTGTTTAAGAACACATATTTTGGCCCTTGCCAGGTGACTCAGTTGGTTGGAGTGTCATCTGTACACCAGAAATATCGTGGGTTTGATTCCCTGTCAGGGCACATACCTGTGTTGCGGGTTTGATCCCCAGGAGGCAACCAATCAATGTTTCTCTCTCTCTCTCCCTTCCTCTAAAATCAATAAAAACATATCCTCGGGTGAGGGTTAAAAAACACCTTTATTATTCCTATCAGGAAATTCCAAGGGTTTTAGAAGCCCTGTGCCAGGAACAGGAACAAAGACAAAATATATGTATTTTTATTATAAATCACAATATCACACAATCTATAATAATAAAAGCATAATATGCAAATTGAACAAATGGCCGAACAGCGGAATGACCATCCAGACGACCTTCCGGACAAAGCCGGGGCTGCAAGGGCCGAGGCAGCCGCCGGGACTGTGAAGGCTGAGGCAGCCGGGCCTCCGAAGGCCTGCTCTTGCACGAATGTCATGCATCGGGCCGCTAGTATTATTATAAAGTTTCATTCCTGGACAACTGGACACATTATAGGCTTAGGTTTGCACATTTTTACTCCCACTTTTTAAAAATATGGAATGCTTCACTAATTTGCGTGTCATCCTTGCGCAGGGGCCATGATAATCTTCTCTGAATCGGTCCAATTTTAGTATATGTGCTGCCGAAGCGAGCACTTTACTATCACTTTTTGATAATATTTTTTCAATTACAGTTTACATTCAGTATTATTTTGTATTAGTTTCAGGTATATAACATAGTAGTTAGACAATCACATACTTTACAAAGTGTGCCCCCTGATATTTCTAGTACCCACCTGGCACCATACATAATTATTAAAATACTTGAAGCCCAGTGCACGAATTCATGCATGGATGGGGTCCGGCCACCCGCCCCCGATCAGGGGGTAGTTATTAGTGTCAAAGATCTTTGCAGGGTGTATACATGTTTGCTGTTGGCTTTCGGATGAGTTGAAGTTTCAAAGGTGCTTTAGTGTCAGGGACACTTATAGCTTCCGTTTTTAAGCCTCTCCCTACACAGGTAATGCGGTTTAGTTCCCTGCTGACAAACCCTAAAGAGAGGTCGTGGTGTGATGTGGCTGCCCTCTTTGGTAGTAAACAGTGGAGAGAGAACACAGAAAGATGGTGGTTGTGCTGGGCACCTCTCCTGCACACCTGACTGCATCGGGGTGGGGGGGGCCGATTGGGGGCGGGGAAGGTGGTGGTTGTGCTGGGCACCTCTCCTGGACACCTGACTGCATCGGGGTTGGGGGGGGCCGATTGGGGGCGGGGAAGGTGGTGGTTGTGCTGGGCACCTCTCCTGCACACCTGACTGCATCGGGGTGGGGGGGGGCCGATTGGGGGCGGGGAAGATGGTGGTTGTGCTGGGCACCTCTCCTGCACACCTGACTGCATCGGGGTGGGGGGGGCCGATTGGGGGCGGGGAAGGTGGTGGTTGTGTTGGGCACCTCTCCTGCACACCTGACTGCATCGGGGTGGCGGGGGCCGATTGGGGGCGGGGAAGGTGGTGGTTGTGCTGGGCACCTCTCCTGGACACCTGAGTGATGGTCCAGACTGTGAGCAGTTTTCCTCCTGATCACTCGTCATTCAGGTTCCTGGTCCATGAAGGCTGGAGAGCATTTACTTAGAATCACTGAAGGTCACACTTAAGTGATAGGGTTGGGGGGGGTGTCCGATTGGGGGCGGGGCTGGCATGGGGAAGGGGCCACAGGCGGTTGGCTGGCTGGCCCCGCCCCCGATCAGGCTGCTTGGCTGCTGCATTGCACGTACATCATAGCCACTGGTCAGTCGTTCTGGTAGTTCCACCGTTCGGTTGCTTGGCTTTTATGTTTATAGATTATTGACTATATTTCCTGTGCTGTATTTTGCATCCTGTGATTATTTTGTAACTACCAATGTGTACTTCTCAATCCCTTCACCTTTTTCACCCAGTCCCCCAACCCTCCTTCCCCGCTAGCAACCATCAATCTGTTTTCTATATCTATGATTTACTATCATTTTTAAGTGTTTCTAACTCTTAGTTCTGAATTCAGTATTACACTATCAGGAAGATAATGGAAAGTAATGACAATAAACAAAGTCATTCATGTCAATATATTTTCTTAAATCCTGGTGATCTGGTTATATATTTGCCACTTACTATAAACTTCACTAATAATTTAATTTATAATGGGTCAGCAGATGGTAAAATAGTTTAAAATTTACAAATTTGAACTGGGAAAAGAAAATCATTTAAGATATCTGCACTAGAGAGTCATCATTTAAGGTGGTGGTCAATAAATTAATTAGAAATTTGGTCTGGAAAAAACATTTCATTATTTAAAACAATATATGCAAACAGTGGGAAAAATCCAATACATTGTTGGATTGTATATGGCAAGGTGCTGGTTTGCATAGTTTCTAAAACTCTAGGATTTGGACTGGAACACATTGAAAACTTGGTCAGGCAGATGCTTTATATATCCCGGGATAGTTCTGTCGCCGAGCATTTCTCTCACATCTGTCTCTTCATTTCCATTCTCAGTGCTACCAACTTATTTCAGCTCCTTATGTCTTCTCCCACAGTCTATGGTAATAATCATATAGTTGGTCTCTCTTTCTTGGAGCTTCCCCTTCTCTGACTTCTTTGTATAGATTTCTGGATTCATCTTAATATAGTGCTTTCAGTTGTTCTTCATAACCTCTTAAATGAAATCAAGCTTCTCAGCTAAACATTCAAAATCCACTGTGAATTCCAGCCTCACTCCCTGTCTGGCCTGAATAGCTTATGTCTCCTGAGGATTCAGAGGCCTGGGAATAAAACAACAGACTCACCTTCACAAAAATAAACAGCATTCTCCTAGCTCAGCCCCTCCCCCCTGCTGCAAAGACCCCTGTTATTTCCGAGGCTCCTTCCCCTTTTCTCCCCCCACCACCCGGGTTGTCTGCTGAGACATCCACATCCTGATGAGCACCTTGATAAGAATAGTAACATGAAAGAGTGATCATTTCTCAATGTATACAAATATCAAATCATTATGTTCTACACTTGAAACTAATATTATGTGTCAATTATACTTCAAGTTTTTTTTTTTTAAAGAAAAAAATAACACTAAAGATTACTATGAACCGGACACTGGGTCACACTGTTCACGTATGTTACCTGAGCAAATCCTTACAATCCCCTGTGCAGAAGGTACCAGCAGGAACTAGTAAGTGGCAGTGCCAGGATGAAGCCCCGGAAGGCCAACTCCAAAAGTCTAACTCTCATCCACCAGCCACACTACAAGGACAGCTCTGCTGTCACCTTGCATCATTGAGGATGAGGAATTCCACAGACTGCGCCCTGGAGCTGCCTTCTGTGTTTCTACCTTACAGGGCTTCTCTCCCTGCTTAGAAGTCAGTGGTGCCGTTGTCACCAGAGCCTCGGGCCTGGACCTGCACCATTCGAGTCACTGGTGAGCTGGAAGATTTGATGTGTCAACCCTTCACTCTGTCTCTGGAGCCCTCTCATTGTCACAGCCGTGTGGGGTCCCTACACAGGTAGGCAGGACTTATTCCTACCCTTTTGAGCTATACTCTGATGCCAAGGTACCCAAACTGTTCCTGTGACCATTTTGTCTCCCCATATTCTTTTAGAGATTTCAGGGAACATAAATCTTCCATTTTTAACTTTGAACCCCTTCTTTCTACATGACAACTAAGTGGGTTCATAGGCTGGGCTGGAAGATCTAATGTGAACAGTGGCCACTGGGATGAACTCAAAATCCATCCCTTCCCCTCTAGGGGACTGGGATGGGAGGGAGAAGCAGAGGAAGGGAGAAAGAGATAGAAACATCAATGATGAATCATTGACTGGATGCCCCTGCACGCCCCACACTGGGGATCAAGCCCGCAACCCGGGCATATGCCCTGAACGGGAATCGAACCTCTACCTCCTGGTTCATAGGTTGATGCTCAACCACTGAGCCACACCGGCTGGGCGGGAGAAGCATTTTTTATTGAATACCTCCCTTTATCAGTTGACAAAATCTAGTTAAAAATAAGCAAATAAAAAATTCAAATCCCCCCTCTCTTAATTCTCCAGTCTGTGGTTAGTAGGCAGAGTCTGTGTAATTTTTTCTTGGGAGGCTGTTTAGTCTCTCATATAAACAGATTCCTGGCAGGTCCCCACCCAATAGACTCCTGACTCGAACTCTGTTTAGACAGAGTTGAACCCAACTATATTTATTCCCTACAATTCCCATATGAACCCTGGAATCCAACAAATGGAAACATACCCCAAACAAGCCCTGTGTTTTCTTGCAATGTCTTTTTCATGACCCTTACTTTACCTAAATTTCCCTACCACTTCTACCTCCTCAAATCCTGTCTTTTAATGCGAATGTCCCAGGTTCCTCTTCCAGGAATCCTTTATTGAGCACCATAGAAGGAATGTTGTCTTCCTGCCCTAAACTCCTAAGTGCTTTAAGTCACTTTCCTGGCACTTATAATGACCAATTTTAGTTCTTACTGCACTCTCAGGCAGGTGTATATTTCTACATCTGTTAAGATATACTTCATTTGGTCTCGAAGACTTTATCCAGGGAAAAGGAGAGTATATTTCTCTGCTACTTTAGGGTTTGAGTTAAAGCCTAAGCCTCCTAAATCTTGATGTGTGTATGTGTGTGTGTGGGGGGGGGGGGGGGGGGGGAGGGAATCTCTCAGTGGTTTTATGATGGCTACCCACATTCCCTTAGATTGGAAAACTGGGAAGGAAAAGTAGAAATAAATGAATCTCCTCTACCTTGGAAATTAGTTCTTTCAACAGATTGCGTTAGCACTTGAAATCACTGCCTTAACTACTAAAATTGATTAAATTAGCAGCTCTGTATTTTGCCAAGATTTTTATAGGATCCCCACCCCCATTCTCAACAAATTAAAACTTGGCTTGGAGGGGAGTGTAGTAGACTGGAGACATTTCTCCTCCTGTTGCTGGATGCTGGTGTAGCAAGCTTTTGACAGTTTTTTAAAATAAAAAGTTAATTCTTTTGATTACAACTCCTTATGGTGTCTTATATCAGGACTCCAGTATGGGTGAATGGGAGGAAAACTGATGTAACATTGAAGAGTTTAATAAATATTTGTAATTTGGGTTTTTTAAGTCATTGATTCACAGAAGGCTATTATAAGAAGT
The DNA here is from genome assembly GCF_027574615.1 of Eptesicus fuscus. NCBI lineage: Eukaryota > Metazoa > Chordata > Mammalia > Chiroptera > Vespertilionidae > Eptesicus > Eptesicus fuscus. The sequence goes on along the minus strand of NC_072492.1, from coordinate 30,210,729 downwards.
AGAATTATTTCAAAGGTAATGCTAGGTCTTTGATAATATGTTAATGAATTGAATAAAATATTCCATGACTATAGGCCCAGTGCATGAAACTCGTGCACTGGGGGGGGGGGGGGGTGTCCCTCAGCCCAGCCTGTGTCTCCTCGCAGTCCAGGACCCCTCGCTCCTTGCTGCCCTGGAGGTGGGAGAAGCTCCCGCCACTGCCACTGCACTTGCCAGCAGTGAGCCCAGCTCTGGCTGAGCGGCACACTGACCACCAAGGGGCAGCTCCTGCGTTGAACGTCTTTCCCCTGGTGGTCAGTGCACATCATAGCGACTGGTCATTCTGCCATTCCGTCGATTTGCATATTAGGGTTTTATTATATAGGATATAAATGTCAGACCTACTGCAAACTTACGGCTTTAAAACAACATTTAAAAAATGTATTTTTATTGATTTTAGAGAGGGAGAAAGAGAGAGAGACATCAATGATGAGAGAGAATGATTGATCAGCTGCCTCCAGTACGCCCCATACTGGGGCTCAAGCCCACAACCCAGGCATATGCCCTGATCGGGAATTGAACCGTGACCTGGTTTAGGTTGACACTTAACCAACCACTGAGCCATGCCAGTTGGGCTAAAAAAACATTTTTAATTTGTCATGAAATATAATAACTGCTAGCAATCATATTTACTGTCCAAAAAAGATAAAACTCCAAAGTCTAGAAAAAAATGTAATGTTCAGCTTAAATAATGCAAGAGGGAGTGATAAAATGATGAAGAAATATGTTTTATGATTTCAAAGTAATATAATTTCGACTTCCAGTTCAAATGAAACACATATTTTTACTAAACCCTGTACTCACATCAGCTTTCAAAGTGTGCATTTTTGCTTGTGTTATAATTGGAAGTGAAAATAGGACGCAAAAGTATATATATATTCTATATATAGGATGATCACAGCAATGTTTTTTTTTAAACTGTGCATGACTAAAAGCCCCAAAGGAAATGCACTGATGTATTATTAACGGTTATCTTTTGGATTGGGGCTACAAACATGATTTTTTAATTTCTTTCTTGTTTCTGACATTTTCAAAATCTTCTATAATGAGGATATATTTATTTTATATTGACCAAATGAAGTAAAAGCTATTTTTAAAGTAAGCATTTATTTCCCACACTGTCGTTGTGTTTATTAAGTAGAATATTTCCTTTCTTTATGCTCCTCAGGATTGTTTGGGAAAGTAGTATGAGCACAAATTAAATGCTGAGATGAGCTCCGTTCAGTGTTACCAGGAAGCAGCTATCAGAACACAGATGAACACACTTTGGCCTTCAAAATAATCAAGACACTGATAGTCATAATTTCAGTTTATCTCTCCTCCCTTTGTGACTAGATTGTTTTGTCTTGGAACTGTCCACTGGAGAGTTCAGGTGTGCAAATGCTCAGATCTTGCTCCATTTGACAACTGCTTTCCTTCACCACATTTAGTATACGCAATGATTTCAGTGTAGGAATATCGTGGTGTAAAGTTTTAGGGAAATATAAGGTTCTAAATAAGGTAAAGCAATATAGTTAAAAGGCTGTGGACTTGCCTGTTGATTGCTGAGTTTCTGCAGATTTTATCTACAGACAGCGAATTGTGCTGATGAGGAAGGCAATAGAATCTGAACAACCTGGATCAAAAGGAGAAAAGATGTCTTTGATCATCTGTTTGACTGAAAGTAATAGTCACAATTTAGTTGAGTATTTTATAGGTGCCAAACTCATCCAAAAGAACTCTTTTTCATCTACATTTAATGTAGCCATTGGCATTGATTTGTACAAAAGTGTGTTCAAAAGTCTTTAGAAAAACAGGTATGCATTTGTCTGGTTTACCTCCATATTGGAGTGCCAAAGAAAAATGTTGGGTGTGAAATCATGAATCCTATAGATGTTGCCAAAATAGAAAGATTCATGAATGAGTTACTTTCAAGTAGAACCAGGGATGGGGAATGTCCTGCTCATAGGCCGTATAAGGCCCGCGAAATCATTTGGTCTGGCCCTGCCAAGCATTAGGGGTGAGTTCATTAAATGTGCTAATAACATTTAGTAGCTTGCAGTACCAGCTCTCCATAAGTTATATATTCAGGTTGAAAATAATATTTGAAGGGATAGGATTGGCATTAACAATTTGGAAAATTGATAATTCTTTTCCAATAATGATTAGCACTTTAAGTTTGAATAAAGAAAAAGATTTTATTTCTGTGTGTAACTGCTTTTCCTTGTTGACTTGCTTAATTAGGTCTGTTCCATTTACATAAGAACATAAATATTTTAGAGTAAACCCAATTTAATAAATGAACAAACTTATTAAGACGTAATTACTTTTCTAAGTTCTGTGTTTTAAAAGTCATAATTAGACTAAGGATTACAAACTATTCTACATGGAGCCTTTAGGGAGGTTTGGCTTATATTTCCGTAATTTTATTTGGTTTAAAGCTAAACATGCATTAATATAGAATGAAAGGCTTATAATTGGAGTAATTTCATATTGATAAAGCAAAGTTTTATTAAAAACATATGTAGAATTACTATTTAAGATGGAGAATAAAAGCATCCCAAGAAGGAATTTCTGGTTTGGCTTCATGTTGCCCTACACATAAACACTTGTATATATTATTTATGAATATAAAGTATAGATGTGAGTATGGATGTAAGTAGAAAAGTACAAAAGTGTGCCTATATCAGCTTCAGGATAATGACTTTCTTTGGAGAGAGGCAAAAAGGAGAATTGAGAGGTTTGGGCTTTAGTTGTATCTGTAATATTTCACTTTAAAAAAGAGCGAGAGAGAGGGTGGGTTTCTCTTATTTCCTGTATGTTTGAAATATTTCATTAATTGAAAATTTGAAAGCAAAGAAGAAATAAGCAGCTTAATTCTCTGATTGCTTTTCTAAAGTATCCAAGTGTTTATTTCCTGTTGATTTGAGAACATTGTTAAATAAGGCTTAAAGGGTGCCTAGGGAGTTTATTTCTGCAATCTTAGCATATACTGATAATAACAACAGCTCTAGTTTATTAAGCACATACAGTGTGCCAGGCACTAGGTGAGGTGCTTTAAACATGCTCTTTACTGCTCTGACAATAATTGTGTGAAGAAGGTATTTCCTTCCTTCATTCCCATTTAACAGATGGCAAGGTGAGCTGCAGTTCCAATCCATTAGTGGTGATAAAATGTGCTAAGTGAAAACTCAGACTTCCAAATGTCAAGTTTAATATCCCAAAGATCATTTCTCATCTGGTAGCTTTCTTTTTCCCTGGAGTTATTTTTACATTTTAATATGTTTACTTGAGAAAAATCAGAAAGTATGGGCAGGGAAAAAGAAGATAAAAAAATTGTCTATAATTTCACTATCACCCAGAGAAAATTACTGCTGGTATATTGATAGGTGCCCTTTCATATGTTTTCCATTCATAAATTTGTATGAACTTTCAAATGCTTTAAGAAGAAACTATCAAAATTTCTCTATTAGCCCTAATCGGTTTGGCTCAGTGGATAGAGCATTGGCCTGCAGACTCAAGGGTCCCAGGTTCGATTCCAGTCAAGGGCATGTACCTTGGTTGCAGGCACATCCCCAGTAGCAGGTGTGCAGGAGGCAGCTGATCGATGTTTCTCTCTCATTGATGTTTCTAACTCTCTCTTCCTTTCCCTTCCTCTCTGTAAAAAATCAATAAAATATGTTTTTAAAAATTCCTCTATTAGTATTGCTTATGGCAAGGTGCTTATGGCAAGAATAAATTATAAATTTGGCTTTTAATCCATACATGTCTGTGTATTTTTAAAAGCAGAGTCTTAAACCAAAAAAAGAAAACTTCATTAAAGAATCTATACAGCATATATGAAAAAGAAGTTACATAAGCTACTTTTAAAAAAATCCTGGTGTTTATTACATTGATCTATCTAATACAAAGACCAACTGAACAGTAAATTGTAGAATCAATAAGGAGTATATTACCTGCTGTGGATAGTTTATTTCAAAGGACAGGTGTATCTTCATTGTAAGAAAAATAAAAAATGACTATATAAAACATGAAAACCAGTATTTCGAAATTTTACATTTTTATCATATAGTTATAATCCAAAATGCTCAAAAAAGGCAAGTAAGCCCTGGCTGGTGTGGCTCGTTTGGGCATTGTCCGTGCACTGAAAGATTGCTTGTTCGATTTCCAATCAGGGCGCATATGCCCAGGATGGGGGCTAGATTCTTGCTAGGGAGTGGGGGATGAGGAGGCAGCCAATCAATGTTTTGCTCTCACATTGATGTTTCTCTCTCTCTCTCTCTCTCTCTCTCTCTCTCTCTCTCTCCCCCTTTCTTTCTAAAAATCAATAAAAAGTATTTTTAAAAAGGAAAGTAAATGTTAAATTGAGAAAAGGTACAATGCACATATTATCTTCAAAAATCCATGTAGATATTTTATATTTTCCCAAATACCTTTGCTTGATTCAAGAAATGTGACATGCAGATTATCATGACATCTTTCTACTCTTCATTCCTGGAGAATAACACCATGAGAAGTTAAACATTCATTAACAAATATTAAGTACCAATGAGGATTAATATCTATATGCACAAGATATTAATCCTCATTGATTACATAAATTCAAAGTAACAGTGCAATTTTAGATCACCTGGATATTATTTGTTTTCAAACATGTCATGAAAAGGAAACATTGATTTCTACTATTTTTCCCAGTTTTTTATAATGGTAAAATCATAGACCTTGGTATGATGAATCTGGGGAAGAGGAGGCATTTCTTTTTCTCCTTTTTCTCCTCCCAGACAAACTTCATCCCTGGAGGTAGCTACACGTCTCCTCCTCTCTGGTGCCTTTCCCATCCCATTCTGCTTCCAGGGAAAGATTGAGACATGAAAGTATCTCAGACAGACTAATAATTTGATGCTTCCTCAAAACAGTACACTTAAAATATTTATTCAACATTTTAGGTGGAGTTAGGGAGAAACCAGTATTTTTATTATTATATTAAAAAGAGGGTTCAAACCACTCCCACTGGCTGAAGTAGAGTCAAGGTTTTGGAAAGAAGAAATCTCATTTTTTTGGTAATTCTTGTTCTGATTTCTATTTTCTTTTGCAATTTACTCTATCAGACTACTTGAGAGACATACCAAAGAGTTTAAGATTTAGGCTTTGTTCAACAGTTTGAAATTCATTCCAGAAAAAACAGCTTAGCTCTATGCATGATTTGATTTCAGAATTTTAGTTGACTTCATCTGCAGCTGCTCATGGCAAAACTAATCAACTGACATAGGTCAACTCTTGAGAGAAGGTTTTTGTTCTTTTGTTTTTTAAAACTTCCATGGGAAAGCATTGTCTTCTTTGGTAGAAGCAAAAACAAATTATATCCATCAGGAAGGTAAGAAGTTTTGTACAGCCCTAGCTGGTTTGGCTCAGTGGATAGAGCGTCGGCCTGCGCACTGAAGGGTCCCAAGTTCAATTCCAGTTAAGGGCACATGCAAGGATCGAGGGCTTGATTCCCAGTAGGGGGCATTCAGGAGGCAGCTGATCAATGATTCTCTTTCATTATTAACTAGAGGCCCGGTGCATGAAATTCGTGCACGGGGGTGGGAGGGAGGTGTCCCTCAGCCCAGCCTGCACTCTCTCCAATCTGGGACTCCTCGAGGGATGGAAAGTCGGACATCTCTCTCACAATCCAGGACTGCTGGCTCCCAACCGCTCACCTGCCTGCCTGCCTGATTGCCCCTAACCGCTTCTGCCTGCCAGCCTGATCACCCCCTAACCACTCCCCTGCCAGCCTGATCGGTGCCTAACTGCTCCCCTGCCAGCCTGATTGCCCCTAACTGCCCTCCCCTGCCAGCCTGGTCACCCCTAACTGCCCTCCCCTGCTGGCCTGGTTGCCCCTAACTGTCCTCCCCTGCAGGCCGTGTCGCCTCCAACTGCTCTCCACTGCTGCCCGGTAACTACTAACTGCTCTCCCTTGCCAGCCTGGTTGCTCCTACCTGCCCTCCCCTGCTGGCCTGGTTGCCCCCAACTGCCCTCCCCTGCAGGCCTGGTCACCCCTACCTGCTCTCCCCTGCTGGCCTGGTTGCCCCCAACTGCCCTCCCCTGCAGGCCTGGTCCCCCACAACTGCCCTCCCCTGCAGGCCTGGTTCCCCCCAACTGCCCTCCCCTATAGGCCTGCCCCCCCAACTGTCCTCCCCTACAGGCCTGGCCCAACCCAACTGTCCTCCCCTTCAGGCCTGGTCACCCCCAACTGCCTTCCCCTGCAGGCCTGGTCACCCCTACTTGCCATCCCCTGCTGGCCTGGTCGCCCACAACTGCCCTCCCCTGCAGACCTGGTCCCTCACAACTGCCCTCCCCTGTAGGCCTGCTCCCCCCCAACTGTCCTCCCCTACAGGCCTGGCCCAACCCAACTGTCCTCCCCTACAGGCCTGGTCACCCCCAACTGCCTTCCCCTGCAGGCATGGTCACCCCTACTTGCCTTCCCCTGCTGGCCTGGTCATCCCCAACTGCCCTCCCCGGCAGGCCTGGTCCCTCCCAACTGCCTTCCCCTGCTGGCCTGATCGCCCACAACTGCCCTCTCCTGCCAGCCATCTTGTGGTGGCCATCTTGTGTCCACATGGGGGCAGCCATCTTTGACCACATGGGGGTGGCCATCTTGTGTGTTGGAGTGATGGTCAATTTGCATATTACTCTTTTATTAGCTAGGATGTTTCTATCTCTCCCTCTCCCTTACTCTCTGAAATCAAGTGAAAAAAAGAGCCTCTGTTTTTTGTTTTTTAAGTTTTGTACAGAAGTCTTAGTTAACTAGCACATTTCTGGTTTTGGTGGCATTCCATATGTATTGGTGTCTGGGACAGGTACCTGGATTTCTCATTCCTTAATACAGCTGTGCCCCTCAGATAAACAGAACTGTGCTCTTGCTGGCCTTCCATAGCTCTCTGTTAGAGAAAATACTGTAATTATTTTTATGTGTGTGTTCTCTACTAAACTATGCGGTTGGTAGTAGGTAAGAGACCATATTGTCTTCATGATCCCTAGTGGGCCCTCAAAAAAAAGAATGAGTAGCCCTGACCAGTATGGTTCAGTTTGTTGGGCATCGTCCCCTGCACCAAAAGGTTGTTGGTTCCATTCTCAGTCAGGGCACATGCCGGCTTGTGGGCTCGATCTCTGGTAGGGGACATATAGGAGGCAGTGGGAGGCAGCCGTCGATATTACCCTCTTACATTGATGTTTCTCTCTTTCTTTCTCTCTCCCCCAAAATCAATAAAAATACTAAAAAACAAACAAACAAACAAAAAAAAACAACACAAAAGACGAATGAGCGGTAGCAGGTTCGGCTCAGTGGATAGAGCATTGGACTGTGGACTGAAGGGTCCTGGGTTCGATTTTAGTCAAGGGCAAATGCCCTTGTGGGTTCAATCCCCAGTAGGGCATGTGCAGGAGGCAGCCAATTAGTGATTCTCTCTCATCATTGATGTTTCTATCTTTCTCTCCCTCTCCCTTCCTCATAAAAAAATAAGAAATGAATGAATAAATGTTGTGGGCAGCTAGAAAAGATCAACCGGCACTAGGCTGGTATATGGGATATTAATGAAGAATATGAAATCTCACTGGGAAAAGCTTTCTATATGAAGGTTAGAACCCCCTGAACAATCTTAAGTTGCCAAAAATTTAAAGAATTTTGTCACACATTGGCTGCTTTTTGTGCATAGTCCACATCAAGCACTCACCATCTCTAATTTGATACAAAGCAGAAATAACTATAATCCAGGTACTGACTCAGAATCTTTACACATATTTTTTATTGAATAACAGCCCTATCTGGTAGGTATTATAGGCCTCTATTTTATAGGTTAGATAACTAAATTCATAAAGGCTAAGTAAGTCCATGATCACTGAGCCAGGAAGAGGTGGAACTGGCCTTTGAATTTGCCTCTGCTGTCTTCTTCCACCAAATCTCCTGTTATAGTTACACATTATATATCTCACTATGGAGCTAAAGGATCAAGGGATACTCAAGCATTATATTAATTTGAATTTTCATCTGATATTCAAGGAATCAGAAACCAATGCTCAGAGCCTCAGCCCTGAAATTGAAATACAGTAATATGAAAATGTATCTTGATTTCTCCCCAAGGAATTTCCCTCTCTTATCCACATAGTGAGCATTAACAATTAATGGGAAGTGCTTTCCGACCCATATAACATCGTTCTTAATATTTATGATGCCCACGAAACACACAAACATCTGTTCTTAGAGTTATAGCTATTAAAGCATACTTAAGTGCCTCGCTCTCTCTCATATACTAGTAGACAAGTCAAATCTTTAAGCAGTTGCCTCTCTGGAGATATCTAAATAGCAAGGATTCCAAGAAGATAGGAGGAAGACAATTTTTAGAATGAACTCATCTTGAGGAATATTAGTTCATTTTATTGTGACCAATAGCACCTGGTAATTTAGAATAGGATAAAGTTATGTTTAAGTGGTTGACATGATCTTTCATATTGGGGATGACTGCAACACACCTATTAAGCTAAAGTTAATAAAGAAATAAAATTAGAAAAGTCTCAAAAGTTCTTTTGATGAATGAGATCATCCATCAGCAGCAAAGACAGATCTAAGACATCTGCTGTTAAAGTAAGACTGAAGAAGATTTGGGCATACCCCAAACCTAATCAAGTTGGCCTGTTCGTACCCTCAGGGAGGAGGCATACTTGAGGTAATTACTAAGAAAAAAGTCTTTTACTCTGTTTCTAAAGAGAATATGTTCATGGAAGAGAGTGGTTAGCTTGGTTCTCTGATAGGAGAGTTGAGTCAGTAGAGCCAGTACCTTCACCAGAACTTCCTGACTGTATGGGCTAATCTCTGTGTGTACTAACACATTTTATTTTATTTTTTAAAATATATTTTATTGATTTTTTACAGAGAGGAAGGGAGAGAGAGTTAGAAACATCGATGAGAGAGAAACATCGATTAGCTGCCTCCTGCATACCCCATACTGGGGATGTGCCCGCAACCAAAGTACATGCCCTTGACTGGAATTGAACCTGGGACCTTTCAGTCCGTAGGCCAATGCTCTATCCACTGAGCCAAACCAGTTTCGGCATGTACTAACACATTTTAGTTTAGCAAAGCTGAATATCAGACCTTAACCGTCAATCATATACAAACAAGTACTGCCACTCAGTCTTTCCCAGCTGACACTTCTTCAGATTACAACAAATACAGATTAACATAACAGCCACAGCAACAACAATAATGGCAACTAACAATTGTTGAGCACGTATCAAATGTCAGGCATACTTCTAAAGCTTTTCATATGAATTACCCATTGAGTCTTCACAGCAACCCCATGAGGTAAAAGAAAAGGCTGATGCACATAGAGGTTCTGTAATATGTGCTAGGCTGTATGCTAATGACTGGTGGAACCTACATTCTAACCTTGGTAGGGTATTAGCATTCTTTTTTTTTTTTTTTTCAATTTTTTTATTAAGGTATTATATGTGTACATATCTTACCATTGCCACCCCCCCTCCCCACTCCCATATATGCCCTCACCCCCCAGAGTTTTGCATCCATTGGTTATGCTTATATGCATGCATACAAGTCCTTTGATTGATCTCTTATCTCCCCCACCTCTCCCTAACTTTCCCCCTGTAATTTGACAGTCTGTTTGATGAGGGTATTAGCATTCTTAACCACTCCTGGAGGGTGGGAGACAAGGGGAAACAATCCTCCTATCTAATAAAGAGGGAATATGCTAATTGGCCCTCACACTGTAACAAAGAGGCGGCGCCCACAGCCAATAAGAAGGAAATATGCTAATTGACTGCCCTGCCCTCAAAGATGATGGTGCCCACCGCCAATAAGGAGGGAATATGCTAATTGAATGCCACACCCTCAAAGATGGCGGCACCCACAGCCACAAGATGGTGGCGCCTAGGCCCCTCAGCCCCACCAGGGCGGGCAGGCACGTGACATAGCTGGGCCTGCCCTCAGGCAGGTCCGGCCACTCCGCGTGCCCGCCTCCGGAGTCCCCCAGTCCCCTCAGCCCCCCAGCCACCCAGGGCCGGCCACTCCACGTGCCCGCCTCCGGAGTCCCCCAGTCCCCTCAGCCCCCCAGCCACCCAGGGCTGGCCCAAGGTGCAGGCAAGCCTTGGAAGGCGGCTGCCAAGCTGCCCAGGCCCACCAGAGGCTCAGGTAACCAGGGCCAGCCGAGGTTTGCACTGCCGGCAGTGGCAGCAGCAGAGGTGTGATGGGGCATCGCCTTCCCCTGATCGCCAGGTCACCTCCCACCCCTGAGGGCTCCCAGACTGTGAGAGGGGGAAGGCCGGGCTGAGGGACGCCCCCCTCCAGTGCATGAATTTTCATGCACTGGGCCTCTAGTATAATTATATTTAAATCAGATGTTCAAGCAGGGGTTCTTTTGGTTGCAAGATACAATACTGCACTCAAACAATTTCAAATAAAATGTTGGGTGATGTTCACCCTAAGTCATGGAAGGTATTGCATTTTACCACCCCGTGTTATAATGATCTGTTCATATGTTCATTATAATTACATCAGTTAATACCAATAACTTCATGATTTTGTTTTATTTACTACTATATTCTTGGTGCAAAGAAAAGTGTCTGACAAATGATAGGTGCTGAAGAAATATTTGTTCAAGTAAAAAGTAGGATTGGGGACACTGGGCAGGGACAAGGGTGTTAGTAGATTACTTTAATTATTAAAAAACAAACAAAAAAACAAGGGTTGCAGGCTTGATCCTCAGTGGGGACATTCAGGAGGCAGCCAATCAGTGATTCTCTCTCATCATTGATGCTTCTATCTCTCTCTGCCCCTCTCCCTTCCTCTCTGAAATCAATAAAAATAAATAAAAATTCGGAGATCATTGAGCAAGGGGGGGGGGGAGAGCAAGAAATAGTCGGATTTCATGGGAACTGAAAATACAGGAACAGAGCTCATTCTCCTATTCTGCATTCTATCCATGCTATCTTGCTTCTGCACTTTTTTGCATAAATATTCCATCTTTTTTTTTTTTTCCGTCTTCTTTGCTTACAGCGTCTGCTTCTCATAATTTTGGCTTTTGTGAAACTTTAGATAGCCTTGGTGCTGAATCTAATTCACCTTCTAGTTCTGGAACTCATCACTATCTACAGACTCAGTGCCTACTAACTCAGGTTTTCAGGAGAAAGATTCTAACTAGTTCATCTTAGGTCAAGGGTTCTCCAGTTGTCCAATAAGCTGTGGCTGGAGGGTTACTTGGCAAAAATAGCTGTGTAGGCTTGCTCTTTTGTCAAGGAGGCAGCTTTCACAGAAAAGATTGTGGAGTGGGTATGCACCCACAAAATAGGTCTCCTCCAGATGTCAAACTGATGTTTCTCTCCTTTTGAAATCTAGACAATTTTTTAAAGCCACCATGTATATTCTAAATTACATAGAAAATTTTCTGTATTTTAACAGGGACTTTCTATGGACTGTCATTTTCCAGTTGCTTGCATTTTCAATTTGTTCTTTGATTGCTTAAAACACAGACATCTTTCCTTTCTTGCCATGCAATGAAATGTTCTATTTTGATATGGTATGTGGTTAGTCATAGTTGTTTGCATTTTCATTATGATATCAAGAAGTCAATCTGTTCCACTCTTTTTAACTAGTGTAGTTAAAGGCTTTTGATGGATTCTTGTGATAATTGCATTATGATTTTCACCCTTTTATGTTTTGGACTACATAACTTCTGGGGCGTTAGGAGAAGTGCCTGAAATTTTATTTGTGATTATTGATTTAATATTGATGCTGAAGAGCCTTCAATTGCCCTTAATTTACAAATGAATTCCAAAAGATCACTTGTAAGTCAGTTGTTTGAAACTGAAATGCATTCGCCTAGTGATCCACAAGAGGTTATTTAACCTCTAATATATTCACTCAGTATTCCATTAAGAGCCACTATTTGACTGGCACCATGTTAAACAACTGTGTTTACAACATGAACAAAACAGATTTAGTCCCTGTCTACGGGAGGAACACAAATAGGCAAACAATTACACTAGGGCCAATAGTGATGGCTGATTCTGCTGTGTACATAGTAGGTTCTCCAAAAATTCTCATAGGATGCATGACTCAGTAGGTTAAAAGTGAATAATTTACATTTATTATTTCATTTTATCTTCACACTTCTCTGAGGACTTAACCATTTAAAATATCAAATCCTAACTAAACTGGTTAATAATTCCACAAAGAAAGACAAATTTACAGTGGAGATATTTTAAAACTTTGTATTGATGTATAAAATTTATACAGAGATGTATGCATATATCAAGTCCAACTCACAAGCAACACACCTGATCAAGAAACAAACTTTACTAGAGCTTTCCTCATGCTTTTCACTGTCACTACACCCTCAAGGTAAAGGATATTATATATAAATTAAAGTAAGTTGGCTAGCATTCATTTAATAATGTGTTAGAGAAGAAGAAAGATATTTAACTCCTAAGTTGTCCATTTAGGATACAATAAAATGTGTTACCAGTCTTGTTTATTTTATCAGTTATGATTAGATCCAGCTGCACATAAATGAAAATTCTAAATAATGGCTTAAGTAAGGCATTTTATTTCTCTTTGACATGAAAGAAGTTTAGAAAGAGATACTTAGGGCTGATTTGGCAGCTCCATAGTTATCATATATCCAGTTTCCTTCTACTTTATAGGTCAACCATTCTAGGGCATAGCTAGTAATGGACCTAGATGGCTATTGGAAATATCTGTCACCTGCACATTCCAGACAGGAAAAAGAAGGAAAGGCAAAAGGACTTTAAGACCTGCAGGCTGATTAAGTTCACTTCTAAGGAGTCTGTCCCCAAGTTCCTCAGGACATTTCTGCTTTAATCTATTTGTCCAGAATTTAGTCATGAGGCCATATGGTTTTTAAGAAAAGCTGATCTTTTAGCTCAATACAAAAATGCTCCCAATAATATAGGAGTTCTGTTAGTAAGGAAGAAAGAGAGAACATATTTGGGGTAAGCAACTAGTAGTGTCTGCTATAGTTATGTTGATTTTCATTATAATTGCTTACTGTATATCACATTGTCTAATGAAATTTTTCATCGTGGGAAGAGAGGAAAATGGAAATTAGCTGTCATGTATAAGAAACTGAGATGAGAGTTCAAAGAAAGGTGTTGTGTATAAGAAAGTGAAAGATGAGAGTTCAAGAAAAGTTCATTTACTATCTAAAGTGATCTAGCCTGATTTAATTTCTTGCTGTAGGCCAAGGAACCAATCAGCAAACCTCTCTTAAGCCCAGGAATCTCACTGCTAGATTGTAGCAGCTATACTTCCCCTCTAATTGCAGCTAATCATGCTGGAAAATTTATCTAAAAAGTTGTGTGTTGCCCAGTCGGAGTGGCTCAGTGCTTGAGCATTGACCTATGAACCAGGAGATCACAGTTCAATTCCTAGTCAGGGCACATGCCCAGATGGTGGGCTCCATCCTCGGTAGGCGGTGTGCAGGAGGCAGCTGATCAATGATTCTCTTTCATCATTGATGTTTCTATCCCTCTCCCTCCCTCTTTGAAAAAAAAAAAAAAAAAAGCTGTGTGTGTGTGTGTTAGGAATTGGCTAAGAAAATTCAGACTGATAGTATTAAGTCCTCATAGGAATGTTTTCTTCTTTCAAGATTAGTATTTTGAAATCAGCAAATGGATAAATGTTATACTGGAACCTGGCTTATTATATAGATTTATATCTAGAACAAGTTAGCTCTTGCTTCCCACAAGAAAAACTACTTACATAAAAAGGCTAGTGCCCCATGATTATAAAGCAGATGATACTGTTGTCTCCCCTTTTCACTATGTCATTAATGTTGGGCTCAGTTCCAAGAAGAACCCTCCCTAAGGCTGGTGAAACTGGGAGCAAGTTGTTCTTTAAGACCTTCTTGCCTGTCGTTTGTGAACAGGTGGAAATCTGGTTAGAGTGAGCATCCAGGGCAGTCTATATCAGTAGGGCTAAGAATGTAAAGATCAAATTCTGAACTCGAAAACCAAAATAGTTATTGTGTGAAAGAAACTTGATAGAAGTTTTTTTGGATTTGACAATTCTAAAGATTTACATGACATTACCAGTATTGAATTGAAGCTGTAACAACACCTTGGATAGTTAATTGATAAGGATACCAAGTGATTTTTCTGGAATTGGTTATATTTGTGTACTTGTAAACTTATTGAGATGAATAATTAGTTGTGATGTCCCATTCTAAATAAAAATTCAAAGGTTGCAACTAATTTATTTATTTTGTATTCTTTTTGTAATGAACTTTCCCTCCCAATTGTATAAACTTTAGGTCTCATAGAAGCTGCTTCTACCCACTACCCCAAATCCTGGAGAAAGAGTAGGGGACCCCTGAGTTAGCTGAGTTTAAATTTCCACCATGTGCCAGATATTGTCTGTTGGTATTCAAAACCTTCCCTATTCTTGTAAGCTCTTCCCAATATTGCAGGAGCAGGAAGCCTAGCAACTACTCTTGGCAAACTCCCCTGTTAATAGCCTTAGTTAGATTCAGTCAATGAGAGGCATTCAAATGAGATTTGGAAGATAGAAGAGAAGCAGAAGCCATTATTGTTTCTCCAACATCGAGAGAACATGGGACTCAGCAGACAGCAAGATGAAGTATTGCAGTGGCTTCTGGGTGTCCGCTGGAATTCCCTCTGCCTTGGCTATGCAGGCAGCTGAGATAGTTTTTAAATTTTCTGCAATTTCTTTTTTTTTTGTCTAAAGTTTTACATATGTCTTCTTTTTCCCGAATTGACCCCCCATACCCTGCCCCCAGCCATTCCCATCCCAGGCAAGCCCCCACCGCCCCAGTGTCTGTGTCCATTGGTTATGCTAATATGCATGCATACAAGTCCTTTGGTTGCTCTCTAACCTCCTTCCCCTCCCCCTACCATTTGTCTCTGGATCTTTTCTTGTTCATCAAATTATGTTGATCATTATATCCCACATACTGTGTGAGTGAGATCATGTGATATTTATATTTCTCCAACTGGCTTATTTCAATTAGCATAATGCTCTCCAGTTCCATCCATGCTGTTGCAAATGGTAAAAGTTCCTTCTTTTTTATAGTGGCATAGTATTCCATTGTGTAAATGTACCACAGTTTTTTGTTTGTTTGTTTTTTGTTTTAAATATATTTTATTGATTTTTTACAGAGAGGAAGGGAGAGGGATAGAGAGCCAGAAACATCGATGAGAGAGAAACATGGATCAGCTGCCTCCTGCACACCTCCTACCGGGGATGTGCCCACAAGCAAGGTACATGCCCTTGACCAGAATCGAACCTGGAACCTTTCAGTCCACAGGCGGACACTCTATCCACTGAGCCAAACCGGTTAGAGCTGTACCACAGTTTTTTAATCCACTCATCTGCTGATGGGCATTTAGGATGTTTCCAAATCCTACCTATTGTAAATTGTGCTGCTATGAACATAGGGGTGCATATATCCTTTCTGATTAGTGTTTCTGGTTTCTTTGGATATAGTCCTAGAAGTGGAATTACTGAGTCAAATGGGAGTTCCATTTTTAACTTTTTGAGGAAACTCCATACTGTCTTCCATAGTGGCTGCACCAGTCTGCATTTCCATCAGCAGTGCACGAGGGTTCCTTTTTCTCCACATCCTCACCAGCACTTGTCATTTGTTGATTTGTTGATGGTAGCCATTCTGACAGGTGTGAGATGGTATCTCGTTGTTTTGATTTGCATCTCTCGGATGATTAGTGACTTTGAGCATGTTTTCATATGTCTCTGGGCCTTCTGTATGTCCTCTTTCAGAAAGTGTCTATTTAGATCCTTTGCCCATTTTTTGATTGGAATGTTTATCTTCCTTTTGTTAAGTTGTATGAGTTCTCTGTAAGTTTTGGAGATTAAACCCTTATCAGAAATATCATTGGCAAATATGTTCTCCCATGCAGTGGGCTTTCTTGTTGTTTTGTTGATGGCTTCTTTTGCTGTGCAGAAGCTTTTTATTTTTATGTAGTCCCATTTGTTTATTTTCTCCTTAGTCTCCATTGCCCTAGGAGCTGTGTCTGTAAAGATATTGCTACGACATATGTCTGTTGTTTTGCTGCCTATGGAGTCTTGTAGGATTTTTATGGTTTCCCATCTTACATTTAAGTCCTTTAGCCATTTTGAGTTTGTTTTTGTGTATGGTGTAAGTTGGTGATCTAGTTTCTTTTTTTTTTTCTTGCATGTATCTGACCAAATTTCCCAGCACCATTTATTGAAGAGACTGTCTTGACTCCATTGTATGCTCTTGCCTCCTTTGTCAAATATTAATTGAGCATAATGGCTTGGGTGGATTTCTGGGTTCTCTGTTCTGTTCCATTGGTCTATATGTCTGTTCTTATGCCAACCAGGCAGTTTTGAGAACCGTGGCTTGGTAATATAGCTTGATATCTGGTATTGTGATCCCTCCAACTTTGTTCTTCTTTCTCAGGATTGCTGCAGCTATTCGGGGTCTTTTTCAATTCCAGATGAATTTTTGGAGCATTTGTTCTAGATCTTTGAAATATGCCATTGGTATTTTAATGGTGATTGCATTGAGTCTGTAGATTGCTTTGGGTAGTATGGACATTTTAATGATGTTGATTCTACCAGTCCATGAACATGGTATGTTCTTCTGTTTGTTTATGTCTTCCTCTGTCTCTCTCTTTTTTTAATATATATTTTATTGATTTTTTTACAGAGAGGAAGGGAGAGGGAGAGAGAGTTAGAAACATCGATGAGAGAGAAACATTGATCAGCTGCCTCCTGCACACCCCCCACTGGGGATGTGCCCACAACCAAGGTACATGCCCTTGACCGGAATCGAACCTGGGACCCTTCAGTCCACAGGCCGACGCTCTATCCACTGAGCCAAACCAGTTAGGGCCTCTGTCTCTTTTTTTCAATGTCCTGTAGTTTTCTGAGTACAGGTCTTTTATGTCCTTAGTTAAGTTTATTCCTAGGTATCTTAATTTTTTTTGGTGCAATGGTAAATGGGATTTTTTTTTTCTCTTTCTGTGAGTTCATTATTGGGGTATAAAAAGGCCATAGATTTCTGGGTGTTAATTTTGTATCCTGCTACATTGCCAAATTCATTTATTAGGTCTAGTAGTTTTTTTGTTTGTTTGTTTGCTTTTTAAAAATATATTTTATTGAATTTTTTACAGAGAGGAAGGGAGAGGGATAGAGAGTTAGAAACATCGATGAGAGAGAAACATCGATCAGCTGCCTCTTGCACACCCCCTACTGGGGATGTGCCCGCAACCAAGGTGCATGCCCTTGACCGGAATCGAACCTGGGACCTTTCAGTCCGCAGGCCGACTCTCTATCCACTGAGCCAAACCGGTTTCGGCAGGTCTAGTAGTTTTTTGATGGAGTCTTTGGGGTTTTCTATGTATAGTATGTCATCTGCGAATAAGGACAGTTTTACTTCTTCTTTTCCAATTTGGATGCCTTTTATTTCTTCATCTTGTCTGATTGTTATTGCTAGCACTTCCAGTACTATATTGAACAGGAGTGGTGAGAGTGGGCATGCCTGTCTTGTTCCTATTCTTAGGGGAAATGAGTTTAGTTTTTGCCCATTGAGTATGATGTTGGCTGTAGGTTTGTCATATAAGGTTTTTATTATGTTGAGGTATGATCCCTCTATTCCCACTTTGCTGAGAGTTTTTATCAAGAAAGGCTGTTGGGCCGAAACTGGTTTGACTCAGTGGATAGAGCGTTGGCCTGCGGACTGAAGGGTCCCAGGTTCGATTCCAGTCAAGGGCATGTACATTGGTTGCGGGCACATCCCCGGTGGGGGGTGTGCAGGAGGCAGCTGGTCGATGTTTCTCTCTCATCGATGTTTCTAGCTCTCTATCCCTTCTCCCTTCCTCTCTGTTAAAAATCAATAAAATATATTTTTAAAAAAAAAAGAAAGGCTGTTGGATTTTGTTAAATGCTTTTTTCTGCTTCAATTGATATGATTATGTGATTTTTGTCTCTTAGTTTGTTTAAGTGATGTATCACATTTATTGATTTATGGATATTGTACCATCCTTGCACCCCTGGAATAAATACCACTTGGTCATGGTGTATGATCTTTCTAATGTAATGCTGAATCCAATTTGCTAGAATTTTGTTGAGGATTTTAGCATCTATGTTCATTAAGGATATTGGCCTGTAGTTCTCTTTTTGTGTGGTGTCTTTATCTGGTTTTGGGATTAGGGTAATGCTGGCTTTATAGAAAGCTTGGAAGTGTCCCTTTCTTTTGAATTGTTTGGAATAGTTTGAGGATAGGTTTTAGTTCTTCTTTGAATGCTTGATAGAAATCCCCTGTAAAGCCGTCTGGACCAGGACTTTTTTTTGCTGGAAGATTTTTGATTGCTGCTTCAATTTCTTCAGTAGTTATCGGCCTATTCAGGTTTTTTTATTCTTCTTGATTGAGTTTTGGGAGCTTGTATTTTTCTAAGAATATGTCCATTTCATCTAGGTTGTCCATTTTGTTGGAATAGAGTTGTTCATAGTATTTTTTCATAATCGTTTGTATTTCTGTGGTATCGGTTTGTTACTTCAACTCTTTCATTTCTGATTTTATTTATTTGGGTTCTCTCTGCTTCTTGGTGAGCCTGGCTAGAGGTTCATAAATTTTGTTTATCCTTTCAAAGAACTAGCTCTTCGTTTTGTTGATCTTTTGTATTGTTTTTTTGGTCTCTATGTCATTTATCTCCACTCTGATCTTTATTATTTCATTCCTTCTGCTTATGCTGGGCTTTTATTGTTGCTCTCTTTCTAACTCTTTGAGTTGTAGGGTTAGATAATTTATTACCATTGTTTCTTGTTTTTTGAGATAGGCCTGTAGAGCTATGAACTTCCCTCTCAAGACTGCTTTCGCTGTGTCCCATAGATTTTTGGATTGTTGTGTTTTCATTGTCATTTGTTGCCATGATGCTTTTTATTTCTTCTTTGATCTCTTTGGTAACCCAATTGTTGTTTAACCCTTTGCACTCGCTTGCTTTTTTCTCGATTCCTTTTTTCTAATGCTAATGGTGTTGAGTCACACTCGACATCCGAGTGCAAAAGGTTAATAGCATACTAAATAAGAAGTTGCACCAAATGCCTCCATGGGTGCAACTTCTTATTTCCTCAGATTATTGGTGGTTTTCCCTGGCCTTTGCTTCCCTAAGCCTTTTCCAACAAGTTATATAAGCAACTAATTCCCCATATTAAATCCCCTCCTGCCTGAAACACCTACAGTAGTTTCTGTTTTCTTACTCCATCCTGATTGATCCACCCAGTGGAATGGAAGCTTATAATAGAAACTAAGTATTAGAGGAAAATAAACTTACATTCATCCCCTTCACATGTGAATTTGGTTGAGATGCATACATACTCACTTTGCCACAATGTTCTGAATCATTGCTGTTTAATTAATAGCAATGCCTCCTCCTCTGTCTCCCCTCACTGCCATTTTGATTCATGGAGTTGATCTAATTCAATCCTGAAGTCCACATAACCCCCAACACAGTGGGGCTCAGGCAATTTGCCAGTTTCCATATCCTAGGTATGACTGTATTTCAGAATGAACAAAATTTTGGTTCATACTTGCTCTCATGTCCTTTCCGTGTTATTCCTCACCCTTGGCCTCTGCCCATTGACAAGTCTGGTGCCACAATGTTTCCATATTGTTTCATTTCTTCTCTTCTGGCCCAACTCTCCCATTGCTGTTATTAATCCAATTCCACATTCTACTAAACAACTCCTAGGAGCTTACAGAGTATTTTTTAAAAATAGATTTTTATTGATTCAGAGAGGGAGAGAGAGATAGAAACATCAATGATGAGAGAGAATCACTGATCGGCTGCCTCCTGCATGCCCCACACCAGGGGTTGAGCTTACAACCCAGGCATGTGCCCTGACCTGGAATTGAACCTGGGACCCTTCAGTCCGCAGTCCACCGCTCTATCCACTGAGCCAAACCACCTAGGGCTTACAGAGTATTTTGAGACACTATATGTAATTTCAATCCTGATGTTGCTACAATGTTAATTACAAAGTGTACACCCTTTAAGGGACTCTTACAAAACATATAATTGGATGGTGAGACTATAATACAAAGATTTACAACCTGACTGGATTCTTGTATATCAGGTTAATTTAAAGCATGGCCACTTGGCTATTAGTGAGCTGTTCTTAATGGAAAAAAGTTGTATGAATTGATTTATTATATATAGGGCAAGATCTAAGCTGTCACTGCTTTGTACCTAAATTTGATTTCTAAAAGATGTCCAGGTGAAAGAATCACTTCTCAGATGAAAGAAAAATTCCAAAAAAGAATGCATATGATAGGGTCATAAATACTTGTTAGCCTGAGGCAGGCAAAGTTTGTGTAGTACTCTTTTTGAATATTTATTCATTCTAGGAATGGTTTAAATTAGGACTTTCATTCAAAGCCCCAAAGACATTATGTTTTCAGCAAAGCTAATAATCCTTATAATGCTAACTGACTTATGTATGTTTTTCTTCTTATCTTGTTTGAGAGAAGGAAATCATAAAGCTAAGCATCTGGTTTTAGTATTAGGCTTCAAAGAAAGAGATACTACCTATATTGCAGAGAACTGGTATATTGAAATCCTTTTACTCTTTTCATTTATCACTTAAATCTAGTTGTACATTGTAATCTGTGGATCACCCAAATAAGAATGGGCAGCCTTCTGTAAAGGATGCTTCTATTTGGTATGCTCGTTGAGCCCTGAAATCTTGTTTGCAAGTCAGATTGAACCCAACTGGTTCAGGTTCCTTTCTTTAACAAAAGGATTCTTAACTCCATGACATTGGTAAGATATCAAAAAGATTAGCTGAAAGTCAATGGGTCCATGCAATGGAATGAATTATATATATAGTACCAGATAGTTCAGCATAAATATATTTATTAGGACTCTTGATGAAGGTAACAGAAACCAACTTGAAGTAGCTTGAAGCTAAAGAGGAAATTTACTGTATAGGTAAAGGGTTATCTCAGGCTGGGAGGCAGCCGTGTTTCAGGAAGAAAATAGCATTGAGTACAGGGGAATTGTCATGATCTGGCTCTCTTGAATTCTGCTTCTCTCTTTGCAACTTGATTTTTTCTCTCTATAGACCAAGTTTTATGCTCTAAAGTTTTATTTTTGTTGTTATTGTTGTTTTGTTTGTTTTAAATTAGGGGAATCACAAAGGCTTCTGGACAAATGCCTTATAAATGCCAAAGTCTACTCTACTTTCACAAACATTTAAACTAATGAATATAACTTTTAAAAACTAAAAAAAAACTGCCGAAACCGGTTTGGCTCAGTGGATAGAGCGTCAGCCTTCGGACTGAAGGGTCCCGGGTTCGATTCCGGTCAAGGGCACGTACATTGGTTGCGGGCACATCCCCGGTGGGGGTGTGTGCAGGAGGCAGCTGGTTGATGTTTCTAGCTCTCTATCCCTCTCACTTCCTCTCTGTAAAAAATCAATAAAATATATTTTTAAAAAAGCCAAAAACTAAAAAAACTGCCCCGTCAGAGTGGCTCAGTGGTTGAGTGTCAACCTATGAACTAGGAAGTCACGGTTCTATTCCCAGTCAAGGCATATGCCCGGGTTGCGGGCTCGATCCCCAGTGTGGGCTGTGCAGCGGGCAGCTGATTAATGATTCTTTCTCATCATTGATGTTTCTGTCTCTCTCTCCCTCTCCCTTCCTCTTTAAAATCAATAAAAATATATATTTTTAAAAAACCTAAAAAAACTGTAGGAGAATATGAGACCTGGCATATTAGTATATACAGACCTAGTAAGGATGCATTTTTGAGAGCTTATCTTAATTACCTATGGGAAAATCCTTTTTTCTTTTTCAGGAAATTATAGTATTAATTTTAGATTATATAACTAATCAAAAGAATGAAAAATTATACAGAAATCTTTTAAACCATGTCTTCCAATTCATAATGCATCAAACCTAATAAATCACTAAGCTGGTTTACCCCTATGAAAACAAATTAATCATTATTTTTCATGAAGGGAAAATTGCATGCATTATGTCTAGTAAACACTCTATCATACTAAAAGAACATGCAATGTTGAGATTTTTTTGGTGAAATTCTTGAGGGAAGATCAAGTTTATGGACTTTGATTAGTGGAAGATAGTATATTATCACATTAAATACACACCGCCACAAAAAACACGGTAAAACTCAAAACATCCAATTCAAAGATGTTTTAATGATAATTACAAACTAGTAAGGTATGCAAGAAATATAGAGAACAGGAGAAATAATTTTAAATTGGTCTAGTGATTTGGAATTTATTATAAGGATTGAAAAATAAGACAATATCTTTTCAAAGTATTCTGGCTCTTAAGCTGTAGCATGAAAATATCAAACCATATTAATTTTGCTTTCTAATTGTTAGTGATTTTTTTTTCTAATTGTTAGTGATTTGGATTGGGCACTTTCCAAATATTTTGAAAAATATTTAAATACAACTAAATATATTTGCATAAAATTGACTACAAAAAATAATTAGAACTTGACTAATATGTAAATTTAGTGTGGTACAAATATATCTATAGTTTATTGAGTACATCTCCCTTGCTATAATAGAAACTCAGATGTATTTATTTACTTTAAAACTGAGCTAATTGGTTTATAACATTTTTCATATGAGAGAACGAATTTACTTTATATTCCTACTACCCCCCCAAAAAAGAAATCCATTTTTTTTCACTTGTTACCAACTTAATTACCGTATTTTCCACCGTATAAGACGACTTTTTAACCCAGGATAATCTTCTATACGCCCAGTCATCTTATACGCCGGAAAATACGGTATCTGATATCAAACACAAAATAAAATTAGCTGTTTTCTAATATGGTTGTTCTATAAACATATTTTTTCTATGTAGAAATGTTTCTTTACTGTCTGGAATAGAATGTTTAAGATACCCATATAAATGATGCGAATAGCACACCTCTTATTAGAGCTGTATGAATAGACTGTTTCATTTGGAAGAACATACAGGACCAGGAATTTAAAATCCCAAGACATGAATGACTTCCATCATTATCTTTCACTAATTATGTAGGAAGCCTTTTTGAGATTCACTACAAAAAACTGACAGTTAAACTCTAGAGGCTGATTATCTCGCTCACCCATCAGTCAGATGGATTAACCAGTGGTTTTTAAATATATACTAGGGGCTCAGTGCACAAATTCATGCACCTTGAAAGGAACTGTCGCCCTAACAGGTTTGGCTCAGTGGATAGAGCGTCGGCCTCCGGACTGAAAGGTCCCAGGTTCGATTCTGGTTAAGGGCATGTACCTTGGTTGCGGGCACATCCCCAGTAGGAGGTGTGCAGGAGGCAGCTGATCGATGTTTCTCTCTCATTGATGTTTCTAATTCTCTATCCCTCTCCCTTCCTCTCTGTAAAAAAATCAATAAAAAAAAAGAAAAAAAAAGGAACTGTGGGCGTGACGCTGCGGTGGGCACAGGGGCGGGTCTTGGCCCATCCTCCATGCCCCAACCCGGCCCCTCCAGCCGTGACTCCTGGTCCCCTGTCTGCCGGCAGCCCCACTCCCGCCACCACCACTCTCACATGCTGATGGCACCGGCCCTGCTCACACCCGCTGACACCCCCCTGCTGACAGTGTGGAGCCATTGGGGTCAGCACCAGCAGTGGGTGCGAGCAG
The DNA here is from genome assembly GCF_027574615.1 of Eptesicus fuscus. Lineage (NCBI taxonomy): Eukaryota > Metazoa > Chordata > Mammalia > Chiroptera > Vespertilionidae > Eptesicus > Eptesicus fuscus. Next base: position 30,187,013 of record NC_072492.1, on the reverse strand, counting down.
GGCCAGCACCGTCAGCTGGTGTGAGCGGTGGCTGCTGCTCCCATCACCCCTCAGGAGCAGGGGAAGGTGGAGAAGCCCTGAGGAGCAATCAGGGCTGGCAGCTGCTGCTTGCACCTACTGATGGCAGCAGGGGTGAGCACCCAGTGGGACCATGGCACGCAGGAGCAAAGAATTTTCAGTAACCACCAGAGGCTCACCCCGATGACAGCGACCGGCACCCTGCCTTGGTCTGGCACCCCTGCTCACCTGCTCCACCATCCCGCCGCGGCCAATGCCTGGTATGTTCCGTGCACGCCCCCTGATGGTCAGCGCATGTTATAGCAACCTGTTGTTCCGCTGTTCGGTCTATTTGCATATTAGGGTTATATATATATAGATTGTAAAAATCCAGTTAAAGATGAGCCCTTTGGCAATTGATTTTATTTTTAAAATATATTTTTTATTGATTTCAGAGAGGAACGGAGAGGGAGAGAGAGATAGAAACATCAATGATGAGAGAGAATCATTGATCGGCTGCCTCCTGCATTCCCACTACTGGGGATTGAGCCCACAGCCTGGGCATATGTCCTTGACTTGAATCGAACCCGGGACCTGTTAGTCCATAGGCTGACTCTCTATCCACTGAGCCAAACCAGCTAGGGCGCCTTTTTTTTTTTTTTTTTTTTTTTACTGTGTTATGTTTCTAAGCTTTATCCTAAGGTTATGTTCTAAGAGTCATATGTTGTTTTGCATATGGCTGAAGCAGAATTTTATGACCTACTTTTCCCACTCATTCTTGTGTTTTTGTGCCAAATCTTTATTGCTGTATATCTGTAGGACCTTGGGCTTTTCCTCTCAGCCAAAGTTTTCTTACCTTAAAACAGAAATAATAACAGTAACTACTACATTGGGTTGTTGTGAGCATTAATAAATTATTGTTATACTTCTTTTTTAAAAAAAATCTCTAGTAGCTTATTATTTGTTCTTTTAGGTGACCTTCGCCCCTGCCCCCTGGGATTTTTAAGGCCTTCACTTTTAGTATTATGCTGTTTCATCACAATATGTCTAGGTGTGGATTTCTCTGTTTATCATGGTTGACATATGCTATGCTTTCCCTACTGGTGGACTTATCTTTAATCAGTTCAAGAAAATTCTTGGTCATTATCTTTTTCAATATTGCCTTTCTCGTTTTCTCTTATTCTGATTAGGCATATGTTAATCCTTGTTCTACCCTCTGTGTCTTTTTACCCCTCCTTCATATTTCCACCTCCTGCACACTCTGTACTGCATGCATTCTGGGTAATTTCTTCAGATATTACTTCCAGGACACTAGTCCTGTCTTAGGCTGTGTTTATTTTGTTTTTAACACATTCATTGAGTTGTTAATTTCAAAATCTAGAATACCTATTGGTCCAAAAAGTTTTCTTTGCTTCATTTACTAATATTTCTGGTTATTTTAATAGTCTCATGTTTTGTTTTGTTTTAAATATATTTTATTGATTTTTTTTTTACAGAGAGGAAGGGAGAGGGATAGAGAGTTAGAAACACCGATAAGAGAGAAACATCCATCAGCTGCCTCCTGCACACCCCCTACTGGGGATGTGCCCGCAACCAAGGTACATGCCCTTGACCAGAATCGAACCTGGGACCCTTCGGTCTGCAGGCCGACGCTCTATCCACTGAGCCAAACTGGTTAGGGCTAGTCTCATGTTTTTTAAATTTATTTTTTCCATATTTTATTTCTTTATAGCATTCATAATAGGTTATTTAATAACCCAATTCCAGTTATTTAGTCCTTTTAAATGTATTATTTGCTGTTTATGTTGGTCCTAACTCATGGTGGCTTATGTGTTGGTGACTTTTTAAAAATTGTGAGCTGATATTTTGTTGAACTTAATTTATGGAAATCCCAAGGATGCAAACTGGGAGTTGGTTTTCTCCAGGGAGTATTTGCATCTGATTCTGAGGGGAGCTCTGAGTTGCAACTAACTCATCAGAGGGCTCTGAAGCTTTTTTTTTTTTTTTTTTTTAACCATGCTCAAAGCAGAAATCTCAGGTGTAATTCCCACACCTTGTAATGTGCCTCCAGGATTGTCTGGGACTGGTGCTGGCATATGCCCATACCAGCTCTGGCTTTTGTGTTTGCTCCCTGCTCTTATTTGAGCTCACTTTTTTTTTTTCTTTTTGATTCCTTTCATGAAACTGCAGCAAAACTTTAAAATGCATGTTAGTTTTCATCAGGATTTAATTATCTCATAGCTAATAGGCCCTATAGGTTCTCTAGCTTTCCATGCTGCCAAAAAAATGGATATCCACACAGCATCTCTAGCTGAGTAACAATTCTTGGGTGGATGTTGTAGAGGATTTTTCCTTTAGTATAATATTAAGTTTCTCCTTTCATTAAAATCCCAGTCACAGGACTTAAGTTCTGTGCAGAAAGAACACTCAGTGGAAGTCAGAGATGTGAATTATTGTCTGTGTTACCTTGGAAAAGTCGCTTATCCCAGATAGGTTATTTAACCTCTCTGTTTCTGTTTGTGGTACTATAAAATCAGGATATATTTATCATCATATCTACCTATAAGTTGAAAGGATGAAATGAGAAACTGTGCTAAAACACACCTTGACAAATAGTAAGGTGACAAACAAAATGTAATGAAATTATAGCAACTAACATTTATTGAACACTTACTATATGATCAGCATTTTGCTAAGCTCTTCGTAAAGCTCTCATTGGCTCCTTACAACAACACTGTAAGATGGATACTAATATTCAATTTAACAGTTGAAGAAACTGAGGCTCACAGAGACTAAAAGTTTAAGATGATGGTGCCATTACTTAGAGCTCCTTATTTTCATCATATTACTTAGTTCAGTTGTTATGATAAAGGGCAGAGGTTTCCTCAAGGTAAGTTAAGTACTACAATATCTCAATTTCCTGGAATATTTTCTCTCAAGTAATGAGAAATATTGTACAAGGATTAATGCCCCTCATGGTGCCTGCTATGTTTAAACCTCTATCTGCCCCAAGGAAGTGATGTGTTTTTGATAAAAGCAATTTTAGCTATGAAGACTCCGTTGCAATTTGTACAGCTGTGTAATCGAAACTACTAAAAGGCATGTTCATATATTATTCTGCTCACAGAACAGCAGTTTGATTCCTATGACTTCTTGGCACATCTGCTTGGGATATAAATCCTAAGCAGACTGAGCAGTCACTTTCTAAATCTTCAAAATGCTTTACTAAGCAAAGTCTTTAGTGTGGTTAAGGAGAGAAAAAATTAATAGACTCCCAAGTGAGTGGAGTGGTCTGGCTCACTGCAGTGTTTAGGGCAGGTGCAGGCAGGACTGGAAGCTTGAAGAAGGTGCACTTTGAGGTAGAGGTAGCATGCAAGCCTACAAGCACCAGAAGGTGAACTCTTTTGCCAACTTGAGATAATTAGAGAGGGTGTTTGGGGAATGGGTTGTCCATGTCTACAATGTGTTTAATTTTTGTTATTGGCAAGAGTTCAAATTACATTTAAATGGGCTTGATTAGAGATAGCAATTATTACTGGCCCGCTCACATCCCTTTCTAGTAAAATCCCTATCCACTGACCTTACTGACTTGTCAGTAGGCCATATGACCATGACCATAACTAATTGGACACCTGGTCCAGGGGAGTGGTCATAAATTATACCCAGTGACCTATGTCTCGTGTGTTTTGGTTTGAAAAGAAAAGCAGAAGTCAAGTCTTCTCTCTTGGGAACCTGCAATGAGGAACACAAAGGGAAACCACAATTTCGGGATGTGCTGGAACTGGAAGGCCATCGAGGTGCAGGGGCTAGAGTGACCACTTTTGCAGCCAGGTGCAAGATGAGTAAGCTGAGAAGGCTGGTCCAGAGAGAGAGGTGCTGATTCACTGAGAGGTCAAAAGGCCCCGGGGGAGATGCTACTGCTGCACCTCCAGCTCTTCCTGAGGCCCGTGGCTCAGTGTACTCAGGGTTTAGTGCACATACATATATTTTTAGAAACCCTCCTTTAGACTTGTCTCTGAGTAATGAATGACTTGTCTCTAGTAACTTGACTCAGTCTCTTCTTTTTTTAACTGAAATAACCCAGTATGGTTCCCACAATTCATGACTATTCTGTCTAATGCTTCTCTGGGTGTTAATACTTAGATTGTCTTCAAAAGTGCCCCAATTGTGTCCTGTTTTAGTAGGACTCCTGCGTTGCAAGTGTCAGGAAGCCACATCAAACGGACCAAAAGGGGTGGTTATTAGGAGGACTTAAGTATCTGATGAAACAGCCAAATCTGGAATAGGACAAGGATGCTCCTGGGCCTCAGGAACAACTAGAACCAAGGACTGAAGCCTTGTTAGAACTCTAGTTCTGTATCTTGTCACTGCTTCTCTCTGTATATTTTTATTTTTTCTTCTTGCTAAAGACTAACTTACACATGGTAGGAAACATGCCTTCTGGGTATCCCAGTTTTCTGCAGAGACTGTATGGTTTAGTGATTAGGAAGCATGGGCTCCAAGGCAGGTGGGCTGGTTTTGAAGCTTAAGTTAGCCATCAACTAGCAGCGAGATCTTGACCTTTAAGCATAACCTTGAGTTTAAGTCTGTTTCCTCCTCTGTAAAATGAAGATTTGAAATAGGTGCCTACCTCCCAGTGCTGTGAGGATTATATGTGATAATGTATGTAAAGTATTTAGCTCAGCATCTGGCACTCAATTAAGTCAGTACTTATTATTACTTGCCTGCCAAATGCAAAACCAGAAAAGGGTTTTCCTTTCAGAATGTAGATCTTAGCATGTATTGATACAAATACATTCACCAAATAAAAAGGGAGACAGGGCCTTTGTTGAATTTCTCCATCAGCAAGTTGAAGGAGCCAGGCTGAAGTAATGCTTGCCAAAATCTAATAGTAGATTCTGATATCAACTCCTATTAACTGACACTGGAGGGCGCTAACAGGCCTGGGATGCTCAGTAGGATGTAGCTCTGAAACTCATTGCTGGCCAAGGCACACCCATTTATGGCCACTGGAGGGTGCCAAATGGTCAGGACGGAGATTTGGCCCATGCAACTTAACTGGCTGAGAAAACTGTTCATGGAGAACTAACTGAGAGAGGGAAAGGAAAGAAGGCCAGTAAAGTAATGTGTGCTTTACTGGCTTATTAGAGGTGCCATGCCAGGTGGGGACCCTGGAAACCTAGAGCAAGAAAATCCAAAGATCCTCAGGAAATCTCTCCGTGTACTTGGTCTGAAGTCTCAATCATGTCTCAAAGAGATCTGGCTAGAGAAGCAGGGAACTGTTAAAACATCAAGACAAGAGGATTAGGAGAGATTAAGAGTGAGACTTGAGTTGAAGAACCTATACAGAATTCTGGCAAGGTCAAGGGAGCAAGACAAAGATGAAGCCTGGAGATATGACCCAAGACAAAGTTAGCAGAGGTCAGGAGCCTTTGCCAGAGCATCTAGGCTGCTGAAAGTATCAAACGAGTTCAGGTAAACTGTCAAATGATTATTTTGGTCTTAAAGTACACTCTACTGCTTAATTTAGTCATGCTCCAAGATAATAAATAGTAAAGCTCAAAAGTTATTTAACATGTGATTATCTAATATGTAAAATGATTTTGACAGTTATTATCTGAACTGCAATTCTTTGTACACCACCAGAAAATTCATTATGGCGTAAAGTTGTAGGGAAAAAAAATGAGCCCGCAACCCAGGCATAGGACTCGACCAGGAATCAAACCTTGACCTCCTGGTTCATAAGTCGATGCTCAACCACTGAGCCATGCCAGCTGGGCCACAAAATTATTTTAAATGATTGCATATGGGAGCCATGAATTTTGTGTGGATGTACCATAAATTACATGAACACTTTCACTATTACTGAATATTTAGTTTGTTTTCAGTTATAAATTATACTATGGTAAATATCTTTTGTGTATAAAACTGTGTTCACATTTCTTATTATTTCCTTAGAAGCTATTCCTCACCACTTCTCCATATCATTAGGCCCATCACATTTCATTGTTCCCCCACCACTGTGGCAGGGACTCTGGATGTAATGAGGTTTCCTACAATTACAACGTTTATTTTACAAAGAGCAAGACATTTTGTAAATGATAGTTTTGCTTTCAGGTCCCAAAATGCCACGTGGATCTTCCAGTTTTCAGTTCTACAAGTGAGCTCTGCAAGCAAGTGAGAGTACTTGAGTGCAGTCCTCTGTATCACACTCAGGAATACTTCTCCTTGCTAAGGCCACCAGTGTTCTCACCTGAGGCACAGTTTCCATCATATTCTTACCAAAATCAGGGTGAATTCGCTTCCTTTTAAAAAATTATGTTTTTATTGATTTCAGAGAGGAAGGGAAAGGGAGAGAGAGATAGAAACATCAATGATGAGAATCATTGATCAGTTGCCTCCTGCGAGCTCCCTACTAAGGATTGAGCCTGCAACCCAGGCCTGTGCTGTTGACTGGAATCAAAGCCAGGACCCTTGAGTCTGCAGGCCGACACTCTATCCTCTGAGCCAAACCAACTAGGGCCTGACTCCTCTTCTTGACCATGCTATCTCCTAGTCAAAGACTGTCCTGGGCTTATCTCCCTTCCAAGTGTTTCAGGGATTGTATTAGTCCCAAAGTCTCCCACACCATTTCTCTTATGAAATGAGGTCTCCTGTGATGTCCCAGAAACATGCAAATGAGGTCCCTAATATGACAGAGTTTAAGTGTTGGCTTGTGATAGGTATGCAAAACACGTACAAATAAGAAACTCCATATTGTGCTTGGGAGGCTACACTTAGATCACAGGCCAGCATACAGGTGGGGTTGGGATCATCTCAGTGGAGATGAAGTGCTTGGAACTCCAGTTTGAATCCTGTAGCAACAGAAAGCAACTACCCTGCCCTCCCCCACATATGGAGACATTATGATAAGAATCAGCTGCTGTGGAAATAAGGTCAGGAGTCCAGAGGATTCACAGGGATGAAGAATATGTATTACTGGCATTAAAACTCTAAATGCACTTTCTCACACAAATACTGTTATAAATAGTGGTCAGGGTCTTTAGTATTATTAGCACAATATTTTACATACATTAGGGTTCTATAAGCTTTTGTAGGCTGGCCTTTGGACAGAGCCACCATTTATAATATTGTTTCTATAGGAAAACTTGTTCCCAGTTCCAGACAGCAGGCCAGCAAATAAATTTATAAGCTGGGAATCGCCTATTTTGAGGCTTTTCACCAGTAAACACAATAGATTCATAGGCTTTCACAGTCGGTCAAATGAACCTACAGCCTTGTGGTCTAAGATCTTGGCGCTGAGCCCAGAAACCCTCCTCCCTCCTCTGCCCTTCTGTCTTCCTGTGCTGAACATTTTGATTGAATTCCCCCTAGCCTCCAGAGTCCATCAATGCTGTCTCTAGCCCCAGATCCACCTGCAGGCATTCCACTAAGGTAAAAGCTGAGGACCTCTAATTCTAAAATGTTAAATAGAAACATTTCAGAATCCCCAAAAAGGTATAAAGAATAATAAATGCTTGTGTACTCATCTTCAGAAATAAAATATTGCCCAAACATTGAAGCACCCATAGCCTTTCCTGGTCTCCTCCCATCTCCCTCCTATCCCAGAAATAATCACTTCTCTGAATTCAGTGATATCGTGGCCATGTAAATGCTCTGCCATTCTCTACACTTACCCTGGGCTTCCCCTCTGCTAGAATGTTAGCGATGTAGAGGGTAGGAAAAGAATCCGTCTGGGGAATATGAACCAGGTGATCCTGGGCCTAAACCAAGTGTTTGGGATAGGGACTCAACTCATGTAGAAGAAATGTCATTTTAGGAAATGGAGAAAACACTCAGTATGTGTCAGGCCCATATTCTAGAAGGATGTGAGACCAGGAAAAATCAGGACAGGGTGTTTTGGGAGCTGGATTTGTCTAGCTTAGCAGATGGTCTGTGTCTGACAAGCGTGGGATGAAGGCCAGGAAATTGATAATCATAGAAAAGGGTTCGATTCCAGTCAAGGCACATGCCCGGGTTCCGAGATCGATCCCCAGTAGGGGGCGTGCAGGAGGCAGCTGATCAGTGATTCTCTTTCTCATCATTGATGTTTCTATTTCTCTTTCCCTCTTCCTTCCTCTCTGAAATCAATCAATCAAAATATATATATATATATATATATATATATATATATATAATCAAGGTTGCAGCTTCTAAGGGAGGTAGCAGAGGGTTTGTTGGCACAGTGAAGATCTAAGAGATGTTCTGGGGCAAAGGAAGGGGATGAGGTAGAGGAGGTCAGAAATTCAATTCAGTGGATGAAGATGAGTCTGGGAGCAGACATATCTGGAATGGACCAGGAGTTCAGACATTGGACGGATGGGGCAACTGTCACTATGTGCTTTTAGGTCTCCTATCAATACCATCCTAGATACCACTTTCCTGACATCACCATTTAGAACCCACAAGCCACTCTAATCTCCATACTTCTTTGTACTTCTGCTTCTCTTTATCCCACCAGACATTTCTCTTTGTGTCCTATGGAACGAATCCCTATCTGTTGGTGAACAAATTCCCCTACTTCCTCAACTTCATTATAGAAGTACTATAGTAGACACCTTTTAGAGTATCTTCCCAGCTTACCAAGACCTTCATAGCACCTCTCCTCACTCATAATGGTGGGCTTATGGCTACTATCTTGTTTATTTTTTAAAAATATGTTTTTATTGGTTTCAGAGAGAGAAAGGGAGAGGAGGAGAGATAGAAACATCAATGATGAGAGAGAATAATTGACTGGCTGGAGATAGAGCCTGCAACCCAGGCATGTTCCCTGAGCGGGAATCGAACCAGTGACCTCCTTGGTTCATGGGTCGATGCTCAACCACTGAGCCACACCATCTAGGCACTACTATCTTGTTTAATGTGTCTGAGATTAAACCTTGGATACTTCCTCCAATCCTCCATTCCCTACTGACCACAGATAGCTAGAGTTGATTTCTGTTACATGCAACCAGAGATCTAGCTAATCTCCCACCACCTTGCACTGAAACCTGGCTTTCCCCTGAGGTTACCACTTCCCCTGCAGTCCTTTCAAGTACAAGCTATTTATTCCTCCATGCCCCACATACAGAGAGGCACTAACAACATTCTGTAGCTCCCTTCTAAGCAATCTCTCCTTTATTCTAGTATGAAATACCTCTGCCCCATTGAGGTCTACGCCATTAACTAGTCACCTTTTGTCCTGTCATCTACCAACCTAGTTATATCCTCACATTTACTAAATGCCTGTCTCATTTCTTCATCCTGGAGGGATTTTGCTGGCTCTGTGGACCATCCACTTCCAGCCCACTTCAGTGTCCTCCTATGACCATACCCCAGTGATGGGCAACCTTTTGAGCTTGGTGTGTCAAACTTCGCCAAAAAACTGAGCATAACTCGGGTAGTGTGTCACTTTGAGGAAAAAACTAACTCTAAGACTCTAGTCGCAAATGTTTCATCCTCAGGAGCAGCAAATGTTTCATCCTCGGCATGAGGCCACGTGTCATCAGAAATGGCTACGTGTGACAGTGCTGACACGCGTGTCATAGATTCGCCATCACTGCCATACCCTATTCTTTGTCATCACCAGAACAATTCCACCCTAGAAAACATAAATTCTCAATCACTATACTTACCCATCCACGTCTCTCCATTGACACAATCTGATGGTCTGAGGCCTCTACAACTCTTTAGTATATTTTCAGCCCTGTGGGTGAATCTTTTACTTGTTTCCTATCAGCTTTCCCTTGCATCCTCTGAAGTCATTGCAAACCTTCTCTACTCTTCCCAAGCTCCACACAATCAGGTGAAACTCTCTGTTCAGTTATTAAGTTATTCATTATTATTATTCAACAAATACTTATCACGTACCTACTATGTGCCAGGTACAGTGGCACAGCTTTGCTAGTGGGGAGCTCACAGTCAAGAAGGAGGTCAATTCAGTAATCACTCACATAAACACAATTACAAACCATGATACAGTCTGGGGGTGGGGCTGGGAGGTAGAAAGGGACATTTCAGGAGAAGAAACAGTATGAGCAAAACGCTGAGACAGAATGAAGTGTGGTTTGAGGAAATGAAACAAAAAGATCTATATGGGTGAAGACGGAAAATTAGAGAGTGGAGCAAGGTGAGGCTGAGTGAGGGGAGTGACGGGGTAAGATCTGCGTTGGGAAAAGACTTCAGGCAAGGGCTGGACAGGTGGAGCTCAGGGCTTTTTCAGGGCAGAAAACCATTCTGCATGACACTGTCATGGTGGATACATGACAATGTGCATTTGTTAAAACCCATAGAACTTTATAACAACTACAAGAGTGAACCCCAATATCAACTATGTGCCTTAGTTAATAATAATGTAATAAAATTGGTTCAACAGTTGTAACAAATGCACCACACTCATGCACGATATTAAATAACAGGGCAAATGGGGAGTGAAATAGAGAGGGGGCATAAGGGAACTCTGTACTGTGTGCTCAACTTTTTGTAAACTTAAAACTGCTCTAAAAAATAAAGTCTACCGCCCTAGCTGGTTTGGCTCAGTGGATAGAGCGTTGGCCTGCGGGCTGAAGGGTCCCAGGTTTGATTCTGATCAAGGGCATATGCCTAGGTTGTGTGCTTGATCCCCAGTAGGGGGTATGCAGGAGGCAGCCCACCAATGATTCTCTCTCATCATTGATGTTTCTATCTCTCTCTCTCTCCCTCTCCTTTCCTCTCTAAAATAACAATAAAAATATGTTTTTAAAAGTCTACTGATTAATAAAAAAGGGGGGAGGGGTAAGACCACTAGCTGCTGTGAGCAAAATAGATTGGAGGCAGAGGAATTATGGGCAAACCATTAGAGAGCTGTCTCAGAAGTCCAGGCAAGAGAAGTTGGTAGCTCAGACCAGCGTGGTTATGGAGAAAAAGGAGAAGTGGATAGAAGGTGGTATTGACAAGACTTGGTGGTGGACTAGATGTGGGTTGGGGAATCAAGGGCCAGTGAGGTTTTGGCATGCCCTACTTGATGATTCAATGATGTCACTCAACAGTTAGTGCAGAGGATCTAGGACAATTTTATCAATACCATCACTACATGCTAAGACACCATTGAACACATGTATTCTCAGCATACATGTCAATATCATGCTTACACAAGAGACATTTTATTGCCTGCTTTCTGGTGCTAACCATGATCATTCCCTGCCAGACCTTGCTTGAAAGGGAGGTCATCCCACGAGTCCTATTCTTGCTCCAACCACTAATTGTAGTAGACAAGGTTACTTGGCTTTTCTGGGCCTTAGTATTTGCACCAGTAACATGAGAAAGCTGAACCAGGTGGCTTCTAAAGGATAGTACAAAGGATAGTGGGGAGTCTTCCAGATACTAAAGCACTTTCACGCCTGTCCCTCCCCCATCCTTGGGCTTTCACAGTGAATGCTAACACATCCAGTTTGTTCAGTGCTCTCCTGCTCCGGGCAGAGCTACAGTTTGGGATTCCTGCTCCTGTGTTCCAGGGCCGTGACTAGGGCCTGCACGAATCACCATAACCCCAAGTAACTCTGGACCCACACTAGATACTTCTCTCCAAATCAGGTTTCGGACACACTACCAGATGGCCCCAGAGGAAACTTAGTTCTCTGTGTGTTTTCATTTCAAAATGAAGCCTGCCATCAGAAAAACAGAACAAATGTGCCAACATCCTGTTCCAAAAACCAAAATACACAAACTTCCAGGAACTACCAGCCCTTTAGTCAATGTGCCTCATAAAGAATGCTGTTACTATTCAACATCCCTGAGGCCTTACCTCCTTTCCAGCCACACCAGTAACACAACACGACACCTGTAGCCATTTGAGCCATGCCAGCTTCATTCCCAGCCCAGAATCAACATCGTAGGGGACTGTCTCTCCACATAAACTCCTATCTGTGGGTTGCAGCAGGAAAACTCAAGGTCATGTGCTATTGTTGTACCATGACACCTTTGTATACCATGGTTTGTCTAAAATGCTTCATTGAAAATTTCCTAAGGTAAACACAATGACCTTGAACCTGGCATATGTTGAAGCCTATGGCACTTGAGCCCAGACCAAGGACTGTACCGGAGGATTCTCTGGCTCCTGCCTCTTTCTCCCAGCCAGCCCTGGGAAGCAAACCTTGTGGAAACTATAACTGATTTACCCCTATCTAAGGCTGTAACCTCTCCCTGTAAGGAACTTGGCAGCGTTTCACTAAGCCTCACTCTGGCTATCATCTGCGTGATGAATACGGCCCTATGCTATGTTCACACCACCCCTGCTCTAGGTCCTGCTCCCTACTCAGAGTCCTTGAATCAGACAAGTGCCCTCTTAACTTTCCATCTCATGAATGAGAAAGTTCTCTATGAATGAAGTCCTTCCACATTTATTATTTTTGTTATTATGCAAGTTTCAGGTGTACAACATAATTTGAAATCTGTATACACTACAAAGTGATTGCTCCCAAAAGTTTAGTTACTGTCCATCACCATACAGTTGAACCCCTGCCCCACTTTCGCCCACCCCCAACCCTCCTTTCCACATTTAGATTACTGCTCTGGAGTGTCAGGTTTATCCCCTTATGGTAAACGTCAATTCTATATAATGTCTGCTATGCTATAATGTCTTCCTTCTAAGGGAAGCATATTGATTTGAGTTAAACTGCAGGTTGCTGGCCAGCCAGTGTATTAATTGTCCTTGGTCAAATGCCAACCATTAGTCCAATCAGCTGTGTCTGGACATTGGGGAAGAGGGAGGGTAATTTAGTAAGAAACAGGACAGCCTATTGCTGCTGCTTCTGAAGGCAGCCAGCTCATGGAGCGTCCAGAAACGGATCCCAAGGCCTGATTTGAACAAATAAGCTGAGACGATCAGAATGCACCAGAAGCACTTTGGTGGTTATCTGATAAATGTTTCTCTCTCTGACTAGACAATAAACTGCATGGAGATACATAGTAGGTGCTCAATAGGTATTTTAAAAAAATTGATAATTAAATGCATGAATAAAATTGGGGAAGTCAGGAGAGGACTTGAGTGAGTCAAAGATTTGACTAAGTCACGTTAGGTGTAAGCCAAGTTATGAGTAAGCAGAACCTATGATGCAGAAAAGACTCGGCGAGTAAGACGGTAAGCAAGCCAGGCAGTAGTGCGTGGAGAGCATGGCAGACACACAGGGAGGAGCTGAGTCACCAGTAAAGATTCACAGAATCTGTGGCTGACGTCTCAGAGCTGCCTTGAATCCATAGCTACCCTCCTATTCCTGTTTTTCCTGACCCCGATTGCTCATCCTTGTCTGCGTTTCCATGAATAACTATATTTACAATAAACCATTTCTTACTAACTTGAGTGAATTACCACTTCATGGGAGTCTCAGCTTTAGGGAGCCTGAGGACAGTACATGAGCTCCAAGGGACTCAGTTATTACTCTTCCCAAGAAGCACATTGTTCCTTTCTGTGAATAGAGTGGTGGCCAGATCATACGGAGAAGTCCCCACATGCTTGAATTCTGAGTGGTCGGATACCACTAGGGTTCAATCTAGAACTGCCATAAATGTCCCTCCCCCACCCTCTTTTTAAGACATTTTTCTTAGCACTCTTGGGCAAGGGCAACCAAATTTGCTTGGCTACAGCTGCATATTAAATTTGAAGATTTGAAAGAAAAAATAAGCTCAGCTGACGTGGCTCAGTGGTTGAGCATCGACCCATGAACCAGGAGGTCACAGTTCTATTCAGGGCATATGCTTGGGTTGCAGCTCAATCCCCAGTAGGGTGCCTGCAGAAGGCAGCCAACCAATGATTCTCTCTCATCATTGATGTTTCTCTCTCTCTCCCTCTCCCTTCCTCTCTGAAATCAATTAAAAATAAAAAAGAAAAAACAAGTATTATTTTCTAATATTTATGAATAATATGAAAATCAATTTTATCATAGCATCAGTAATTACTATTTGATTATTATGAATTATCAATTGGTTAATTGATGCCTTTATATATTGGTTTTCTATTGCTACTATAACAAATCACCACATCTGTAGTGGTTTAAATGACACAAGTTTATTATCTTAAAGCACTGTAGGTTAGAAGTTCTACAAGGGCTTCCCAGGTATTTCCTATGCTGTACTTTGCATCCCCGTGACTATTTTGTAACTACCAATCTGTACTTTTGTTGTTGTTAATCCTCACACGAGGATATTTTTTCCATTGAATTTATTTTTTAGAGAGAATGGAAGGGAGGGGGAGAGACAGAGAGAGAGAGAGAGAGAGAGAAATATCCATGTGAGAGAGACACATCGATTGCCTCCCGCGTACACCCGACCAGGGCCTGGGATTGAGCCTACAACCAAAGTATGTGCCATTGACCAGAATAGAGCCCAGGACCCTTCAGGCCACAGGCCAATGCTCTATCCACTGAGCCAAACCAGTTAGGGTCATTCTGTATTTCTTAATCCTTTTACTTTTTTCACCCAGTCTCCCAGCTCCTCTCCCACCTAGCAACCATGAGTTTGTTGTCTATATCTATGAGTTTGTTTCTGTTTTACAATTCTTTCCAATAGATATCATCTCCATTTTATAGGTAGAGAAACAGACTCACAGTGGTTAAATAATTTGTGTAAGGTCACATAGCTGGTAAGTGATAAAGCTGGAATTCAGACTAAATTAGTCAGGCACTAACCCCATGCATTTCCCACTATGTCTCATGGTCTTCCAAATTTTCTGTGGTACTTAGTTAATCTATATAAAAATTGATACACCACCACACTTATATTCCTTCAGAGGCTTTAAGATGGACTTTCTTGAGCCCTTTAAAGACGTAGTTGGCATTACACATGTAAAAGGAAACCATGTTCCAAGGATAGAGTGCTTTCTGTATTTCTCCACCACAGTGTATAACCAGGAAGACTGCTATACACACTAAATATCTTTCTCAGAAAGAGACCATGGATAATCCTGCCATTTTATTAACTGGGAATGCTATGGACCCGAGACTGCCCGTGGGGACTTGCTGGTCAGATTCATACTCCAATCAAAACTTCTCTTTCCATCAGTGACACTCAAATAAACCTGCATCCAAGAAGCCAGCAAGGACAGCCCTGAAATACTTGTCCAGAGAATCTTGTTAAGCTTCACCCCTACTCCTAACCATTCAGTTACGGTGACCAGCAAGATTGCACACCAGACTCAATAAAGATGCATCCTCACCAGGGTGAGAGAACTATCATGGCTGCTGAGGCCAGGAGAGCCTGTTCCTTTGGTATGGAGAGTCCTTCGATATTGGGTCTGGATACTGTGTGTTCTCCCTGCAACTCTGCCTCTCCCACATTTTCTGTGATACTCTCTGAGGCGAGCTGTTGGATCAACAGCTCCCCTCCCAGCAGACTGTTTGCCTGCACTTTGGTCATCCTATCTTGTTCTGCCCTCTGCTATTTATTTACTCACCCTTGATTTCTGTTGATTAATTGGCCTTTGTCTTATTGCTGCCCAGACCCTTGCAATTTTCATTGTGGCCTTATTCTCTCATACCCTCAGCCTGCTGCCACACTCGACATGAAGAACATTACTTTCTAGAATTCTGTATGGGTACACCAAACAGTTGCTACTTTGAAGCCAGCTTCCCTTAGGCCCTTCCACTGTCAACAGCCATTTATTGAGATCAGCAACATCTTAGGACTGTGACTTTCATATTTGTATGTTTTTATGCATAATGTAATTTTGGTACTTAATTTGTATTCTTTTAAAAAAATATGTTTTATTGATTTGGGGAAAGACAAAGGGAGAGGGAAAGAAACATTGATGTGAAAGAGAAACATCGATCGGTTGCCTCCAGCACCCCAACTGGGGATTGAACCCATAACCCGGGCATGGGAATTGAACCAGTGCCCTGACTGAGAATTGAACCAGAGACCGTTTGGTGCACAAGGTGACACTCAATCAACTGAGCCACACTGGCCAGGGCCAATTCATATTCTTGAATTGTATTCTTCTGCACCTCCGAATGTGCTGCTTTGTAGAGCTTGTTGTTTGTGTTTGTTTGTTTTTAGTATTTTTATCGATTTCAGAGAGGAAGGAAGAGGGAGAGAGAAAGAGAAACATCAATGATGAGAGAGAATCATCGATTGGCTGCCTTCGGCAGGCCCCACACCGGGGATAAAGCCCACAACCCGGGCATGTGCCCTGACTGGGAATCCAACTGTGACCTCCTGGTTCATAGGTCGACGCCCAACCACTGAGCCCCACCAGCTGGGCAGCTTGTTGTTTATGCTTCTTTTGGTGGAAACTCATCGAGAGGGATTTGTGTGTGTGCTTCTCAGAAATCAGCTGGACTCCTTAACAGTATTCAGTAACTAGGAACCTGGATAATGACTTTTGTTTTTTTAATAACAAATCTTCTCACAATAGCAACCAACATCTATTGAGTAGCTCATATAAGCCAGATGTTATCCTCACATAATATAATTTATCTTTCCAAGAACTTTCTCAGATTACTATTTTACAGATGATGAGGTTTAGAAAAGTCAAGTAACTTGTCCAAAGGTTCCTAGCCTAGTAGGTGATAGAAAGATCCAGGAATTCGACCCCATTTTATCAGTTTCCAAAATGGAGACTTCCACTATCCTTTATTGCTGCTGTTGGCTCAAATCTTAAGTTTGCAACATTTTAGGAAAGAAAATATCAAATAGCTAGGTAAACAGCAAGAAAGACTTTAGGACAAAGGGAGTTTTTATTACTTTCTCCTGATAGGATAAAATAGGACAAAGGTGGCCACGTTGAGTAGCATCCTAGAGGGACCAGGATAGAGTACCTATTACCCTCACTGTCCTAGAGTGCTGCCACTGTGGGTGGGAAAACAAGGGGAGCCAATGAATAAGCAGAAGCAAAGGAGACATAAAGACATATAGCCTGGTGGAATTCCCAACGTGGAAGACAGGCTATAACCTTATAACTAGTGGACCCCATTATAACATCCCCATGCCAACTTGCCTGTGTTTTTTTTTTTAATTTGTCTTTATTGTTGAAAGTGTTACAGGTGTCCATTTTGTGGTGTTTTTTTGTTGTTGTTTTTCCCACATTGACCCCCCCGCTTCTCCCCATATTCACCCCTCCCAAGCCTTTGCTACACTATTCTCTGTGTTCATTGGGCTATGCATATCGATAATAATAAAAGCATAATATGCTAATTAGACCAGAAGTCCTTCCGAACGTCCTTCCGGATGACCCTCTGGACGAAGCCGGGGCTTTGAGGGAAGCCCTGGTCCCGGGTGCCAAAGGGAAGCTGGTGCTGGCAGCCAGGGGGAGGAAGGCCTACTCTTGCATGAATTTTGTGCATCGGACCTCTAGTATGCATATAAGTTCCCCGGTTAATCTTTCCCCCACACACCCCTATCCTCACCTTCCCTCTGAAATTAATCAGTCTGTTCACGGTTCTATGTTTCTGGATATATTTTCTTCATCTGTTTATTTTTTCATTAGATTCACATATGAGTGAGATCATGTGATACTTATCTTTCTCAGAACAATAACACAGTCTGAGAAACAAGACTGGAGCAGGGAGAGAGTGTCAGATAAGGTGTAGTGGCTCCAGCAGGAAAGGAATGGTCTTGAGTTCTAAGGTGATAGTCTTGTTTGGTTCCAGCTGCTCTTGTCCTTTCTATGTGGGATCTCCACCCTAGTGGGTGATGATAACTGAAAGAGAGGGGTGTGGATGACCTGTGAGGGGTTGAGAGAGTCAGATGTTGGAGGCAGGAGGTTGTTGGCTAAAGTGTGGAATTTCTCACACAAGACAATGGGAGATACCCAAATCATCAAAACTGAAATCCTAGAATTTAGAAGAAGAGTCTGGAGTGGGGGATGTCTCCAAAACGAAGAGCCCAGAGAGGAAGGCTGGGTAGAGTAGTGGAAAGAGTATGGAATTTTTTTTCTAAAATAGCTCAGCCCTTCCGTAGTTCTTTCCCAACCCATTAAGCTGTAAAGATCCTATAGAAAGCCCGTGCCTGCTCATTTCCATGTTCTATTTTCTACCAAAACTACTTGTTCTGTTCTGATGGCCTCTGTGTACATCCCATGGTCCTCTACCGAGCCTCTGCTGCTCTGCCTAGCATTTTTGGCTAGGCAATTCACTGAGATATCTCCTTGACCCCCTATTCCAGCTGTAACCCTTGACAGTGTCCAGGTTAGCTGTGGCCCCATGCTCTGCAGCCTGCAAGCCATCTCATCCAGCCAATCTGATTACCTTGTCCCAGAACACCCCCTGAATCCTCCTCAGAGCTAGGCCCACAGCGATGTGCCTTCTATTCCACCTGGAAACCAAGAGATGGAGGCCTATATTTTATGTTGACTGTGTGCCGTAACACTGATCATGTCCTGCCAAATACCATGATGGAGGTGGGGAGTAGGAAAATATCTCCATTATAGCAGAGGAAGCTCTAGGTTTTATAGTTTCATAGGAATTGCTAGATTTTCCAAAATGACAAGAAAAAACACAAGAAAACCTATTTACCCAGCCCTGACCATGAGTGTCCTTTATAACGACATTTTCAGGAGTTAGCAAGGAAATTTTTCTTTCTGTCATTCACTTCTTTCACATGTACCATATATAGGAAAATATATGAATCACAAGTGTACAGCTGGATACATTTTTGCAAAGTGAACACACTAGTTTAATCAGTATCCAGATTAAGAAACAAAACATTATTAGTATCCAATCCTCTCATGTCCCCACCTGGTCACCACTCCCCATATGGTAACCACTATTCTGACTTTTAACAATGTTGATTAGTTTTGCCTGTTTTAGAATTTCATATAAATGGAATATATATTATGTATTTTTTTGTGGGTGACTTTTTTTCTGATCAACATTGTATTTGTAGGATTTATCCATGCTGTTGTGCATAGCAGTAGTCTGCTTTTCATTGTTATATAGTGTATCATATGAATATCTTAATTTTTATATGTTCTACTGCTGTTGGACATTTGGATTACTTCCAGTTTCTAGTGATTATGAATTGTCCTGCCATGAACATTCTTGTACATGTCCTTTGGTGAACATATGTGTACATTTCTGGTGGGTATGTATCTAGGAGTTGAATTGTTCAGTAAAAGTATATGCACATGTTCAGTTTTAGTAGATACTGCCAAACAGTTTCCTGAAGTTGTTGTAACCCAGGATTTTTTATCTTTCCTAAATCTCTTGGAGCCAGAAGGAAAGGGGTGCAGAGGCAGGCAGGTAGAAATTTGGCTGGCAGTGCCAGCAAGTAAGTGTAGGTTAAAAGCAACTCTTCCCTCTCCTGTGCCATTGTTTTTGTCAGGTATTTTTCTTTCTCAAGGCACCAAGATGGACAATACATGCCACCCAGGTGCAGTTGGCTGGTAGAATTCTGCAATACTGGGGCTTAGTATGAAGATTCTTGGATAAGTCAATAAAATATATCAACTGGCTAGATAGCTCAGTTGGTTGAAGCATCATCCTGAACACCAAAAAGTTGCAGGTTTGATCCCCGGTATGGGAGCATGCAGGACACAACTAATCAATGTTTCTCTTTCACATTGATATTTCTCTCTCTCTCTCTCTCTCTCTCTCTCTCTCTCTCTCTCTCTCTCTCTCTCCTCCCTCCCTCCCTCCCTCCCTCCCTCCCTCCCTCTCTCCCCCCTTTCCTTCCTCTCTAAGGTCAATAAAAACATATCCTTGAGTGAGGATTAAAAAAAAACAATGTATATAAGATACCACACCAGAGGAGTTAGTACAGCTGAAAACTGGGTGAGAGGTCCAAATCCAACCCGAAGGAGAACGTGGAGGCTGTGGAGAAGTGGGGTTGACACAAAGAAGGGGTTGCAGATATCCAGTTAGCATAGAAGGCCGAGAATCCAGGGTGAGGAGAGAAAGAAGCAGCAGGCGAAGTGTGTATGGAAACGGGTGGTTCATGACTGGCCTTTATACACCAGCCTGGGGTGGAATGAAAATTGTCATCCAAGTTTAAAGAAATGGAAAACAGCCTGGCTGGCATGGCTCAGCGGTTGAACGTCAACCTATGAATCAGGAGGTCATGGTTTGATTCTTAATTAGGGCACATGCCTGGGTTGTGGGCTCGATCCCCAGTGTGGTGCATGCATTGATGTTTCTATCTCCCCCTCTCCCTTCCTCTCTGACATCAATCATAAATATATATATATTTTAAAAAGAAATAAAAAACAAAACAAAATTAATCTCATCCTACTGAAAACCAGTTGAGTAAGCCTTGCCTGGAAAGGTCTTTCTTGGAGAATTGCAAACTTCTGGGAACTTGAATGGAGAATGTGGGGGTTGGAATAAATAGAGTTTTCTGTCAGAGATGCCATGTTTGTGTAACACCCATTTCTCCAGGCCGCTGTCGTGTGAGAGTAGAGTGTGGAAAGTAGCAGCCTCCACCAGGAGATCATTGGAACCTCTGGTCCGTTCTGTATCTCTGAAGGATGTATGGGGGTGGGGGGAGGGGGGGTCTCACATGCATTTCTGCATGGCTATTCACTGACTCATTTCACCAACCACAGCTGGCGTGCAGCCTCTTCGCTGCTGAAGCGAGAGAGATGGCTTCCTCCCACCTGTTCCATAATCAAGCCACAAAAGAGACTGACACTGGGCCCTGTGTCTTTGGGGGCCTCTAACGGTACAACACTTTCATTTGACTTTGTTTTCCACCCGAACAAAAAACAACTGAGATGACGACATGAGTGGCTTCCCACTTTGCTACCCTCAAAAACCAGCTCTCCTTATTGACCACCCCACCCCGTCTGTAGTTCCTAACACTGTGTGCCTGCAAACGAGTTACTCAACCTCTCTCATATTTAATTTCCTCATGGGTAATATGGGAAGGGGAAGATCTACCTTTCAGAGATTCCGTGAGGATTAAATGAGACGATATGGAAAGGGTCTAGGGAAGGGGACACTTCCACAGTTCTTTCCTATCACCCTCGGTGTTTTCCCTCCCATGCAGAAGAGGAATAGCTAATCTGGTTGGTTAGATTCAAAGACATTGACCAGGCCATTTTCCCTAGCAGTCAGGATCACTCACGCAGTGCTTGGATCATGCACGTGGGGATGGATCCTTCCGGGTTCTTCACTCTTTGTCCCCAGGGGACTGAGTGACACTCCCACTCGGGCGGGCGGGCTCTCAGGCTCAGAGAGAGGGAACAGCCAGGTTGTAGTTACGCTGTGAAGGGACAGCCTGGCTCAGTCAGTATGTATTTTGATTGGGCGGAGTCTTGGCTGTCGTAGTGGTTAAATATTTTTAATTTTACCCCTGGAAAAGGCCCTGTGAGCTTCCAGCTCTAGGCATGTGACCTCAGACCACCTTATCAGAGAGTGCAAGCCTAGCCAAAGTTCAAGTGTTATTTGTTTTCCTTGCCACTGTCTCCTGTGTATATTTCTCCCTCTAGACCTTGAAGCCGACACTCTATCCACTGAGCCAAACCGGTTAGGGCCCTTTAGCATTATTAATATTAGTTGTGTTTTGGTATCTATTCCTGCTTAATAAACCACTCCAAAATTGAGTGGCTTTTAAAACAATCTTTTTTTCCCCCCCTCATGATTGTGTGGGTTGACAGGTTGGTGCTCGGCTGGTCAGTTTTGCTGGACTCATTTGGGTTTTTCACGTGGCTGCAACCAGTTGGCAGCTGCGGCTGGAATCTCCAGGATGGCTTCCCCCATGTGTCTGATACTGTGCCAGGGATGCCTGGAAGGCCAGCCCCAGCTGGGATACTGACAAGGCAAGCTCCCTCTTTCTCACTGTGCAGTCCCAGGGCTCTCCTCCGCCATGAGGAGTTATCAAGTGGTGGGTTAGGCTTCCTGAAAGCATAGATGTGGAAGCTGCCTAACATTCTTAAGGCTTAGGTCTAGAGCAGGCACAGTGTTGCTTCTGCCATATTCTCTTCCTTAAAACAAGTCACATCCTGGCCAGCGTAGCTCAGGGGTTGAGCATCGACCTATGAACCAGGAGGTCACGGTTCGCTTCCTGGTCAGAGCACACGCCCGGGTTGTGGACTCGATCCCCACTGTGGGGCGTGCAGGAGGCAGCCAATCAATGATTTTCTCTCATCATTGATATTTCTCTCTCCCTCTTCCTTCGTCTTGAAATCAATAGAAGTATATTAAAAAAAAAAATCACAGGCCTAGCCATGATTCAACGGGAGGGACTGAATATGGGTGTAAATGCTGGGAGGATAGTTGATTGGAGGCCACCAGTATAACCAATCTCCATATGAAATGTTATGAGTTTTATTTTTGATCTTTAGGTTTAGTAAATATATGCCAGGACTCACCTCTCTCCCCACTCAGGGTTAGTTTTTTCTACATATGGTATAATCTCTATAAAGTCTTTCCTGAGAGCTTGGGTCTCTTAGTGTATAGGGCTAGTCATATACCTCACCATATCCGGTAACTATCTTTATTTCCAGTCTTTATGCAAATAAAGCCTCTGTTGATCCACCTCCTCCAATTTGACCTCACTGGGTTGTGTGGGGGATTCAATAAAATCACTTCTGTAAATTGCCTGGCACTACATGTTAGTAAATGCTCAATAATGGCAATTGTTATTATTTTATTATTACCAGGGTCCCTAAGGTATTGAGCTGGCCTTGGTAAGAAATGTAATGAGATGACTTTGGAAAGTCACAGTTCCCCAGGGCACCTGAGTGATTAATATCCAAGAAAGTGGGTGGAATTGTTAACCTGAGATAATGGGGACAGAACAGATTATCAGCCGCCCACACACAAGATAAAAAGAGAATCAACAAGTGCAATTGCAGGAAGTATCAGAAAAACAACAATAACAAGAAGAAAAAGTAGAAATAATCTGAGGTCAGGTAAATAGGGAAAGGAATTTGGAAGAGTGATGCTAGAACAAAAGGAAAAATAATTTATTTCTTAGTCAGCAAAAGGCCCCTCACAGGCGATCAGGCGGCCAAGCTAACAGAGAGATTAAGGGGGGTGGGCGGAGGGAGTGGGGCGGAGTAGGTGATGAGGAGCTGCCAGTGTCCAGCTTGCAAGGAAGACAGTCAGGTACCAACTGACTGAGAGACAAGTGGGACCTACATTCGCTTTGGAGTAGAATGAACCTTGCAGCACAACTGATTATAGATGATCCAGACAGCAGAGGACGAAGGACAAAGACAGCTCTTGGGAGGTAATACATCACCTCTGTCCAGAGTGAAGAAACCAAGCCCGTCAAACAGCTTTGGTCTCATCATGATTATGGTGTCAGCATTTAGTCAGTTTACAATTCACTGTCTACAAACCTTCTTTTCCCACATCTGTTACCCTCGTTTTCCCCTTAGTTCTCCTGGAGGGGGTGAGGAGGAGAGCAATAATCTGTTTGAGAATAAAGAGATAAAGTAAAATGTAAGTAAGATCATGGGGGTCAAAAGCATTTTGTAAACTTTTAAGTGCTCAACAAATGTAAAATGCTGGTAAAGGCGCTAAAGAAAAAAAGTGAAATGCTGTTGTTTTTAAGGAAAGCAGACTCAAGCATCGCCCAGAGAGAGGGGTGTTGGAGCCCATGGCTGAGTTGAGCAGTTTTAAAGCTAATTGTTGTCCTTGTGAACTCTCACCCATGGCTCTGACCCTCACCTCTGTCCCATCCCCCAACCTTTAAACCAAGTTTGTGAACTGAAGCTGTAAGGAATGAGTGTTTAACCATTGTATTAAATTAATGAACAAATATCTAGGTATAGATAATTCAGAAAGGATAATCATCTTTCATCTAGCTTCATCTGTATCAGAGACAGAAGGATTTCTGAACAGAAGGGGAGTACAATTTATAAGGAAATACTTTGGTAGTAGGCTGAAAGGAGGGAGGGCAGTCATAGGAATAATTTCTTAAGTTAATTTTATCATGAACACAGCAGGAGGAGCTGTCAAGGCTTTTGGTGTTAAAATAGCCTGAAGGTACAAAGCCATAAAAATGTATCAGAAAAGATGTTTGATTCTCTCTATAAGGTTCAATATAATTTTCATTTATTCTTTCATTCAGCAAGTATTGATTGAGTTCTTGTATACATGGTATTGTCTGCCCTCATGAAATGGATTGTGAAAGGTGAGACAGACAATAAAATAATAAACAAAATATAAATAAATTTCAGGGAATTGTAAATTCTATGAAGAAAATTAAGTTGGGGAAGGGGATGGAGAATGGTTGTGTATTCAGAGTATCTCCCCTGCCCCAGCACTTAGCTCAGTGAGGGGCCATAAATAACAAATAAATAAATGAAGAAATGACTGCCCCCTCCCAAGTTCAAGCCTTCGCTTCCACATGCCTAGTTTATTGTCAGTCACCTTCTAATGGGTCATTCTGAGTTCATTCTCTCTTGTTTCAGGTTTAAAATGGTGCTTTTATCGTGTCATTTTTTTCTACTCCAAAACCTTCAGTGACTTCCGATTGCCTTTTTCTTTTTTAAGTAAGGCTTAAGGAAAATAGTAGGCTTATCCGTCACTAAATCTTATTGACTAATATAATTTCTCCCCTGTGTCTTACTGAAGACATGCAGTGTCCTTTTAACATCTTTATTAACATGAACAACTTTACGGGAAAGAAGGTAATCAACAGTAGACTGTATTTATGTCACTCAAAATCTTTGAACTATGGAATCAGTAAACTTGAGCACTGAGAATGCCCTTGGAATCGTTCTCAACTAACTCCTTCATTTCACAAATGAGAAAACTGAGAGCAAACAGGTAAATTGCTCAGGTACTGATACCTAGCCAAGTGAAGCCTCTGTCATAACTAGACCTCAGCTCTTCTAATTCCCACTGTTCCTTCCACTGTGCTATGTTATATACATACGTACATTTTTACATAGTTTAATCGTAGTATATATGCTATTTTGTGTCTCTTTTCTGCTTACATTACTCTGGTGGACAGAGGCTTAGAAAAGTTAGGTCATACAGCTAGCAAATTCAGGATACAAATCTTTAATGCCAAAGTTTATGCACCACACTGCCCCTGTTTGGCAACTCACTGAGGGAAAGGGCAGTACTTTCCCTTTGGAATAGTCTTATAGAGGAGAACAATATAAAGGTTTAGATTGTCCTTGTGAAAAGAATATAAGTCCTTTTAGTAATTGAAATGTGTATTACAATGATTAAACAGTTTAGCTCAACAATTCTAACTTTTCACCAAGCAGGAGACAACCTTCAATGACTCCCTAATGCCTACAGGATCAAGTTCAAACACCTTGCCCTCTATCAGTGGTCGGCAAACCGCGGCTCGAGAGCCACATGCGGCTCTTTGGCCTCTTGAGTGTGGATCTTCCATAAAATACCACGGCCTGGGCGAGTGTCTTTTGAAGAAGTGGCGTTAGAAGAAGTTTAAATTTAAAAATTTGGCTCTTAAAAGAAATTTCAATTGTTGTACTGTTGATATTTGGCTCTATTGACTAATGAGTTTGCTGACTACTGCTCTCCTTCACATACTCATAATTTCTAATGCATGGCTTATGCATCCTAGCTATTAGGTGCATGTAAAAACAAACCAAAAACAGGTCAAAAAAGTTTTGGAAATGCTGCATACTGTAGATTCCTCAGAGAGATTTACAGAGCATATTAGTATACTAAAAGCTCTGAGAAGTCCTAAAAGTAAAGAAATATTTTTTTTTTTACAGACAAAAACTTTTTCTACACAAGACTTACATGAGTCAGGATCCAGAATAGAAAATAGCACATATGCCAGAGAATCTAATATGAGAAACTAGTTTTAATTTTTTTGGAGGAATTTAAAAGGTAGGATGGTGGGACAACCCAGAAGTGAGAAATATGAAGGAGATGCTACCCTAGGGCTCTAGGACTAGAGGAGGCAGTGTTGTCTAGATGTGGTAACATGTTTTTGGCAGTAGTTTCTCCAGCTACTGTTAAGCCTTGAGATTACTCCAGCCCTGGCTGACATCTTGACTGCAACCTCATGAGAAATCTTGTACCAGAGTCCCCTTGCTAAGCCAGGTCTTAGAATCCTGATCCTCAGAAACTGTGTGAGATAATAAATATTTGTTGTTGTAAACTGGTAAGTTCAGAATAATGTGATCCACAGCAATAGATAACTAATATAGGTGTTGGTACCTGGAAGTGGGATTCTGCTGTAACAAAAATCCTAAAATGGGCAGTGGGCTTTGGGGAGAGTGTTAGTGAAAGTCTAAAATACTCTGAATAAACTGTTAATAGAAGTATCTTGACCTTTAATATGGCTGCAGGTGAAGGTTTGCAAGAAAATGAGGTAATGTTATTGGAAACTGGAGGAAAGGGGATCCTTATTATACAGTAGCAGAAAGTTGAGCAACACTGTTGCCTGCAGTAATTGAAAGGTAGAAAATGTATCTAATGAACTGGGTGATCTAGCTATGGAGATTTTCAAGCAAAGGTTTCTTCTATTGCTTATAGTAAAACATGAGAGGAGAGAAGTAAACTAAAGGGAGAGCTGTAAAACAAAACGGAGATATAATTTTCTGGGTTTGAAAATTCTCAGCCTCTCCAAATGGCAAACAATGCTAAAATTAAGATATAGATTCTGAGCAAAGATCAAATCCAGGGCACTGACAATAAAACATTGTCCAGCCCTCCCAGCCAGCATGCCTCAGTGGTTGAGTGTCGACCTATGAACAGCGGTCGTGGTTCGATTCCCGGTCAGGGCACATGCCCAGGTTTCGGGCTTGATTCCCAGTCGGGGGTCTGCAGGAGGCACATTTAAGGAAGAACTAAAACCTATCCTCCTCAGACTATTCCAAAAATTCTCATCATTGATGTTTCTATCTCTCTCTCCCTCTCCCTTCCTCTCTGAAATCAATTTTAAAAAAATGTCCAGCCCTAGCTGGTTGGCTCAGTGGATAGAACATCAGCCTACAGACTGAAGGGTCCCTGGTTCAATTCCAGTCAAGGGCACATGCCCGGATTGCGGGCTCGATCCCTAAAACATGGGTCTGAGAACCAGAGAAATTATTCTCAGGCCTTGCAACTTAATCAAGAAACTTTCAATGTTTGCTCAGCTGGATTTCAGAAATAAATGGGCCATACCTCAAAAAACAAGAAAAAATGGTAGTAAGTCATCTAACTCTACAGCTTAAAGAATTAGAAAGAGAGCAACAAGAAAAGCCCAGAGTGAGCAGAAGGAAGGAGATTAATAAAGATCAGAGTAGAAATAAATGACATAGAGACCAAAAAAAAAAAAAAAAAAAAAAAAAGCAAAAGATCAATGAAACCAAGAGCTGGTTCTTTGAAAGGATAAACAAGATTGATGAGCCTCAGCCAGGCTCACCAAGAAGCAAAGAGAGAGGACCCAAATAAACAAAATCAGAAATGAAAGAGGCAAAATAACAAGAGACCCCACAGAAATACAAAGGATTGTTAAAAAATACTATGAACAACTCCATTCCAACAAACTAGACAACCTGGAGGAAATGGACACTTTCCTAGAAATATACAACGTTCCAAAACTCATCAGGAAGAATCTAAAAATCTCAATAGGCCGATAACTATGGAAGAAATTGAAGCAGTCATCATAAAGCTTCCAGCAAACAAAAGCCTGGGGCCAGACGGCTTCACAGGGGAGTTTTACCAACCATTCAAGGAAGAACTAAAACCTATCCTCCTCAGACTATTCCAGAAAATTTAAGAGGAAGGAACATTTCCAAGCTCATTCTATGAAGCCAGCATCACCCTAATACCAAAACTACTTAAAGACAACACAATGAAAGAGAATTACAGGCCAATATCCCTCATGAACATAGATGCCAAAATCCTCAAGAAAATTCTAGCAAATTGGATCCAGTACAACAGAAAGATCATACACCCTGACCAAGTAGGATTTATCTCGGGGATGCAAGGATGGTACAATATCCGCAAATCCATAAACGTGATACATCACATGAACAAATTGAGAGATTAAAATCACATAGTCATATCAGTTGATGCAGAAAAAGCATTTGACAAAATCCAACACCCTTTCTTGATAAAAACTCTTAGCAAGGTGGGAATAGAAGGATCATACCTCAACATAATAAAAGCCATATATGACAAACCCACAGCCAACATCATATTCAATGGGCAAAAACTAAAACCATTTTCCCTAAGAACAGGAACAAGACAGGGATGCCCACTCTCACCACTCCTGTTTGACATAGTACTGGAAGTACTAGCCATTGCGATTAGACAAGAAGAAATAAAAGGCATCCAAATTGGAAAAGAAGAAGTAAAACTGTCCTTATTCGCCGATGACATGATACTGTACATAGAAAATCCTAAAGACTCCATCAAGAAATTATTAGACTTAATAAATGAATTCGGCAATGTAGCAGGATACAAAATTAACGCCAAGAAATCTATGGCATTTCTATACACCAATAGTGAACTTACAGAAAGAGAAACTAAAAAAGCAATCCCATTTACCATTGCACCAAAAAAAATTATGATACCTAGGAATAAACTTAACTAAGGAGGTAAAAGACCTATACATGGAAAACTACAGGACACTAAAAAAAAGAGATAGAGGAAGAAATAAATAGATGGAAGAACATACTGTGTTCCTGGATTGGTAGAATCAATATCATTAAAATGTCCATACTACCCAAAGCAATCTATAGATTCAATGCACTCCTCATTAAAATATCAATGGCAGCCCTAACCGGTTTGGCTCAGTGGATAGAGCATCGGCCTGCGGACTGAAGGGTCCCAGGTTCGATTCTGGTCAAGGGCACGTACCTTGGTTGCGGGCACATCCTCAGTAGGGGGTGTGCAGGAGGCAGCTGATCAATGTTTCTCTCTCATCGATGTTTCTAACTCTCTATCCCTCTCCCTTCTTCTCTGTAAAAAATCAATAAAATATATTTTAAAAAAATACCAATGGCATATTTCACAGACCTACAACAAACTTTCCAAAAATTCATCTGGAATAAAAAAAGAACCCGAATAGCTGCAGCAATCCTGAGAAAGAACAAATGAGGTGGGATCTCAATAGCAGTTATCAAGATGTATTACAAAGCCACTGTTCTCAAAACTGCCTGGTACTGGCACAAGAACAGACATATAGACCAATGGAATAGAATAGAGAACCCAGAAATTGACCCAAACTACTGTGCTCAACTAATATTTGACAAAGGAGACATGAACATACAATGGAGTCAAGACAGTCTCTTCAATAAATGGTGTTGGGAAAATTGGACAGATACATGCAAAAAAATGAAACTAGACCACCAATTTACACCATACATAAAAATATACTCATAATGGATAAAGGACTTAAACATAAGACGGGAAACCATAAAAAATACTAGAGGAATCCATAGGCAGTAAAATCTTAGACATATGCTGAAGCAATTTCTTCACCGATACCGCTCCTAGGGCAATGGAGACTAAGGAGAAAATAAACAAATGGGACTATATCAAAATAAAAAGCTTTTGCACAGCAAAAGAAACCATCAACAAAACAACAAGAAAGCCCACTGCATGGGAGAACATATTTGCCAGTGTTATAACCGATAAGGGTTTAATCTCCAGCATTTACAGGGAACTCATACAACTTAACAAAAGGAAGATAAACAACCCAATCAAAAAATGGGCAATGCGCCGAAACCGGTTTGGCTCAGTGGATAGAGCGTCGGCCTGCGGACTCAAGGGTCCCAGGTTCAATTCCGGTCAAGGGCATGTACCTTGGTTGTGGGCACATCCCCAGTAGGGGGTGTGCAGGAGGCAGCTGATCGATGTTTCTCTCTCATCGATGTTTCTAACTCTCTATCCCTCTCTCTTCCTCTCTGTAAAAAAAATCAATAAAATATATTTTTTTTAAAAAATGGGCCATGGACCTAAATAGATACTTTTTGAAAGAAGACAGAAGGAAGACCAAGAGACATATGAAAACATGCTCAAAGTCACTAATCATCTGAGAGATGCAAATAAAAACGACAATGCTGTACCATCTCACACCTGTCAGAATGGCTATCATTAACAAATCAACAAACGACAAGTGCTGGTGAGGATGTGGGAAAAAAGGAACCTACGTGCACTGCTGGTGGGAATGCAGACTGGTACAGCCACTGTGGAGAACAGTATGGAGTTTCCTCAAAAAACTTAAAATGGAACTCACATTTGACTCAGTGATCCCACTTCCAGGAATATATCTGAAGAAACTAGAAACACCAATCAGAAAGGATATATGCACCCCTATGTTCATAGTGGCATAATTCACCATAGCTAAGATTTGGAAACAGCCTAAGTGCCCATCAGCAGATGAGTGGATTAAAAAACTGGTACATCTACACAATGGAATACTATGTTGCGGTAAAAAAGAAGGAATTCTTACCATTTGCAACAGCATGGATGGAACTGGAGAGCATTATGCTAAGTGAAATAAGCCAGTCAGAGAAAGATAAATATCACATGAACTCACTCATTTATGGAATATAATGAACAACATAAACTGATGCACAAAAACAGAGACAGAGAAGCATTGATCGGACCATCAAACCTCAGAGGGAAGGTAGGGGAGGGTAGGGCAAGGGGGAAAGATCAACCAAAGGACTTGTATGCTTGCATATAAGCCTAACCAATGGACACAGACAACAGGGGGGTGAGGGCATGAGTGGGGGGTTGGGAGGGTCAATGGGGGGATAAGGACACATATGTAATACCTTAATCAATAAAGAAATTAAAAATAAGTAAGTTAATAAATAAATAAGAAATAAGTGGGCCAGTGATTCCTTTGTGCCTGCTATTTCCCCTCTTTTTGAACGGGAATGTCTATAGCAGTTACCCTGTTACTATCTCACCATTGTATGTTGGGTACATGGAGGGACAAATAGGTGTTTTTTTTCCACAGGGGGAGAGAAACTGTACTCAAAGAGCTATACTTAAGGAAGTCAACTGCACCTGCACCTGATTTCGATGATGAGATGCTGGACTTCAAGCAAATACTGTGATGAGATGAGAATTCTGGTGATTTTGGGAGGAAGTGAGTGTATTTTTGCATATGGGAGAGACGTGAATCACTGGGGATCAGAGGAAGGACTGTGGTAGCCAGCCTCCAAGAGAGTCCTCAGTTATCCTTGCCTCTTGGTGTTCACACCCTTGTGTAGGCTCCTCCCACATGTAGCACAGTTGGTCTGAATGACCAACAGCATGTGGCAGAAGTGACAGTATGTTATTTGTGAAGATTAGGTTATTAAAAAGGCTGCAGCTTCCATTCTGGTATCTCTCTCTCTTCTTCTCTATCACTGTTTCCATCTCTATCTCTGTCTCTTGAATAACCCCCCGTTGGAGAAGCAAGCTGCTATGTTGAATGCACCTCTAAGGAGAAGACCACCTGGCAGAATACTTACATCTCAGGCCAGCTAGGAACTGTGTTCTGCCTGCAACCATGTGAGTGAACGTGGAAGTGAATTCTTCAGCTCTACTCTGGCCTTGGGATGACTGCAGCTCCAGCCAGTATCTTGACTGCAACCTCATGAGAGGCCCTGAGCCAGAACCACCTGGCTAAGCCACTCTCAGATTACTAAATCTCAGGAACTGTGTGAGATAATAAAATGTTTGTTGTTTTAAGCTGTGAAGTTTCAAGGTAATTTATTATGCGGCAATAGATAACAAAGACACCAGCCCAAGAGCTAGGATCGCCCAGCAGAGAGGGGTTTGTCTGGCTTGCAGTTGGAGCCACAAAGAAGATGCAGCCATTACTGGAAATACTGCCTGAAGCAAGAGAGAAGGAAAGACCTCCATGGCCCCTCGTTTGCTTCCCTTGCCTCCATGGGCCAAACCAAGCCATAGGAGAGCCTGAGAAATGTCATTTGCAAGGAGCAACCTCTTGCAGTACAGAACAGGGCAGACAGGGAGAAGGAAATTTATCTAAGAACCAATAGGAAAATTACCAGTACAACCAAGAACCCTTTTACATGTGGAACTCCAGTAACATTCTTCAGAACCTGTCCTCAAACTCCACTTCAGAAAACAGTGGCCTAAAACTGCTCTTCTCCAAATCTCTGCAAGTCCAAATCTTACACATCAATTATTATACACTTTCAATGCCAAAGTTTTTCTCCACGAACTTTTTGTTCTTTGTTACCTGGGATCGCACCATCGTCTTCAGTTCACAACATTTGACTTATATCCATTTTAGGCATTTTCGACATAACATCGTAATCTAGTGCATGTCTTATTGTCTGAGAACGAATAGCTTCTTGAGGGTCAGATCTGTTTCTGAGTCACTGTTGTGTATTGCCTCATCATCATGGCACCTAGCACAGGATCTCATTCATATTAAACACCAATAGGTATGAAGTGAGTGAACAGATGTCAAAGCCAGTGGTACAAATGGTATAAAACTCGGTTACCTTCCTCTGTATTACGATTGACTCCTTTCTATACTCATGGTAGAACCAAGAGATTCTAGAGTAATCTTCCTATTTTCTTGTCTGGTCACATGTTTTGAACCCATTTGAACCTTTTCATGGGGGAAGAGAACAATAAAATTGCAAACTGGTTTGTGTGCAGGGATAATTGTCCTGTGAGACCAAAGTCCTCTGGGAACTTTTTAGCAGGAGGAGCAGGTTCAGAGAGCTGCACTGGTTTCCTCTGTCAACTTTGGCTACTCTGAAAAAAATCGTCTGCTCAATAAAAAAGGAATGCTCAGCATTTTGCAAAAGTGATTTCCTCTACTTCCCTATCTTCCTTGCTAATGCCTTGATAGAGGGAATAAATTCAAAACAGAAAGGAGGTTTTTAGATCAGCTCCTCTTAATTAGTTCAGGCCTCTTCACTTCCTGCTGGGATTACCACAGGGCCCTCAACAAGTCTCCTGGCATCTTGTTTCTAAAAACAAATCTTAGCTGGGCACTCTCATGTTTAAAGTTTTCCTCAGTGGTTGCTCACTCTCTTCTGGATGAAATCCAAATCATGATTTGGCATCGAGGTTACTTTTTCAGCCAAATCTTTCCTTACTGACACCAAGCTTTGCAGTTGTACTCTTCCTTCTGGCCCTCTCCCTCCCCTCTCAACTGAATCTTCTAAGAAGTCAACCCAATTCATTCTTCAAGATTTAGTTTCAAATCTCTCTCCAGGAAGTTTCTCTGGAGCCCCTCACCATAGGTGAGGCTCCCTCAGCATGCTTTACAGACCTCTTTGGCCTTGAGCAAGTTGCTCTCTAAACCTCAGCATCCCAATCTGGGAAATTGGGATAGTATAGTATTTACCTCTGAAGCTTATGGCAACGATGATAATTGATGCAAAGTGCCTGACATATATTAAATGTTACATATTAGGTATTAAATCATAGCAATTAACTCAATATCTTCATTATGTTTGATCCAGAGTGGTCAAATGACCAGCTCAAATAGAATAAAATTAGGGGGAGGGGGACATCTGATTTGCTTAAGATTTACAAAACAAATTTCAAAATGAGGAAGTTAGGGGAAATTGACTTCAAATTCAATTTTTTAAATAAAATATTTATCAAGAAATAAAGTTGATGTTGAGAGTAGATGCTACACGACTAAGAAAAATGCAAGTCAGGGCAACTTTCAAGTCAATTCAGGATATTTGATGCTTAGAGCTGAAATGTTTTCTTATTTGTCCCAACTTGCTAATTTACTTTGTTTATTTCTATATTCAACCAAGTAGTGTCTGTACATTCACTAAACAAAATGACTTGCAGCTCCTCAGCCTTTTTTCTCTATTGAATTAAGTACAGCATCAAACCATTAAGGTGACCTTAAAGAAAATCAATATCGTCCCCAGGCTCACGACCACTCACTCCACAGCTTAATTGGTCCTTAGCCTTCAGCTTTTGACTCTAGACTTGTATTATCTAACACAGTTTGCCACTAGCCACATGTGGCTATTGGGTACTTGAAATACGATTGACCCAAATTGGAAATGTTCTATAAGTAAAAATACAGATTTTAAAGGTTTAGTAAAAAAAAAAAAAAAAGCAAACTAACTCAATAATGTTTTATATTGTCCTCATGTGAAATGATGTTTCTGTTATATTGGAATAAATATAATTTAAAATTAATTTCACCTATTTTAAAAATATTTTTTAATGTGGCTGCCAAAAAACTTTAAATTATTTTTTTAGCTCTCATTATATTTCTACTGGACAGTGCTGCTGTAGACCCCAGGACTTTTCGGAATCAGGTGGGGAGTGTTAGTCTTAAGGCCAAACGTTGCCCTTTTCTGGACGTTCTCTGTCTCAGGTGATGTAGCTGTGTCACCCTTCTTGGAAGGTAGGTGCCCCCCTAGCCCATTCAGAATGGAGTCCTAAAGAGGCTGAAGGAGTTAAAGAACAGTTTGAGATCACTGAGCAAATCCATATTTCCAAGAGTTGAGGACAATAGGTGATTATCGACCCAGGGCAACATCTAAGATTCACCTTAACCTGGCTGTTCTATGTTACTTGGATTATCTCTTTTAACTGTTGCGACAACTCTCACATTTAGGTGCTATTATTGCATACACATTGTACAAATGCGTAAATGGGAGTTAGGGAGCTGGCAGGCGTGGTGTGGTGTTTTGACTCCAGTGGGTCCAACCATCCAATGGTATATCTAGCAAGATTATGAGCTTCCTGTGTATCCTATGCCTTGTCCATACATGACCTGACACATATTAGACGGCCAGTAAATATGTGCAGTAACATGTATATATAGTACGACTTAAACCATGTAGGGATATATATGGAAAAGTCTGGGAAGAAATACATCAAAATGTTAAAAGGTGGTGATGTTTATGAGTGTGTTTCTTTGTAATATACATTTAAAAAAACTACGTTTTTCTGTATCTTCCAAACTTTTGACAGTGTGCATATACTGTTTTGATTTATTTCCATTACTCTTTAAGTCATTCAAAATGTCATTGAAAGAGAATGTAGGTGGTTACTGACTACTGATGCATCCTCTGTGCTGACATTGCTCTCTCCTCTGCTCCCCCCACCCCAGCATTTTCCATTCCCCTCACAGTTGGTGTCCCTCTCCTCCACTTGGTTTCTCCATTCTCTGTCTCAGTCTCTCCTGCTTTTCCACCTCTCTCTCTCTTTTCCCTCTGCCTCTCTCTGACCTGTTCCTTTCTGTGGCCCTCTCATATTTTTCCTCTGGATCTTCCTCCC
This sequence comes from Eptesicus fuscus, assembly GCF_027574615.1. Lineage (NCBI taxonomy): Eukaryota > Metazoa > Chordata > Mammalia > Chiroptera > Vespertilionidae > Eptesicus > Eptesicus fuscus. The sequence goes on along the minus strand of NC_072492.1, from coordinate 30,151,920 downwards.
TTCTTGTCTCCTATCTCCCTCTTCTTTGTGAGAAGATTGACGTTCACATGAAAGGTCAATCAAATGCTACTTTGCACCTGGCAGGTTTTAGGCAGATTCTACCTGCCTCTGGAGTCCTGAAAAAGTGCTCAAGTTGGGGGAGGGGGCAATGGAGAGCAGACTTCTAAAGAGGATGCTACGTTTTGGACAAAATCAGAGGTGGGAGAGGACATTTCTGAGTGACAAAAGCAGTGAGAACAAAGGTGTGCGGGTTCTCTCGGGGAAAGGTGAACAGAGGCTCTTACTTTGTTGGGTCTGGGGATTGCTGTCTCCGGGTGCTGGCACTCACTTAGAAGGATGCGGACCTTAGTTGATTTGAGCTCCTGGATTGAATTAGTCCTGGTTGTATAATTGACTTTGATATGTGGCCTTTAGATCTGAATTGGGTTTAATAAGATTTAACTGCTTCAAAGGGCTTTATAAGAATTCATTTTAGCCTTTAAATCTGATTTCAAATGCTACCTCTTTTGAGACGGCCTCTCTGACTTTGATGCTCCTCCAGCACTCTTATTGTGCCACAGTTGATACATACCTTATTCAGGCAATCATTTCTAATGGTTCCTTTATTGCCTCTCTTTAGGAATCTTGAGGGACAGGCAAGTATCTTATTCATATTTGCATCTTAGGCCTAGCACAGACCAGCAACACAATCGGTTGAGCGCACAGTGCTGAATAATGATTTTAAAAGTATATTAATAGCTAACATTTATTAAGCACTGTGGCAAGCCCTATACTTACACTGTTTCAGTCACTGGACACTTTAGGAGAAAAGTACTTTTATTATCCCCATTTTACAATGAGAAAACTGAGAGTAAGAGAAATTTATTTGAGAAAAAAATTTGATCTAAAGTCAAATTTGATCCAAGATCAACTAGTAAGTAGAACTTTTTCTACAGGCTTTTGCCTTCAAGATCTGGGCTCTTAACCACCATAGATGAATGAATGGATGGATGAGAAATGCTTTTCATTCTGTGGCTGAAGAAGTGACATTTATTTTACAGAGGCAGTTATAATTTAAAGTTATGGTAAATCCTACCTCACTGATGTTTCTAACTTTTTGAATCACCTTTCCGCCCCCCCCCCGCCCGCCCCCTGCTTTTTTTTTTTTTTTTGCTCTTTCTTTCCTCTCTAACACTCTCAGGAAAAATCTTGGAACTCCTATATTGAAATGTAACCCAGGCAATAACTGAATGTTTCCTGGGGAGGGAAACCAACATTTTATTAGGTTCCTGTTTCTTGCCATTCATTTGCAAATTTACAAATATCGGGGCACCTACTGGGTGCTAGGAACCTTTTGTTGGCACTAGAGATAGAGTGGTAAACAAAACAAAGTCCCAGTTCTCACGGAGATTACACTCTAGTGGGCACTTTAATAACCACATGAGGTAATGATGACAGTAATAATGGATTATGCCAGGCACTGGGCTATCATGCTTTATTTGTATTAACTCAGTTATCACAATAAAACCCTGTGAAGTAGGGCGTATGTTCTCCCCATTTTACAGATGAGGAAAATGAGACAGAAAGAGGTGAAGTGACTCGGTCAAAGTTCAAACCCAGGCAATGTGGCTCTAACTCCCAGGTTCTCAACCACAAGGCTATATTGTTTCTTATATGTTTCTCTCTCAATATGACAACTTTTAAGTGGCTGAGTCCTATCTCAGAACATCTGACTCCCAAGCCCAGGCCTTTGCGCTGCACCCCAGCGGCCTCCTGAAATGAATGAGAATGCCTTGTAATTTTTGCAGCACTTTGTCTTCCAAAGAATCCAAACTGCTTTCCACGTAATTCTCAGATTTGCGATGCGAACCCTCCCTCTTGTACTGTCAACTCCCCAGCAAGGAAGGAGAAAGCTGGGACCAGGGCCCGGGTCATCTTACACTGGCCGGGACACCCAGCAGGTGGCGCTCTCTCAGTGGCCAGCTGACGGCTGCCCAGTCTCCCCGGCTCTCCGCCTCCGCCGCCAGCTTCCCGGTCCTGCCTCACTCCCTTCTCTCCCCCCTCCCCACGGAGCCCGGGCCCACGTGACCCCGGGCCGGCCAATGGGCGAGCAGAGAGGGCGAGCTGGTCCCTGTGGCCGCCATTAAAGCGAAGGGAAAACCCGTGAATTCGGATTAAAGGGGGAAAAACACCGCCCGCTGGGCCCACAAAATGGGGGAGACTACGGCGTCCGGGCGGTGAGGCCGCCGGAGAGCAGGCGCGAGGCCGGCTTGGCCCAGGGACCACAGGAAGACACGGCCGGAGGATGGTGTGAGCCGCAGACGCCGCCAGCGCCGCCGCCACCGAGGAGACCGGGCTAAGGACATCGCCGCTGCCGGGCCGGCGGCCTGGGCTCCTCTCTGGGCTCGCCCTTCCCGCCCCTCTGCGGGCGCCTCCCGCCCGGGGAAGCCTCCGGCGCTCGGGCCCTTCCCCTCTCGGACTCGATTTTAATTATTTATTGTGTAATTTATTATTTTTCTTGTGGAAGGGGCACACATCCTCTCTGTCCCCCAAAGAGGGACGAGCGTCCGCGGGCTCCGCGGCGGCCACAGTCCGGCCAGCGGGGCGAGCGCGGCACGGCCCTCCCGCCTCCGGCGCGGGCCCCGGGCGGCCGGGTGCCGGCGGGCGGGCGGCGGGGGCTGCTCGCGGCGGCGGGGGGGTGGGGGGGGGGGGGCGGGCGGCCCGGCGGCCTCCTCTTCCACTGTCCCCCCAGCCAGCACCCCCCCGCCCTCCCCGGTGTCTGCGATTCTCTCTCCGGTCGGAGGCGGAGGTAATGGCGGATGGTGGGTCGTGGCGCCGGCGGCGGCTGCTGTGAGGGACGATGAGTTCCTCCTTCGTGCCGAACGGGGCCAGCCTGGAAGATTGTCACTGTAACCTCTTCTGCCTGGTGAGTGCCGGGCGCGGGCGGGGGGGAGGGGGCGAGGTGCGCCCTTGGGCCGTGGGGGAGGGGGTCCGGTCCGTCCGACCGGGTCCCGGCTAGGCCCCGCCGCGGCCGGCCCCGCGCCGCCGGAGACGGGTCGCTCCCGCACCGCCCTGGGCTCTGTTTCAGGAGAGTTGGCTTTTCTCTGGTCCTGTTTCCGACTCTTTCCCCCCCTCAGTCTGGTCTTCAACTTGGGCTCCTTATCTGGCAGGACATGAACATTTCCTCGGAGTTTGTCGCTTCACTGTTGCTTTTCCCCTTATTGACCGTGGATCCCTGCCTCCCACTCCCCGCTGGTGCCCGTCCTCCCACTTGTCTTTACGCCTCAACTCCGGTCATTTGTTTCCCCCGGTAGACGGGACCCCGGAACTTACCAAAAAAAAAAAAATCTCTTTTCGTTTTGTAATTTTTTACACGAGTCACACTAGCGGAAGGTTAGTGTCTTCCTAAGGTGATTTCAGACCTCTGCAATGAACAGTAGAAGCCATTTCATATGTTTCTCTTTAAACTTTGAAAACAGTTTGCCGTTTTGACAATTTCTGGCCATCTTGCTTTCATTAGAACATGATGTCTGTGTGAGTGGAACAGACTAAGGGAGGAGGTGCTGTGGTTTTTTTTGCACTAAATATTTGTGTGTTTGTTTTGCCTGCGTGTTTAGAATTTTGAGCAGCCTGCCCCACGTTTTATTGAAAAGTCTGGGGAAGCTGGATGGAGGGATGACAATTGTGTAGGTTGGCCCAGGTCTGGGAGCATCCCACCGTTTTAAGACTTTAAAAAGTACCAACTGTTGCAAATGCTTAGTCCTCGATTGGACAATACTTCAGCTTCAGTGCTTTAAAGTTTCGGTGGCTTTTCTTTTTTCATTTTCACTGTGCTTTGAAAGATACTGAGAGAGTATGTGATAGGTAAGTGAGTTGAGTGGGCGGAGCACGCCTGGTTTGGCAAGTGTAAACTGCCAGTCATGTATCCGCCGTTTCATTTTGGCACCTATACCTTGCACCTTTAAGTTAGAGTAAAGAATTACCGAATTCCTTCTCTTGAACTTCTTTCAAGATGCTAAATGAAGACCTTTAATGCCCTTCCCCCTATGAAATTTTTTTGGTACAATGTCCATTAATCAGCATCTCTTCAGATGTAACAAGACAAACGAAGGTTTTACATTTCTGTCTTCTCTCAGTCTATTTTTGGTACTTTTAGGATCAGGTTCTTTGCAGATAGACTAGCGCAAATCTGACAGTTCTTTGTGAGCAGCTATTTGACTTCCTAAAAGGGATATGTGAAGAAGTACCAAGAATTTTTTGTTACAGTTCAGACTTCCGTAAACATGAGTCTTTAAAAATTAATTTTCTGTTACAAGTTTGACACCAAGGAACAAATGTGACCAATTAGAATAGAACAGTTTAGGGAGGAAATGTTACTCAGTGTGCAGTATTAAATGCATGCTTATATTTATCACTATTACATTTCTTTTATTTCTCCTTGGGATGCACATTTATTGACTTGCTATTCAGTGACATTTCAGTGTTAATTACTAAACTTTTACTGTTCTTTTACTTAAAATTTTGATTGTTGAATTTTCATAATTAAGCATCTTTTTGTCAATCTGCTTTCAAGATCTTAAGCATATACTAAAAAATTGTAATGTACTGATGAAATAAGGGACTTGAATAGTGAATGTTTTTGACTTGGAATGTGCAGTAATAAAAAATATCTCGCTTTCTTTTCTTCAGGCTGACTTGACAGGAATTAAATGGAAAAGATATGTATGGCAAGGCCCAACTTCTGCCCCTATTCTGTTTCCGGTGACAGAGGAAGACCCCATTTTGAGCAGCTTTAGTCGCTGCCTTAAGGCAGATGTACTTGGTGTTTGGCGTCGAGATCAAAGACCTGGAAGAAGAGAATTGTGGATATTTTGGTGGGGTGAAGACCCTAATTTTGCTGACCTTATTCACCATGACTTATCAGGTGAAAGCAACTTATTTCTAGCTAATGATATAGCAATGTTGTATATTTTCCCCCAAAATCTTTTGTATTAAGAATTTTTTGGTAGAACAATATTAGGTATGAAGCCAGATAAACATTCAGCTTTATGTTTATTTCACTGTGGTTATTTTATTTTGCTTAAATTATCCATATTATAGCAGGCTTTTTAAACCTTAAATAACTTTATTCTCCCACCACCCAGCTTCTTCATGAATTTCTCAGATAGAGCTTAAGAAAGGAATGTTACATTAACCTAAGAAAAATGAAATCAGAGAGCATAAAGTTCCTAACAAAGTCATATAATACTTTTGAAGCTAAGTGTAATTTAACTTTGAATCAATTCTGCCACTGCTCTCCTCTATATGAATATGCAGACAATTGTAAGAGTATCTAGAAATGTTGTAACTTACTCATATTTTTTCAAGGCATACAGTTAATTTGTTTTATTAACATATGAAGCCTTATGTTAATTTGGTTATTTTGGAAAGTGATTATTTTATTTTAGATACTGTTGCATCAAAGACTATCATTAACACAAGATGAGTGCCAACTTATTTAGCTTTTATTAGGATGTTGGTACATAATCTAAAATGTTACATAGAACTAAATTGAAAAATATATATATTTTATTGATTTTTTTACTGAGAGGAAGGGAGAGAGGGATAGAGAGTTAGAAACATCGATGAGAGAGAAACATCGATCAGCTGCCTCCTGCACACCCCCTACTGGGGATGTGCCCTTGACCGGAATCGAACCTGGGACCCTTCAGTCCGCATGCGGATGCTCTATCCACTGATCCAAACCGGTTTCAGCCATAGAAGTAAATTTATTGTGAGCAAATTATTAAGAAATCTTTCATCTTATTTTTTTATTTAGGACCAGATGTTACTTTAAAAAGATACTGAGGGTTGTGTACTTTATATTGTAAGAGTCAATATAAGCTGAATCTCTGATGATAGGAATGTAAATGATTAGTTGTTTGCTGCAAGGTACCAAAGTCTCAGCAAAATGTTTAATAATGATTATTGACAGGTAAATTTAGGATTTTTAGATTACTAAAAAAAAAAGCATTGTTATTTGAAATTGAGTACTCTGAAGATTCTATTGTCTATAACCTATAGGACCTATTATATTTTTTATCTAATGTAATCCAGATGACTATCTCAAATAAGCACTTAGGAAGACCAATTTTTGTGCAGGAATGTGTTACATTTGTTTTGATGGTTGCTTTTCATCTTCTAATGAACAGACCCTTCATGTTAATCCTTATTTTTGAGAGTGGTTGCTATTCTTTTATGATAAATGCTTTCTAGCTTTCCAGCTTTCCTAATAAATCTCTGCTGGAGAGTTTAGCCCTTAGTTCTAAATGTGTAATATTTCCTAATTATGTAAAATGATGTGTTTGTATATATGTATAAGTACATATATATATATATATATATATATATACATATATATATATATATATGCATATATCTCATGACATAAAATTCCTTTATGGCATCAGCAAGATGATGCTTTTTAATTGCCAAAAGCCAATCCTGCCCACTTCCTTTTTCTTTCATTAATTTGGGTATACTTAGGCTATTTTCTTTATTTTAGGTGGTATAAAAACCACATTACTAAAATGTTCGAAGACTGTTTTAATGTTGATAAACTATAAATTATAGACAAACTATAATTGTTGATAAACTACAGTGACTTCTTGGAGGTTTCAGTCTTCTTAGTAAAGTTGGCAGAGCATCTGAACAGACCATTTTTCTCCCAGATTCCATGAAATACATTTTGTGGAATCAAAGATAATTTTAACAGATACATAGTATTTCATTTTACCATAGTGGGACTAATGTTTTGAAAGTTAAAAGCCTATTAAAGTTAAATGTAAGCTGTTTTGATGCATATTAAAAAAAAACTATGTTGATATTTTTCTAAGTTTCATGTTATGAGTTAAATGTTTTCTTTTGAAACTGCATTACAGTTTAAAGCATTTCTTCTCCAGTTTAATTTTTTAGCATAATTTTAAAAAATGGTAATACCTGTACTTTAAGATATTGATTTTGAATGTGAATAAAATAATTTTGGAAGATTAGGTTTTAATTGTTGTCAGATTTAACTGAATGCCCTTCAATGGTAAATAACTTTTAAGATTTTATGAGTGAAAGCAATTGAAATAGTAAACCAAAATATATTAGGAGTAGTATATAATCATACATGCTGTTCCAAAGACTGTCCTATACTGTTTTAAACAAGTTGTATAGTCAGTGTTGTTTATATAATGTTCTAACATTTTTTTAACCTGTCATTTACTTTACAATGTTGTCACTTAAATCAGACATATCCTAAAGAATAGTAAGGTTTTTTCAGATGGAGTTTATTTATCTCGCTCTTTTCTTTGCCCCAGGGACACACCGTCTGCCTCCCTTTTGGGGTAATTAGTCTTCGCCTCTGTCTCTCTAGATAACCCATTTTCATTTCTTTCCATCTGTGGCACTCTATTTCCTCCTTTTAAGCTCCCCTGAGAAGAGAGCATCTGGACAGTAGGGGTGGCATCAGCTGCAGGAGGCAATCCTGAGTTCCAAGTGGAGGTGTAGCATTGAGGAAAGGGGAACCGGAAGGACCCAGGTGGTAACTAAAAAGCTGGTTAATTTAGTTTGAGGCTGCTTTTCAAGGCAGGGTCCTTCTGTTTGGTTTAGCACCTACCACATCTTATTACTTAAATGTTTGTAATTATGGTGATAATAATGCCCTTCTTGTTGGGGAAGGAGGAAAGGCATTTCTTTCTGCAAAGATTAGAAGTCTCAGTTTTTCTTATTAACTAAAGTATTCAGTAATAAAAGTACAGAATTGCCTTTGCTTAATCCTATTACCACCTTTGTGTCATCCATAGTGTATTTTTTTTATCCTTATCTGAGGATATGTTTATTGATGTTAGAGAGCAAGGAAGGGCGGGGAGAGAGAGACAGACAGACAGACAGACATCAGTTTGAGAGAGAAGCATCCATTGGTTGCCTCCCATACCTGCCCCAACTGGGAATGTGCCCTGACTGGGAATCTAATCTGCAACTTTTTGGTGTACTCCAACCAGCTGAGCCACCTGGCCAGGGCCATAGTGTATGTTTTTTTAAAGTTTTTATTTTAAAACAGTTTTTGACTTGTATAAAAGTTGCAAAAATAGTATAGAGAGTTCCTGTATACCCCTCACCCAGTTTCTCTTATTAACATTTTACATTAGAATGGTACATCTTCCAACTAATAAATCAATATTGGTACATTAGTATAAACTAAGTCTGTACTTTATTTGAAATTTCTTTATCTTTACCTAATAACCTATGATCTCATCCAGGATATACCACATTCTATTTGTCATATCTCCGTAGGCTATTCGAGACAGACATTTTCTCAGGCTTCCCTTGTTTTTTATGATCTTGATAGTTCTGAATAGTCTGGTCACATTCCATAGTGCATTTTAAATTTCTGCCTGTCTGTCTTATATCAATATGTAGCACATGTTTGGGTCACCTTCCTTTCAAGTTTAGCTGATGTATAGAAATAGAACATAAACTGGTTTTATTGCTAATTGTTAAAAATCTGTTGCAGCAAACCAAATCTGATTTGATAAATACTTTAAATCCTCAGTCACTTATTTTGTAGCAGAGGTCAATACTTTTTAGTAAGACCTGTTTTAGTATTTTGCAATACTAGTTAGCATTTGTTCAAAATACCCCTTGAATCGGAAGGCCAAACACTTTAATATATATATATTATAATATATATATATATATATATATATGTATAGATATTTTGATTTGAGAGAGGGAGAGTGAGACAGAAGCATCAATGATTAGAGAGAATCATTGATCTGCTGCCTCCTGCAGGCCCCACACTGGGGATCAAGCCCACGACTCGGGCATGTGCCCTGACTGGGAATTGAACCGTGACCTCCTGGTTCACGGGTCGATGCTCAACCACTGAGCCACGCCAGCTGGGCAAAGCCAAACACTTTAAAAAAGAAAAACAAAACTTTTTGCTCTGCTCCCTCTAAGAGAATGGATAGTTGAATCAATATCAATATGTTTTGATAGAAAAAAAAAGATTAGGGAACAAAATTCCTCTCTGATTGCAGCCTTTTAAATTTTAATTTATTTTTTAAATTTAAACTTTGTAGCAGACCTTGTTTAGTGCTTATATGATAGAAGTGTAAAGTTGATGGTGGGAAAGTTTTAGCTTAAACCCTCTGGCCAAAAATCTCTATAGTGGCCCTAGCTGGTTTTGTTCAGTGGATAGAGCACCCGCCTTTGGACTGAAGGGTCCCGGGCAAGGGCACATGCCTAGGCTGTAGGCTCAGTCCCCAGTAGGAGGTGTGCAGGAGGCAGCTGATCAATGATTCTCTCTCATCATTGTTTTTATTTCTTTTTCTCTCTCCCTTCCTCTTTGAAATCAATAAAAATATATTTTTAAAAAATCTCTATAGTGGATAGAACTGATTGGTTATTTTACATGTACTGTTAATTTGCTTTAAAGCAAGATTGTTTTACTATCATTAGTGTGCCCTTAAAGGAGAAAAGTTTTCTGGATTTTTTTATTCTGTGTCTTAACCTTTTTGGTATTTTATTGCTGTCACCATTGGCTTTTAGTCTTTACTTTAAAACAAAATAAAAACAATAACTACTCCCTCTCCCAACCTTTGCATCTTTAGAAAAAAAATCATAGTAAGCTAGAATGTGATGAGACTGAGAAAAACTGATACCTTGAAAACTAAAAAACAGGCTCAGAGCCAAAAATATTTATTTTTCCTGAATCCCGTAGTCTATAAATGGGATTTTAGCAACATGTTCAAATACTTTAGTTATGCTGGAATTTCATCATTGTACTGTCAAACTAAATGGGCTGTTGGTTAGTCTTAGAATTGAATTTTGAATGCTTTTTTATTGAAGGGTATTAATTATAGTGGAATTTAACCTTAAGTGGCAGCTTTCACAGTATTGACAGATAAACAACTGACAAGTATAGGGACCTACAAACTAAAAAATTGTTTTGTGGCCCAGGTAGCCTGAAGAGAGTTAATTTATTTCTGTCTTCTGTACCACCATACTTGTGACCCAACTTTTTAAATTGGCTAATCTTCTAGGAACAACTTTATTTGCCATATTTTTTCTGTGTACTGTCCATTTTGAACAAGAAAGTGTTTCTTTAAGTCTTAAAAAATAATCAATATATTAGACTATTTTAAAATCAAAGTTGGTTTTGCCATCTATCAACGATGCTGCCAGTTTAAGGCTCGCAGTAATATTGTTGAATGAATGAATGATGAGTAGGCAATTATTGTTTAAGACAAACACTGGACTAGATATTTAATTTTTCTTTATTCTTTCAGGAAATACATGATATTTTCTACCATGATAATTTTGACCCATTCATTAATCATTAGTGTATGTTTTATTCTAATAGCTTGTCAGAATTATTTAGGAAAAGATTCCTTCTCTCTCAGTTTATCACTGTGGAGATATTTAAAGATGTCAGTTTTGAGAAAAATGTTGCGTATGAGTACTAAGTGTGTTAGCTTTTTTGTTTTTTATTTTTTTGCCCCACTCACAGAGCATTATTTTGATGACCTACCACATACTTTGGTATCACTATAATCTGTGTCCTCAGAAAAAAATACAGTAATTACATTTAGCATTTGAATTTTTGCATTGTTCAAATAAATACTTTGTAAAATAAGTAGCAATGATTAAAAGTTTTAATGCTAATAGTAATGGAAAAGTACTGAAAGCCCAGAATTGAAACTTTTCTCTAAGGATACAGATACTAGAGGAAGAAGACATTTATTTAAATGCATGAAGCAGACCTTTTCCATTAGGCCAGGGGTCCTCAAACTTTTTAAACAGGGGGCCAGTTCACTGTCCCTCAGACCATTGGAGGACCGGACTATAGTTTTAAAAATACTATGAACAAATTCCTATGCACACTGCACATATCTTATTTTGAAGTAAAAAAAAACAAAACGGCAAAAACACCCGCATGTGGCCCGCGGGCCGTAGTTTGAGGATGCCTGCATTAGGCTATGGTTGATTAAGTTGAAAAGAGGTAGGTAAAGATTTGCCATGTGTTCTTCTTTCCTTCCCTTTCCTAATATAATGCTGTCATTGAGATTTGAGGAGTTGTTTTAATTAGTGTAAGAGGTGCATATCACTATGTCTTAGTTGTACCATTTCACTTTTCATATCTTTGAATACAACATGTAGAGAAGTACATTTATTAGGATTATTATAACATTAGGGTATTAGAAGCTTGGCTTGGTAAGCTTCTTGTTTCTAAATGATGCCCCCTTCCTTTCAGGCTTTTTATTGAGTGTTATTAGAATTTAATTCTCATTATTTCCTCAGCAATGAAAAATGAAATTATATTAGTGTAATATAATTTGTCACAGGTGAAGATGTACTTCAGAGATTTGTTCGCTTTAGAAAACCCTAAGAGGTGGTCTGTTTTTCTTAGTTTTATGCATTATCTTCATTTAATGTTAATGAGAATTATGGGCATTTGAGGATATAATGTAAAATGAGAATTGAGTTCACTTGAGTTTCTCGATAAAATTTAGAGCAATGAGGGAGAAATGCTTGGAAATGAATACTGATTAATTTTCTAAACTATATTTAGTATTCTTAAAATCATTTAACTATAGGTTAACTGAAATCAACTTTTTTAATGAACAAAACCAAAAATTTCAGAGTTTTATATGAAAAAATATAAATTATTGTGTTATAGCCTCTGCTATGCCAAAGATTTTTTTTTTAATTTACTCTTTTGGGGGAAAAGGCAAATTCAGTCTCAAGTTTTAAGTGCGTAATTTTCTGATACTTGAAGTTTATAGTGACTACAGCTTTGATGTGTAATGGTAACTGTGTCTTGGATTTTTGATGCTTTAAAACTTAGAAGTAGAAAAATGATTTTGGTAAAGGCTACTTGTGTAGGACAAATGTTACAACCATTGTGCTTCTTAGAAGGTAAGGATTTTTGAGGTAAAAGGCAACAAAAATAAAGTATACTAAATAGATTATAAAGAAGGGAAGAGTTGGAGGTATTTTCAGCATAATTCTCTTGGAATTAAGGACGTATTTTTAATAATCATGTCACATAATTTGAGGCAAACCTGTTAATACAGCTATTTCATTTTGAAATGATAGAAACTGATTAAGCTGAAAGTAGATTGAGAAAGATTTCTTTTCTCTTAGCAACTCACAAATATGCTTGTGATCCAGACCTTTAAACATTAAAGCAATGTCACTGTGTGCCACTTCCCTTTTCTCCTAGCCTACTGTTCAATCAGGTGAAACTTGTAAAGCTAAGGCTTTAAATAGAAGTAGATAAGAATATCTATAACATAATAGAATAGGAAGAACTTTTTAAATTTAATATTAGTGCCAGATATTAATGATTTAAAAATTATTGTAACTCTCAAGTTGTCATTTTCAAAAACTTACCTTTTCTTAAAGCTTACCTTTTAAGAGGAAACAGTTAATTTGAAAGATGACTGTAATTTAGGAGACTCTATAAAGAACAACAAATTCAACCTTAAAGTTTAAAGTTCAGTCATTATGCTTTTTAGTTAATGTTTATTCTACCAATTTGTCATGCAACTTATGAATATAAATCATGTGTCATTTTTAAAAATATATGTATTTTTATTGATTTCACAGAGGAAGGGAGAGGGAGAGAGAGACATCAGTGATGAGAAAGAATCATTGATCAGTTGCCTCCTGCATGCCCCACACTGTGGATCGAGCCTTCAACTCAGGCATGTGCCCTGACTTGGGATCGAACTGTGATCCCCCCAGCTCAATCACTGAGCCATGCTGGTTGGGCCCATGTGTCACTCTTAATGTCTCTGCTTTTATTCAAAAGCATCATAGTTTATTGTTTTTCTATGGGTGTAGTGCAAGCATGTCAAACTCAAAGGCTAACACAGGTCAAATAAACAAGGTTTAATTTTATGTGGGCCACAAAAATAAAAAGCTTCAATTTTCATAGAAACATAGGTTTATTTCAATAGAGACATGCTGAATATAAAGGGCTGAAATAAATGAGTAATTGTTAACATAAAATAATAGAACATTTTAATAAAAATTAATATTTTTTCTTGAACATTAACTTACCAGACACTGCACAAAGTAATAAGGGTAACGCAAATCTATTTTCTTGTTCTCCGAAAGCGAAATATTTCCTGTTGTGCACACCAAATAAGTCAGTCCAAGGTTAATGACGTGGTAGTTGGCTGCTAATATATTCGCTGCTAGTATTAGTGGAGAGAAATGGTGCGCCTGTGCGTAAGGAAAATGAATGCAACATGGTTATAGTAATCAGTCATTATCGATTGTTGTAGTTCGTTATTAATAATTATGTATAACAGGATATTGTAAAAATTAAGTTACAAAATTTTTATTAAAACATTTTTTACGTATCGTCATATTGGCTGGGCCGCTAAAATATTCGTTGTGTGCCGTGAGTTTGACATGCTTGGAGTAGTGTATACATTTTTATTGAATTAAGAAATGTTTTGTTACTCATTAAATTGAAAGTTGATGACCAACATTTGTGAAATGTTTATAAAGATATGTAGGCTATAGAAGGATATTAAATTGTATTTGAAAAAACAGTTTAAAACATGATAAAAGTTAAAATGCTGAAGTAGTTTCTGTAAGTTAATTGGAATGGTTAATAGATTTGCTGGCAAAATTGAGGCTGTATAGTTAGTAAAGATAGCTATAACTTTATATCAGAAGTACCATTTAGAATTTAAGTCTTTAAATTTCTCCCTCAAGTAGAGGATTCTATACTGAGTCATGGGAATCATTTGGTTGAAATGAGACCTAAGGTGGCTGATAATGTACTGCCTGTTAGGCTTTGAGCCAAAAGCTTCTTTTTTATTCATAGTTATTTTATAGTTGAGTCATGGATTAGAATGCTGATGGACATAAACTGTTTTGATTTTAGTTATTAACTGGTTAGTTTTTTTGGCAGGCTGAATGGAAGAATTAGGACAAAGTAATAAGTGAACTAGCTTAGAAATTAGCATCTTAGGTATAGAGTGTGTTTAATATTTCCCAGGTTACACAAATGTCCTTTACATTGATACAGAGACCAAATCATTATATTTGCAATATAGTGTTACATTTTTACATGGTGGGAAAATAATTTTCAGGTAATTTCATAGCATACATGGCACTTGGGCCTTTTATTCCTTATGGAGTAATTTTGAAACCTGATATTTTAATGTCTAGAGATATATGGAAGTGATTGTAGCTCAATATACTGAGGTGAAGTAGGGCTTATGTATTTAGTTTAAACTGTAACACTTTTTACTTGGCTCGGAGTAGATATGGTGCCACTACTTTACTTTTTGTTTCATTTTTCTCTTGTAGAAGAGGAAGATGGAGTTTGGGAGAATGGACTTTCTTATGAATGCCGTACTCTGCTTTTCAAAGCAGTTCACAATCTTTTGGAACGGTGTTTAATGAACCGGAACTTTGTACGTATTGGCAAGTGGTTTGTAAAGCCTTATGAAAAAGATGAAAAGCCTATAAATAAAAGGTAAGCTATTGTATTTAAACTCTTTACTTGATATTTTTTTATTTGTCAGTATTTATGGCTTTACAGAAAATGTGGACTAAAATAAGCTAATGTATTACAGACATATTTTAGGGAGCTAACTTTGGCAAAGTACTATAAGTATTCAATTTTCTTTGTCTACTTAACCCTTTCATTTACACATTGTAAGAATTTTCTTGCCGTGGGAATACGTTGTGTGTCAATATAGTGACCTAAGTTTTATTTTGGGATGATAGAAAAAAATGTGTGATGAAAGCAGAAGTTTATGCATTGAAGTTACTTTTTTAGTGCTAGTGGAAATGTTTATTCTCAGTGCTCTATTAAAAATTAAGTAATTTGCCCTGACAACTTTGGCTCAGTGGATAGTGTCGGCCTGCGGACTGAAGGGTCCCGGGTTCGATTCGGTCAAGGGCATGTATCTTGGTTGCAGTCACGTCCCCAGTAAGGGTGTGCAGGAGGCAGCTGATCGATGTTTTTCTCTCTCATCGATGTTTCTAACTCTCTATCCCTCTCCCTTCCTCTCTGTAAAAAATCAATAAAAAACTATATTTAAAAAAATTAAATACTTGTTAAAGATAGTGGCCTATAGTTTTGTTTTGGGTTAAGTTAACCTTTTACATTTCCAGACCTCTCGTTTTGCTTTAAAGTAATTTAAGTTTGTGTTTTCCTCTCCAAGACATGTTTACTCTTGGAGTGTTTATAATTTTTTTGAACTTTGAATTAAGAAAATTTATGACAACTTTGCAGAGTAGTTTTAGATAGAAGCGGTTAATAGCTTTAGGCTACTGTAATTCTCTGTAATTCAAATACTATGAAGCACAATCTGTTAGAAGATTCAGTGCCAAGTAGTTGTTGAATTAGTGAAACTTCAAGAGAGATTAAATAGTCCCAGCCAGTTAGAGTGTGAAGGGTGGTGGGTGCAGTTCCAGTCAAGGGCACTTACCTTGGTTGCAGGCTCAAACCCCAACCCCAGTCAGCAGGCAACCAATTGATGTGTCTCTCTCTCATCGGTGTTTCTCTGTCTCTATCTCTCCCTTCTACTTTCTCTAAAAATCAATGCAAAAAATATCCTCCTGGCGAGGATTAACAAAACAAACAAACAAAAAATAGAGAGAGGTGAAGTAGTAGTGAGTAAGATGGGATGTGGAAGAAGATAAAATGAAGGACATGTATTAGATTTCCCTAAAAGTTGTGCAGATATGAAATAAACATTTGGTTGTTATTGTAATCATTATTGAGATGCCATCTTTTATGTCATGTGCACATCTTTTTCTTGTGCTTGTGAAGTTTTTTCATACTTTAAAAAATATATATATTTTTATTGATTTCAGAGAGGAAGGGAGAGGGAGAGATAGAAACATCAATGATGATAGAGTATCATTGATTGGCTGCTTCCTGTACACCCCCTGCTGGGGACTGAGCCTGCAACCTGGGCATGTGCCCATGACTGGAATCAAATCCAGGACCCTTCAGTCTGCAGGCTGACGCTCTATCCACTGAGCCAAACCGGCTAGGGCCATACTTCCTTTTTTAGTTTTAGTAAAATGGATGAGCAGATAAGCCTGGACAAATCAAGGCTTTTTCATTTTTTTCTTCTTTGAAAATTAAAATAAATCTTTATTGTGAACAAAATAACTGTACAAGTTAGGAATGCATTCAGTTGCAAATGATTGCAAACCTAACTACCTGGCAAGGAGTCTGGAGGTAGATAGTTCAGTATTGGTGTATCTGTTCAATAATGTCATCAAGGACTCGGGTTCCCTGGAGTTTTCTACTCAGTCATCTTGAGCCTTTGACTTTTATTCTGATGGTCCCTGTAGGTGTTGTATCTCCAGACTTCAATCACAGTGGATTCTAGGCAGGAAGAGGAAGGAAGGGAAGAAGCAATAAGGGGGATTGACCCTTAGGTCAGAAAATAGATTCTTTTCTGGAAACTTTAGCTGACATATTGGCTATTCTGAGAGAAATGTACATTTTTTTTGTATGGGAACATTACCCCTCTGAACAAAATAAGGCTTTTGGTTAGTAAGAAAAAATGGAGAGTAGATATTACGTAGGCAATTAGAAGGGGAAGTAGATTATCAGGTAAGCAATTAGCAGTGCTCACTCTTTAGTTTTAAAAAGTCAGGCAGATTACCATAATTTAAAATGAAAAGCTGCAGTCATGAATCCCAGCTATTAGATGTAATCTAATCTCAGAGGCAATCTCTTTTAATTCTTTTAACTTTTATTTTAATTTACCTATTTAAAGTTTTAGAAGCAAATAGCATACTTATTCTTGAGTTTTCAGTTATTTCAGTTATTCAGGCTTAATCTATTGATTTTCTATTGATGGTTTAGGTATTTTATTCCTGATACCCCCCAATGCCCAACACTTGGACATTAGCATACTTGTATACACTCTTTTCCCTTCTCTCTTTCCTTATCTTTTTATTTCTTATTTTGTTTATTGTCAATATTATAGATGTCCCCCATTTTCCCCTTCTTTGCCCCCCCTTTACCCAGGCCCCGCCCCACCCCAGGCCTTCACCACACTATTGTCTGTGTCCATGGGCTATCAATATATAAGTATATGTTCTTTGGTTAATCTCTTTCCTTGTCTTGCCAGGATAGTTATTATAAGATTTTTTTTTTAAATATATTTTATTGATTTTTTACAGAGAGGAAGGGAAAGGGATAGACAGTTAGAAACATCGATGAGAGAGAAACATCGATCAGCTGCCTCTTGCACACCCCCTACTGGGGATGTGCCCGCAACCAAGGTACATGCCCTTGACCGGAATCGAACCTGGGACCCTTGAGTCCCCAGGCCAACGCTCTATCCACTGAGCCAAACCGGTTTCGGCTTATTATAAGATTTGGTAAAAACAATACCTGTTGTTTATATTACTATGGTTATATAAATATTATTTATAGTTGAGCCATATAGTGTACTAGGATTATATTCCATTTCTTCCACATCTTTTTGTTTTCCCTAGTGTTAATGATTATTTATTTTTTTATTTAATTTTCTATGTGAGGGGTTGGTAAACTACCACTCCACAGAGCAAATGTAGCCTGCCACCTGTTTTGTAAATAAAATTATAATGTAGCACAGCCATGCTAACTCATTAATGGTTTATTTTATGCCTGCTTTCACACTGAAGCAAAATTGTATAGTGATGACCCACAAAACCTACAATATTTATTCTCTGGCTCTTTACAGATAAAGTTTGCTGATCCCTGATCTATGTACTACTTGATAATTCACCCCTAGACCAAAAGTGTAAATCTCCCTCCTTACCTTTAAGGAGTTTGTGTAATCTATTTTATTTTTTTTCCTCTCTCCCTCTCCTATTAACATCCCTTTTGGAGCCCTTCATTCTTCAGTTCCAACTGGTTGTCATTCTACAGGTCTGTTTCATAGCAGTCATCTTGGGAATTCCCTTTGCCTGTCTGTGTTGGATCCCTTATTTCCTAGATCTTATATTTCCTTTTTTTCTGTCTTAACTGTTTTGGTAGTGGCCATCCACCAGTAGTTTCCTGAGAAGGGAGTATGTGAGAAGTAATATGTTTGGATCCTGAATGTCTGACTTACCTCCTTTCCTACTCTTCAGACTTTGGGGCATTAAAATGCTGACTGGAAAGTCTATGTATTGAGTGGCATGAAGTTGCAGGCTTTTTTTTTTTTTTAATATATTTTTATTGATTTCAGAGAGGAAGGGAGATGGAGAGATAGATAGAAACATCAATGATGAGAGAGAATCATCAATCAACTGCCTCTTGCACACCTCCTATTGGGGATGTGCCCGCAACCAAGGTACATGCCCTTGACCGGAATGGAACCTGGGACCTTTCAGTCCACAGGCCGACGCTCTATCCACTGAGCCAGACTGGTTAGGGCATGAAGTTGCAGGCTTTAAAAGGGTGATTTGTTAGAGACCTGGCCATTTTTATTGGGTGTCTGTTGCTCAATAGTCTGTATGTGTCCCCTCATTCCCACCCATTTAAGTTAGTTTTCCCAGAGCAGTTCTTCAGTATCCTGACTAGTGTATAAACTTCGTTGTCAATGTTTAGAGAGCCTATTAGGAAAGGGTACTATACTTGTATACTTATATTGGGGATTACTTGTATAGTATTGAGATTTTTACTTAATTCCTCTTTTAAATACATCACCTCAGCTATATCTAGTATCTCTGGGTGCTTGAGTCCCCTTGTTTCATCCATTTCAGAGAGTGAGTGCCTCTAAGTTTTCCTCTGACCTGGAATAATGTAAAGAGCCTGTCTACAGTAAGCTTTTATCATTTCTTATTACGATTCTTATTTTTTTAAAATATATTTTTATTGATTTCAGAGAGGAAGGGAGATGGAGAGATAGATAGAAACATCAATGATAAGAGAGATTCATTGATTGGCTGCCTCCTGCACGCCCCACATTGGGGATCGAGCCCGCATCCCAGGCATATGTCCTGACCAGGAATCAAACCGGTGACCTCTTGGTTCCTTGGTTGACATTCAACTGCTGAGCCACACCTGGCTGTGCCTTACTAAGATTCTTAAAGGTCTATCTTTTTGAACTATTGGTTTTAGATATGAATGAAAATAGAGAAAAGGAGAGAAGGGAGTGAGCAGTTTTTGCCTAAGCAGTATTGTCTACACAGTGTTTGAAATTAGGGCTTAATATGTATTAGCTCAATTCTCACAGCATCCCCATTTTACTCTAGTTGTTAAACCTGAAGCACAAAGAGATTAAGTAACTTGTCCAAGGTCATAAAGCTTGTAAGTGTTGGAGCTGGATTATAGGTCGTGAAAATTATGAGAGGCAACTGATCAATGTTTCTCTCAAACATTGATTCCCTCCCTCCCTCCTTTCCCCTCTGTCTAAAATCAGTACAACCTATCTTTGGGTGAGGATTAAAAAGAAAAAAAAAAAGCCCAGCCGGCATGGCTCAGTGGTTGAGCGTGGACCTGTGAACCAGGAGGTTCATGGTTCCATTCCCAGTTGGGGCACATGCCCGGGTTGTGCGCTCTGTCCACAGTGTGGGGCATGCAGGAGGCAACAGATCAATGAGTCTCTCTCATCATTGATGGTTTCTCTCTCTCTCTCTCTTTCTCTCTCTCCCTTTCCCTTTCTCTCTGAAATCAATAAAAATATATTAAAAAAAACCCACAAAAGTACTTACAGAGCACTTGAATTAGTAAACCAGAATAATATGTTGTTGCTTTCTAAGAATTCTTTACTGTGTAAGGTCAGTAATGTGTTTACTAAGTGAGTAGAAGTATATACAAAATTCACTGATAAGATGTTTATCTTCTGAATTTTATTATAGATCTCTTTTTCAAGGGGATACCAGACATTGAAATTATACCTGTAAAATTTAAGAAATTTTAAAAATTACTATTAGGACTACAGAAATACAGAGTCATGCATTAGTTCCTAAACTTGTCTGGATGCAGAATCACCTTGAGAGGTTAACGAGAACCTGGGCTTTAGAATTTTTAAATATCTCCGGGTGAAAGACAGGTTTGGAAGCAATTGAATTAATAGAATAATCTAGGAATTAGAATGATTAGGGGTGGTGTTTTTTTTGTTTGTTTGTTTTTGAGTGGTGGTAAAATATGCACAACTAAATTTACCATTTTAACCACTTTTCATTTTATAGCTCAGTAGCATTAAGTACATTCATGTTGTACAGCCATCACCACTGTCTATCTGCAGAACTTTTTCATCATCCAAGCTGACAATCTGCCCATTAAATAGTAACTCCTTATTTTCCTCTACTCCTAGTCCCTGGTAACAACCATTCTACTTTCTGTCTCTAATGAATTTGACTGTTCTAGGTACCTTATATAAGTGGAATCATACAGTATTTTTGGCTGACTCATTTCATTTTTTTTTTTTTTTTTTTTTTTTTTTTACAGAGAGGAAGAGAGAGGGATAGAGAGTTAGAAACATCGATGAGAGAGAAACATCGACCAGCTGCCTCCTGCACACCCCCTACTGGGGATGTGCCCACAACCAAGGTACATGCCCTTGACCGGAATCGAACCCGGGACCTTTGAGTCCGCAGGCCGACGCTCTATCCACTGAGCCAAACCGGTTTCGGCATGACTCATTTCATTTAGTATAATATGCTCAAGGTTTGCATCCATGTTGTAACATGCATCACAATTTCATTTCTTTTTTAAGGCAGAATAATGTTCTGTTGTATTTTTATACCACATTTTGTTTATTGATTCATCTGTCCATGGACATTTGGGTTATTTCCGCTTTCTGTCTATACTAAATAATGCTGCTATAAATATTGGTATACAAATATCTATTCAGTCCTTGCTTTCAATTCTTTTGAGAATATATCCAAAGTGGAATTGTTGGGTTATATAGTAATTCTATGTTAGTTTTTTTCTTTTTAAGGAACCACCATACTCTCTCCTTTCATAGTGGCTTCACCATTTTACATTTCCATCAGCAGTGCAAAAGGGTTTCACTTTCTCCATCCTCTTTTTCTTTTCTTTTTCCTTTCTCCTCCTCCCTTTTTTTTTTTTTTTTAACTTAATGGGTATGAAGTGGTATCTTACTGTAGTTTTGGTTTACATTTCCTTAGTGATTAATGATGGTGAGCATCTTTCTGTGTGTTTGGTGGCCATTAGTATAACTTATTTGGATAAATGTATGTCGTCAAGTCCTTTGCCCATTTTTAATTGGTTGTTAGGATGACTAGGGCTTTAAACTATCATTCCCCTTTTTAAAAAAATATATTTTTATTGATTTCAGAGAGGAAGGGAGAGGGAAAGAGAGATAGAAACATTAATGATGAGAGAGGGTCATTGATTGGCTGCCTCCCGCACGCCCCCCACTAAGGATCGAGCCCACAACCCAGGCATGTGCCCCTGACCGGAATCAAACCCGGGACCCTTCAGTCTGCAGGCTGATGCTCTATCTGCTGAGCCAAACCAGCCAGGGTGAAATTATCATTCCCTTTAACTAGTCTTATGATCGTAGGCCATCTAATTTCTTTGTGCCGTGACTTCCCTACCAGCAAAATAAGATCATTTGTCTGTACCTACCCAATAGAAATGCTAAAAATAGATTAGATATGGAGCCTCCTAAAGCAGTACACATATTAAACTGTTATAGAACAACTAGCTTTAATCAATAAGCATATTTTCATTTTCTGTTTTAGGAATAAAGAAGCTTTTAATTTTAGTACTTAAACGAGGAACATTTTTTACAACAGATGACTGTTAAGTTTCACCTGTAAATTTTGCCTCACTCATACCTTTTGGTTTTGGTTATTACAGTGTAAGCCCCTGGAGAGCAATGGCATCCTCTGCAATACTTTTTTTCTTTTAAAATATATTTTTATTGATTTCAGAGAGGAAGGGAGAGGGAGAGAGATAGAAACATCAATGATGAGAGAATCATTGATTGGCTGCCTCCTGCATGCCCCACACTGGAGATCCAGCCCAAAACCCAGGCATGTGACCTGACAAGGAATCAAACTGTGACCTCCTGGTTCTTCATAGGTTGACGCTCAACTACTGAGCCATGCCGGCTGGGCCTCTGTAATTACTTTATGGTAGTTAATAGTACCTTGGATTCTCATTGTAGTGCCATGTATTTGTTTTAACTTCACTTAAAAAAAAAAAAGTTTTATTATTTATTTTTAAAAATATTTTTATTGATTTCAGAGAGGAAGAGAGAGAGAGGGGGAGATAGAAACATCAATGATGAGAGAATCATTGATTGGCTGCCTCCTCCACTCCCCCTACTGGGAATAGAGCCCGCAAACCCAGTCATGTGCCCTTGACCAGAATCGAACACGGGACCCTTCAGTCCGCAGGCCAACGCTCTATCCACTGAGCCAAACCAGTTAAGGCTTAATTTCACCTTTTGAAAAAAATATATTTTTATTGATCTCAGAGAGGAAGGTAGAGGGAGAGGTAGTTAGAAACATCAATGATGAGAATCATTGATCTACTGTCTCCTGCACGCCCCCTACTGAGGATCTAGCCAGCAACCTGGGCATGTGCCTTCACCAGGAATCGAACCGTGACCTCCTGGTTCAGCACTGAGCCACAATGGCTGGGATTAACTTCACTTTTTTAAAATGCTAAGTACCAAAGATATTATCAATGATATCTCTCCTTGAAAGAAGAACTATTCTAAATTTAGTATGGCAGTATTACTTACCATTTTTTTGGCCCTATATTTTCTGACCAGAATATTGCCTTTAATGTAAGAATTTAATATTTAGAATGTATAGTTTTTTCTCCTAGGTCATGCACAAACTTGGTTTATTTTAAACCATTTTATAATTAGATAAGACTATACAGGGGTGGGCAAAAATGGGTTTACAGTTGTTTGTATGGAAAACAATACAGTAATTAATATGTAATACAAGAATAAACTGTTTCTTGTACTTACAACTGTAAACCTACGTTTTGAGAACATGCTAGCACTATATAGGAGGGGATGTTCTACTTAATCATAGACAACAATTGAGAACTGCTGGTGAGTATAGGGCAGTGCAGATAAATAGAGCTGAGAAATTGATCATGTTTTGCATATTGGAATATTACGTTTTTACCAAGACCCCTTGGAGACAAATGGATCACTTTACATCAAAGAGCCAAATTTTCTTTTCTGATTTGAAAGTTGTTAAGATTGTCATGTGCTCATTGGACACATGGAAAGGCTATATTTGGCCTTCATTTTTATGGGCCATGATTTTTGTATATTATCAGATTACACTTAATTTCCTAAGTAATATTTATTAGAACTTAAGTAATGCACTTCTTTTTAACATTTACTAGATTATAGTAATCTGTTTAGGAAAATTTTTAGTCAGATTATTTGTTTTTTATGTCATGGCGAAAATCCATTTTGAATATCCATTTTTATTCTCATTTAATATTTTATGTATGAAATGAAACATAGTTGAAAGCTATATTTTTAAGAACTATACTTCACTAATTAACAGAACAGTAAATATGAAGATATAAAATTCAGGTCTCCTATCCTCTTTGTCTTTTAAAGATAAAGAACATCAGACTATTTTAGGTTGTTGCTTATACTTGCAAATGTTGTTGGAAGTATTTGCAATTCAGATTTTAAAATCTGCTACTCAGTTACTGAGAAAGCACACAGCATTCATAATCATTTGTATAGCATACTTACTTGATTCCTAAAACTAATCAAATTATAATTTCTCTACCTACTATATTATTCTTGCTTGAGTCACTTAATAAATGTTTTTCTTGACATAGTAGTTTCAGTTAGCAATTCCCCCTTTGAATACTTAAAATTTTACTTCCTCTACTAAGAAATGTTTGCCTTGTAAGGTTTCCTGAAAAACCTGTAAAAATCTCATACCGTTAAAAAATGTATTCTAGTCATTCTAACGAGTGGAATATGAACTTTTCTTATTTTTAAAAGCATTTTTGTCTTGCTTTTAAATTCTCATTTCCTTTTTTATTGTTTAGAGAGAAAAATGCCTTGAAAATTGATTTCTGCCTGTTTTGTGTCAATACATATAATGGATATATCACTCTCAGAAATGAAACATTAATGGTTTACTAAGATGATAATGCTACTTAGAAATTATATTGTATATTTATATGCTCTATAACTCAACCTAATTATAGAAAAATTGTGTCAGAAAAGAGGACACTCACAACCACAAATAAGGCTACATTTGCATTACAACATATAGAAACAAAACGAGTTGTATCTATGTTTATTTACATTAGATGCATTTTTTTGAGAAAAATAAATGTATTGAGACTTGGGGATAATTAAAAAGAAATCCTGATGTTTCAGTTGGTATCAAGACTCATGTGTATTCTGTATTCTTTTTTTAAATTTTAAATATATTTTTATTTTTATTGATTTCCAAGAGAGAGAGAGAAACATCAGTGATAAGAGAGAATCAATGATTGGTTGCCTCCTGCATGCCCCCACACTGTGGATTGAGCCCACAACCTGGGCATGTGCCCCAACCAGGAATCGAATCATGATCTGGTTCATAGGTCAGTGCTCAACCACTGAGCCATACCATCTGGGCTCATGTTTGTATTAACACATTCTAGATTTGGTCTTTTCCTCGAGGCTGTGTTATAATATAGGGCACACCATTACTTTGTTCAGAAACAGTTTATTTTCTAACCCTATAGTTTCTGGGCTGTCTCTATTCTTTCTAAATTATGTTTGCAAATCAGCAAGTTCTTTCCTGAGTTCATCTCTTTTAGTACTTTATCAAGTACTAGAGGCCCCTTAGCCTGGCCTGTGCCCTCTCGCAATCGGACCCCTCGAGGGATGTAGCAGTGCACAAAGCAGCAGGCAGCCAGGGAGGAGCCCAAGCCCGGGCTGGGTGCCGAGCTGGGAGTGCATTGACCACCAGAGGGCAGCTCCTGTGTTGAGCATCTGCCCCCTGGTGGTCAGTGTGCATCATAGTGACCGGTCATTCGGTTGCAACGGTCGCTTAGGCTTTTATATATACAGAAGACATTCCTTGGGTTACACGGGACTTGACTCGACATACATTGTTTCATGGTTATGTCACCATCTCCCATTTATTTATTTTAAAAAAAGTTCCATTATTTTGACATATATACATATGTGCTTTATGTTTTTTATTATTTACCACAAGTAAAGGTCAGGAATTGTTATCTTTTTAATTTTTTTTTACTATTTCACTTCATTACTGCTGTGTATGTGCTCCATGTGAGTGACCTAGGTGCTTAGGTAGGTGGGTTCCAGCTTATGGCAAAAATCGCTTTACGTTGTGCCATAGGAACGGATCTCCGACGTAACCTGGGACCTACTGTATAGCTAGATAGCTGCTGACAACCAAATTACATTTTTACTTTATCTGTTCCCCCAACTCTGTAATTTCATTAGGCACGTCTTTTGCTGTCCAGATTATTTTAAGCAACAGTTCTATGAAGTATTTTTTGATTGTATAAAATGTGTCCACCATTTCCCTAACCCCCTACATAATAATTTTCTCATCATTTTTCAGTGTCATATTTCTTGTTACCAATCATCTGGTCCTGAAGCCAATGCCACATATATTTAGGTTTTTGTCATGGTAGCATCTCACCTTTGGTGCCAATTTGTGTACCAGCTATTGCTGTGTAACAAACCACTCCCAAAACATAGGGCTTAAAACATCAGTTATGCCCTGGCCAATTTTGCTCAGTGGTTAGAGCGTCAGCCCGTAGACCAAAGGGTGGTGGGTTTGATTCCCGGTCAAGGGCCCCGTTCCTTTGTTGTGGGCTCGATCCCTGACCCTGGTAGGGATGAGTGCAAAAACACTCCCTACTTTTCCTCCTTCCCTCCCTCCCTCCCCTCTCTAAAAAAAAAAATCAATGGAAAAAATATTCTCAGGTGGGGATAAGAACAAAACAAAATAACAAAAAAACATGAGTTATGTATTATTATTAACGTATCTGCAGGCCAAATGGAGATTAGCCAGTCTAGTCCACACAGTAAACTATAGGCTGGGTAGAGGTGTTTCCATCTTAGAACAGCAAGTCAGCCAGGACATGTTCTTATTGTGATGAAAGAGGCAGTGGAGGGCAAGCCTAAGTCAAGGTTGGGGAAGTATATTTCACCTCTAATGGGAGGAACTACAAAATCACACCAAAGAGCCTGGATAAAGCGAGGGGTGAGCAAAATATAATACAAAACTACAGTAATAAAAAAAAGCATGGTATTGGCATGAAGAGAATTTGTAAACCAGTGGAAAAGGATCAAATCCAGAAATAAACACTTTCATATATGTGTTCAAATGATCTTCAACAAGGGTGCCAGGACCCTTCAATGGGGAAAGGGATTAATGTATAGAATTCATAAAAATTTTTAAAATTGATTTTAGAGAGAGGAAGGGAGAGAGAGAAAAACATGAATGTGAGAGATTGAACCCACAACCTGGGTAAGTGCCTTGATTAGGAATCAAACCCACTACCTTTTGGAGTACAGGACGACACTTCAACCAACTGAGCGACACACGGCCAGGGCGAATTCATAAATTTTTTGAAAATTTAAAGTTATGTCGATGCAAGCAACACAAAATGAATGGTATTATAAATTTAGAAAAAAATAAGATGGCTGTGTAATTGTAGTTTTAATGTGTAGTTTTTTTTAGTTACATTGTTTTCAGCTATATTATTTTCAGTTTTTCTTTTGACATTGAATGATAAGCTTAAAATTTAGTTTCTTGTTCTATCAACTTTAGACATTACCTGTTGACTCCCTAATTCAGGATGGGGCAAAAGTAAGTTTACAGTTAATATGCAGAGATTATTCTTGTATTATGATTTATTAGTTCTATTTTCCATACGAACAACTGTAAACCTACTTTTCCCCCACCCTGAATATATTCAATGATGATATTCTCAGCTCTCCATTACTCTTCACCTCTTTCCTACCTTCTGTTTTTTACTATAACTTAATTTTAATTTATTGTGCCCTTGCCTTGTCCAGAAATAAATTAAGAGGGCTTATAGATACATACAACAGGTTATGAGCTTACTGTTATATTTTAAAGAACTGATTAAGTCGTATTAAGATAAATGTGTAAAGAAGAAATAAGAAAAGTAGATTCTTCTTAGTGTACAAAATTCTCTCTGGGCCACTTAACCTTTCTAATTTTTATCTTAAGGACACATCTGCTTTCTTTTACTTGGGGAAGTTTTATTTTCCTACCTGTATACCAGGCCATATCTAAATTTCATAAGGTGTTCTGTTTTGCATGTAGCTTTGATTCTAGGATGCCTTCAATTGTAAGACCCATCATTGCTTTAAAATAACTTCATTGGGGCTGGGGGAAGGACAGTACATTTAATGCTTGATTGATCACATGCAGTGCAATTTCAGAAATAACAAAATGAAGAAATATATCTATTTTTTATATAGAGGGGAAATGAACAAAAGTAAAGATTAGGTCACCCTTAATTCTGTTGCACACCTAGACTTTTTTTCACCAAAGATACTCTTTTTTCCTTTTTTTGTTTTTGTTTATAAATATGTTTTTATTGATTTCAGAGAGGAAGGGAGAGGGCGAGAGAGAGAGAGAGAGAGAAACACCAACGATGAGAGAGAATCATGGGTCGGCTGCCTCCTGCTCACCCCCTACTGGGGATCGAGCCCACAACCCCAGGCATGTGCCCTGACAGGGAATCGAACCAGTGACCTCCTGGTTTTATAGGTCAACACTCAACCCTTGAGCCATGCCAGCCAGGCTCTTTTTTCCTTTTTGAAAAATTTGAACTATATTGTTTTGGCAGCTTACCCTTTCCATTAAACCTAGTCCCCACCTTTACTTACTTTTGCGGCTATATTGTAAGTGTGTGTGTGTGTGTACACACCTAACTTATTTAATTGATTCCTCTATTTGCACGTTTTTTACTATAAACAGTGAAGAACATTTCTTGTAGCTAAATCTTTGTTCAGATTTGTTATTTTTTTCCCCTTTAGATGATGCAGTAGAATTTCTGGGATAAAGAAAATATGTATTATTGTGGTATAACTTCATAATAAAGAAAAGCAGGTTATTTTTTTTGGCATGTTATCACTAAAATATAACTTTTTCTTCTTTATTAGTGAACACTTGTCCTGCTCTTTCACCTTTTTCTTGCATGGAGATAGCAATGTTTGTACCAGTGTGGAAATTAACCAACATCAACCTGTGTACCTTCTTAGTGAAGAGCATATCACCCTTGCTCAGCAGTCTAATAGCCCATTTCAAGGTAGATTATTTTGATTTGATGGCTTACGTATTTGATTTTTTATTGTTGTTTCAAGAAAATTCTTATTAAAGTTGGGTAATTTGACATTTTGGGATTAATGAGATTTGGCCTAATGATGATTCTGATGTAGTTTACTTTTTTCCTACCTATTAGAGTATTAAGCCAATGAAATAATTTTTTTTAATATCAATATTATTTTTTAAATTCTTGTACTTGATTGGCAGCATATTTTAAAGTGTTTTTTTAAATAGAAAGTAGCAGATATATGGGTTTATGTTTTCTTGGCCATCTTGCATGTCAGTTCATGTAAGTCATTTTAGACATTTAACATGGATTTTGGTATAATTTATTTAGAAGAATACTTTATAAGATTGCTGAATTGTTTTTAAGGACTGGCAGTGTGTTCTTTTAATTCTAAGCCTAGTATTTGCTTTTTAAAAATATACATGGCATTACATAATAAGTACTTAGATTTATATATATACATACTATTTTTCCTCGAATTACTTTTCCTTAGTAGAAATCAGGATAAATTGAATTCAAATATTCCCAGTTCGTTGTGAAAAGTTGTACATCTGAAATTTTTGGGTAGACAAAAGTTTTAAGTTTTTATAATAAGCTCAGTGTTGTACTTCTCTTCACAATAATGAAGTACAATACATTGATTTTTCTCAGGAATGACATTATGGCTTTTCTCTAACTTTTTAAGAATTGCATAATTACTAACAATATTGTTTAGTGTGATCATATTTGGTATAATAGTTTTTAGTTACTTACTGTATTCCATTTTGGATTTCTAGTTATCTTAAGCCCATTTGGACTAAATGGCACTCTCACAGGACAGGCATTCAAGATGTCTGATTCAGCTACAAAAAAGTTAATTGGTGAATGGAAACAATTCTATCCTATCTCATCATGCTTGAAGGAGATGTCTGAAGATAAACAGGAAGATATGGATTGGGAAGATGATTCTTTAGCTGCAGTAGAAGTTCTTGTTGGTACGGATCCTGAGCATTAATCCTAAGGGGAAAATATGTGACTGTATGTGTTAGTTAAACAACTGCAATACCTTAGTGGCTTTCAACACCAAACATTTCATTTTTTTCTTACTCCTGCTCATGTTATGTAAAGGCCCCAGCTTTGTCATGGTTTGGCTCCTTGTATCTTATTCTGCAATCTAGGTTCAAGGAGTACCCAGTATTTAGGACATGCTGTTCTTACAAGAACAAAAGAATAATAAGGACCGAGTCTAGCTATGTACTAGTAAGTGTATTTAATGCTTCTACTAGGATACATCTGCTCACATTCCAGTAGACAAAATTAGTCATTTGCTCAAGCCAAAGTCATTGGGTCAGGGAAATACATTCCACCTAAAGGGATAGCATGCTAAAGGTGGAAAGAAAATAATTGTGAATGAATAATATTTGGAGGCTGAAAAGTTTACAACCTGTGTTACTCAATATTTTAAAATTTGGTAAAACTGTCACCTCTGATAATTTAAAAGGCAGAATATAATATGTACCTAAAGAACTTGGATCTTTCATCTGTTCTAGCCAGGTCATCTCTATTCTGATTGGCTGTATTCTATATGTCCTCTCATCAAGGACCTATGTTAACAAGGTAAACTGTATTTTGGAAAAGTTAATCTCAAGGTAGAGGATAGAAGTAAGAGAGGCTGCACTGATCCTACAAGCACATTTAAATTAAAGCTTCTGTTGGGATGTGACATATCACTTGCCATTTACATTCCAGAGCAAATTACAAAACCAAGCCTAACAATGAGATGAAGATGTATACTCCACCTTAGACATAGGAGGTGTGGGGAATGTATAATTGAGCAGGTAATTGGGATTAGAATCTGCAGTACTGTGTGTACTAGAATCATATGGTAATGTTATATATAAAAATTGCCTTATTTTTAAAATATATTTTATCTATTTGAGAGAGAGAGATCGATTTGCTGTTCTACTTTATGCATTCATTGGTTGCTTCTTGTATGTGTCCTGACCAGGAATCGAACCCACAACCTTGGTATATGAAGATGATGCTCTAACCAACTGAGCTACCTGGCCAGGGCATTGGTTTTTTGTTGTTTTCTTTTTTAAATAAAAAACTATCAACATCCAACTTCAATAAGTACATTACTGTCAGAGTAGTTGTGCCCAAAACAGAAGCAAAACACAACATATATTAGGCTTTTTAAATAGAGACATAGAAACAAGAAAACCAAAAATGTTTCATAATTCTAATGACCAGATTACCTTTGTTAAACTTATTATTATTATTTTTGTTGTTGTTGTTAATCCTCACCCGAGGATATTTTTCCATTGGTTTTTAGGGAGAGTGGAAGAGGGAGGGAAAGACAGAAATATCGATGTTAGAGAAACACATAGATTGGTTGCCTCCTGCATGAGCCCCAACCAGGGCCTGGGCCAGGGAGGAGCCTGCAACCAAGGTACCTTTGTTAAACTTTTAAAATAAATTTTAATCCACCTTGTAGTTGGTCAAATTTGAAAATAAGGATTTAAAGTAAGAAAGTAATACACCAATGTAATATACAGATGATGTATTATAGAATTGTATACCTGAAACCTGAATTATTTTGTTAACCCAATAAATTCAATAAAAGTGCTATATGTAAATGGAAAAAAAAAGAGAAAGTAATACACATTCATGGTTAGAAAATTCAAAAATGAAAAGAAAGCCCTGGTTGCTGTACTAAAGCTCTGGCCTGTGTACTAAAGGGCTGTGGGTTCAATTCCTGGTCAAGGGCATGTATCTGGGTTTCGGGTCTGCTCCTGGACCCTGTCAGGGCGTGTGCTGGAGGCAGTTGCTCTAACATTGATATTTCTCTCTCCCCTCCTCCGTCTTCCCCTCCCTCCCTCTCTTTGACTTTGAAAAGCAATGGAAAAATATCCTCAGGTGAGGATTAACAACAACAACAAAATAAAAATGAAAAGAGAAAGCTGCTTTCCTTCTCGGTCTTTGAAGATAACCACTACTAATAGCTTCTTGTGGTTTCTTCCAGAAAAACCTTATGCCAAAAAGCATATATTTATAAAAATATGTTAAATATATTATTACTTAAATGTAATTATGTTATACCTACTGTTCAATTTTGAGTGAAACTAATTTCATTACAATCACAATAGTAATTGATTTTCCTGTCTTTTTTCCTTTCAGCGGGTGTCCGAATGATCTACCCAGCATGCTTTGTTCTAGTTCCTCAGTCAGACATTCCTGCTCCAAGCTCTGTGGGATCCTCTCACTGTTCAACTTCTTGCTTGGGTGTCCACCAAGTGCCTGCTTCCACAAGAGATCCTGCAATGTCTTCGGTTACTCTTACACCACCTACATCTCCTGAGGAAGTCCAGACAGGTATTGTCCTAATTTGTTTTGTTAACTCTAGTGATTTTCTTATTTTGAAGACAGTAAACATTTAATTAAATGATTATTTTAAAACTAGAGGCCTGCTGCACAAAATTTGTGCACAGGTAGGGTCTCTAGGCCTGGCCTGTGATCAGGGCTGATCAGGGCCTTCCGGCTGCTGGCCAGGGCCTTCTGTCATTCCGTGCTGCCCCTGGTGGTCAGCGCATGTCATAGCGAGCAATCGAACTCCCGAGAGGACAATTTGCATATTAGTCATATATGTGGGGGGTTGTATATGTCCCTCAGCCCAGCCTGCACCTTCTCCAACCTGGGACCCCTCAAGGGATGTCCGACTGCCCATTTAGGCCTTCCCTTGCCAGCCTGGTCACCCCTAATTGCCCTCCCCTGCTGGACTGGTCAGCCCCATCTGCCCTCCCCTACAGGCCTGGTCCTCCTCAACTGCCCTCCCCTGTAGGCCTGGTCCCCCTCAACTGCCCTCCCTTGCTGGCCTGGTACCCCAACTGCCCTCTCCTTCAGGCCTGGTCCCCCCCAAATACCCTCCCCGGCAGGCCTGGTCCACCCCCAACAACCCTCCTCTTCAGGCCTGGTCCCTCCCAACTGCCCTCCCCTGATGGCCTGGTCACCCCCAACTGCCCTCCCCTGCTGGTCTGATCACCCCCAACTGCCCTTCCCTGCAGGCCTGGTTCCCCCCAACTGCCCTCCTCTGCTGGCCATGAGGCGGCCATCTTGTGTCCACATGGGGGCAGCCATCTTGTGACCACATGGGGGCGGCCATCTTGTGTGTTGGAGTGACAGTCAATTTGCATATTACTTTTTTTTAAGATAGTGTGTGTGTGTATGTGTATGATAATTTAAAACTTATTGAAGAGTTTGCATCCAAATTTCCAAACTGTTAACATTTGCTTCAGCACTTCTCTGTATGTATACATTCATTATCATTGGTCTTCTGAAATATTTGAGAGCAAGCTGCAGGCATGATGCTCCATCTCTCCTTATGTACTCAGTATATTTTCCAAAATTAAAGTACCTTTCTATATATCTACAATTTAATCCTCCAAGTCAGGAAATTATTATATAGCACTACCATCCAATTCACATCCCCTGTCCAGATTTTTTGCTTTTTGTATGTTAAGTGAAGTAACACACTTTTTTGCCTCAAAATGTAAGTAAGCTAGTCAAGTAGCCTGGAGCAATTTATTAACACTAATTAATTAAAAAACAAACAAACAGTATTACTTTAAACCTACCTTTATTCTCCTACATCTTATTCTTTTTTGTTTGTTTTCAGTTGATCCTCAGTCTGCCCAGAAGTGGGTCAAATTTTCTTCAGTATCTGATGGCTTCAACTCAGATAGTACTAGCCATCATGGTGGGAAAATACCCAGAAAATTAGCCAATCATGTGGTGGATAGAGTTTGGCAAGAATGCAATATGAACAGAGCTCAGAACAAGTACGTATTTTCATTTTCAAGTTTAAAAATTACATGTTGGTAGTTACTTGTAGATAGTATAAACAGTCATTTGTGTGACTGTTCCTTAATTTAAAAAATTGATACTTAAAAATATATATATTTTTTATTGATTTCAGAGAGAAAGTGAGAGGGAGAGAGAAATAGAAACATCAATGATAAGAGAGAGAATCATTAACCGGCTGCCTCCTGCGTGCCCCACACTAGGGATCCAGCCTGAAACCCAGGCATGTGCCCTGACTGGGAATTGAACTGGTGACCTCTTGGCTTGTGGATTGTCACTCAACCACTGAGCCACACTGCCTGGGCAAAAAAAATTGATTTTAAAAAGATTTCAATTTTAATGCTTAATTCAGAGTTACAGAAAAATTGATGAATTCTAAACAATTCTATAATTTCAAATCTTAGGAGGAAGTATTCAGCTTCATCAGCTGGTCTGTGTGAAGAAGAGACAGCTGATAAAGTAACATCCTGGGATTTTGTTGAAGCCACACAAAGAACAAATTGCTGCTGTTCGAGGTAGATTTTTTTTGTTTGTTTTAGTCGATTGATATTTATACGTGTGTGTGCGTGTGTGTGTGTGTGTGTGGTAGTTTCGTATGCTGTTGAATATGTATGTCCCACTTTGTTTGAGGAAGCTTATATAAACACAGTGTGTTAGGATATTTTTCAAAAGAAAATATTTGAGGAAAAACGTTCAGTATTTTGGAGCCGATTATGAAAGTACATATAAATGTATGCCTTAAGTTCTTAACACAGTTACCTGGGCTGGGCTGTGAAAGCTTGGTTTCATAGACAATAAAGGAGAATTTTATACTTTATTATAGTATATATAACATCTATAAGGTAAAAGGCACACACATCCTTGAGAAGTGTTCATAGGTGGCATTGTGCCTGAGAAATATCTCCCAAGGGTTCTCTTAAAAATGATGATACATACTAGGTACAGATTTCCACACCCTGTTTTATAGTAAATACAGTATAGGGTTTGTGCATTTTCTTATAACATCCCTTTGGGCAAACTGTGGGTGAAATGCTGAAATAAGATTCACAAAGTATGTTTCAGCAAGGGACCAAAATTGTACTGTAAAAATACAAACTTAGTAATAGACTGTATTGGTTGGAAGATTGGTAGAAGAATGTATGAACTTGAAATTCTTTAGGCAATTGTATTTATTTTACATATTAGGGCCTTTGATGAAATTAGGTTATTAGAGGCATTAACATTATATTACCTAGCCCTGGCCAGTGTGGCTCCGTTGGCTGAGTGTTTCCTCATGCACCGACAGGTCACTGGTTCGATTTCTGGTCAGGGCACATGACCAGGTTGCAGGTTCAATCCCTGGTTGGGGTGCCTACGGAAGGCAACCGATCGTTATTTCTTTCTCCCTCGCCTTTCCTCTCTCTCTCAAATCTATTTTTAGAAAAACATTATTTTGCCTGAAGTTTATTTTATTCTACAATAAAGGTAGATCATATATGCTTTTGCAAGCAAGTAAAGAAATTATGGCATTAATACCCCTAATCAGGACTTGTGAGCAAATAGTTGGCCACCCTTTTTGTCATGGATATGAGCCAAAGGAATTGGAGTGCCTTGCCTGCTAAGGTTAGGGCCAAGATTTTTCTTACATTAGTTCTGTTTGATTGAATACAGTGAACAGACAAGTATTCTGGTATGTTTTTCCATAGATTAAATATTCTTACACAGATTCTTGGGATTAGAAACTGTATAATTTAATTTTAAAGTCTGGCAACTTTTTTGAAAACTTGCCTCTGTTGTTGATAGATTGGAATAAAAATATGAATACATTAGCTCCTGTTCAACAGTTTAAGAGAGTTAAAAACCACACCTATCTAAAGGGAAACAAACCTAGTCTTGAAATGCAAGGTTCCATGACATTATTTGTCTGAGATCAGGAGTCAGCAAACAGTGATCTATTAGCTAAATTTGGCTCACTGCCTGTTTTGGTATGGCCTGTGAGCTGAAAATTACTTTTACATTTTTAAATAGTTAAATAAAATTTAAAGGAGAATATTTTGTAACATGTGAAAATTATGCAAAATTTAAATTTTAGTGTTCATAAATAAGGATTTTTTGGAACAGAGCCACATCCGTTCATTTACATATTAACTGACTGCTTTCACAGAGTTGAGTAATTGCAACACAGACTGTATGGCCCCTCCGAGCCTAAAATATTTACCATCTGGTCCTTTATAGAATAAGTTTGCCAACTCCTGGTCTAAGACTAATTAATATAATGCTTAAATGAAATTAGACTTTTCTTTTCTTGTATTTATAGGCATTTTTATTAAGCAGCTCTTTTTTTAGTTTCTCACCTAGACTGTGCTTTATTCTTTTTTAAAGATGTGGGTTTTAAGTATATTTGTCTAAAATGGTCTTGGAGGAAGACATTCAGAATGCATGTTCATAAACATAAGTTTAAGTTTAAATTCTTGGTCTCTAAGCTGAACCTTTTATATTTAAACACTTTTGCTATCTCTCATATTTTCAGAAATTTTTCTGAGACATATAGAAATTGGATATAATGAAATTTGTATAACTTTTATAGGTGACTTGCTTTGGTAAATTGATCCCTCTAGTAAATACAATGTTTCTGATCATTTACCTTTTTCCGCTGTTGCATTTTATACTATAGGTTTCCCCTTTTCTCCCTTCAAATATGGTTTTCTTATTTAGTTCTTAAATAAGACTTAAAAAGACTTGAGGCCATCCTATGTGTGTATCCTCTCCTGCCATGGAATATAGGAAGTAGGGCACACATTGGTAACTGACTATTCTAGTCAAACCTTTGGCTTTCAAATCTTTCCTATGTCTCTTCTAGCTATATTGAAGATAATTATATTTCCTAGCTCCCTTGCCTTTTACATGTATTTTTTTTCCAGCTTTATCCTACCTAATAAAATAGTAATATGCAAATTGACCGCACCTTCGCCATGCCCATCACCCAAAGCCACACCCACCAGCCAATCAGGGCGAGTATGCAAATTACCCAACAAAGATGGCGGTTAATTTGCATACGCAGAGGGAGGGAGGAGTGAAGACTGAAGACAACTTAGAAGGAAGAGGGAGGAAAAGCGGAAAGCAAGGTGGCTGCCAGAGGGAAAGCCCAGTCGGGGCAGAGTGGGGAGGGGCGGGGCGGGCGGCAGCGGCAGCGGCTAGTGGGTGCAGGCGCGGCGGCCGCATCTGCGGCGGCAGAGGAAGCGCACGTGGCTGCAGCAGCCGCTTGCAGGATTCTTCCTGCAAATGGGCTACTAGTTGAGATATAATTGATAACATTGTATACATTTAAGTTATACAACATGATGTTTTGATTAGGCTCTTTTGCTTTCTGAATTTGGCTAATGGGAGGCACTAATAGAAGATTGGTTGATCAAAGGGGGGAAAAACTAAGGTGTTTCCCCAGCCCGTTTTGAGCCAACTCCATTAGCAGCTTTGTGTGCCTCTAACAACAGTCCCTTCTTCCAAGATCCCAGTTACCACTGAGCAGGTCCTGCTGTGGTTCTAGTACTATATTAAACTTCTGTGATATAATGAGGCTACTTTATCTTCAGTCCTAGAAGTCACAGAAGCTCCTGGTTGTTACTGGTCTATAGGTTGTCTCACTTATCTCTCTTTTTTTTTTGTAACTAATTCTCTATAGTAAATTTCCTCTGTATGAAAGATAGGACTGGACCCTGACTAATATGTTGGCTTTTCTTAGAAATCTATTTGAAAAAATTGCATAGTTATATAGCATCTTGCATAAGTATATGTAATTTTAAGGAATTTAAATTATACAAATAAAGCTGAAGTTCCCCTGATCCCACTCTCTCTTCCCAAATTTTACTGCCTTTTTCTAGAAGTGAGTATTTGCCATTTAGGCATTATTCTTCCATACTTTTCTGTAATTGTGTGTATATGTGTTTTTTCACCCAACACAAATATAATACTGATGTATTGGCATCTTTCTTTCTTTTTTTTCACTTAAGGTGTCTTAGCTCTTTCCATTCTAGTTACTTGTAGATCTGCCTTATTAATTTAAAAAACTTTTTGGTATTCTACTGAATCAAAGTAACATAGTGTATTTAATCATTTAGGTTTGATGGATACATAGGTTGTTTCCAAAGGCTTTTGTTTGTGTTTACTTTAAAAATATATATACTTTGGTGACCATCAGTTATTAGGCTTTCTTTGAACACTTATTCTGTGATAGGAGATGTCCAAGGCTCAGGATATACTAGTAAACAAGGCTTTCACTATTATGAAGCCTACACCGTAATGGGAATGGGGCAGATAATTTGTTTTAAAAGAATTCTTAGTCCTTTAAAATTTTAAGAACGATGAGTGCTAGGAAGGAAATAAAATTAAGTGGGTGATGTGATAGTTGTGGGCAAGGGTGTTATTTAAACACTTCTTGTGACTTCCAAAATTTTACAAATTTTATTGCATATAAGAGTGCTGTTTTTTCTTATGCTTTCACTGTTCTGAGAGCTGTCCTTAAATTTATTTTTTTTGCCACTGCAGTAAGTGGAAAGCATAAAATTGTTTTAATTGGTATTTTTCAGTTATTAGTGGGATTTAGTATTGTACATTTATTGATATTAGGCTTTAGTCCAGTGGAATGTTCGTAAGAAAATTAGCACTTAGAAGGCTATATTAATAGAAAGCAAGACAATAAATTTCAAGTATTAACAGTAAATAAAATGCAAGGACTTAATCAACAGGAAAAAAGAATGTAAAGGGATTAGTATATAGTCTGAATTAATAGTTTCTTACCCTTATAAAAGGGCAAGTAAATGAATGACTGCTTTTTTTTTTTAATCTGTATTTTTATTGATTACAGAGAGGAAGGGAGATGGAAAGAAAGATAGAAACATCAATGATGAGAGAGAATAATTAATTGGCCGCCTCCTTCATGCCCCACACTGGGGATCGAGCCTGCAACCTGGGCATGTGCCCTGGCCAGGAATAGAACCCTGATCTCCTGGTTCATAGGTTGACACTCAACCACTGATCCACGCCAGCCGGGATTTAAAGCAAATCTTAAATGTCGTCATTTCATTCCTACTTCAGTATGCAACTCTGAAAATGTTAACATTTTCTCATATAACTATAGTTCCATTATCACACCTAATAAAAGGAGGAACTCTTATTCTCTTGGCATGATCTGCTACTCTCTACAAAGTTGTCTCAGAAATGTCTTATTGGTTTATTTGTCTAAGATCCAAATGAGTAGTATGTATTTGGTTGTATACATCTTCTAGGTCTCTCTTGTCATTTCCTACCTCCTTTTTATGAGATTGACTTGGTTGAGGAACTACGTCAGTTGTCCTATATGTAGTCTGTCCCACATTCTGAATTTCTCAACTGGCCATGTGTTTTAACTTTATTCCTTGTATTTCTGTAAATGGAAGATAGCTCTAGAGCTGTGTTGTTCAGTGCTAGTAGTTATATTGTAACCATTTGTGGCTATTTAAATTGAAAATAATTAGATGTAAAAATTAAAAATTCAGTCCCTCAATTGCACTGGCCACATTTCAAGTTCTCAGTAGCCACATACAAAGCATTTCCATCATCACAGAAAGTTCTGTTGGACCATGCTTGATCTAGAGGCTTGATTAGAGATTTAGGTTTGTTATTTTTGGCGAGAATACTTAATAGATGGTTCTGTGTTGTTTTGTATTGTGTCACATCAGAAGAGACACATGTCTGGTTGTCCCACTTTTAATGTTAAGATTGAGAAGGTGGTCCTGGCTTGTGTGGCTCAGAGGTTAGAGCCTCAGTCCACACACCAAAGGGTCATGGGTTTGATTCCTGGTCAAGGGCACATACTTGGATTTCGGGTTAGATCCCAGCCCTGGTTGGGGTGCTTGCCGAAGGCAGCTGGTCTATGTGAGAGAGATACATAGATGTTTCTCTTTTTCTCTCTCTCCCTGAGAAGGTGGTAATCAGCCTGACCCCCCATTGTAAAGTTTCTAATCATGTTTACTATGAATAAAGACAGTTTTTCTTCCTTTGAAATCTCTAATCTTTTTCTTGACTTACTGTATTGGCTGAAACTTTCAATAAAATTGTTGCATAGAAATGTTAAGAATTAATATTCTTGTCCTGGCTCAATTAGTTGGAGCATTTTCCCGTACACCAAAAGGTTGGGGGTTCAATTACAAGTCAGGGCACATACCTAGGTTGCAGGTTCGAACCCCAGTCAGGGCAAGTATGGGAGGCAACCGATTGATGTTTCCCTCTGTTCCTTTCTTTCTCTCACTCCTTCCTCTTTGTCTCAAATCAATATAACATATGATGGGTGAGGATTAAAAAAAAAGTTAATATTCTTGTTTTGTTCCCAGTCTTAGGGGAGAAATAAAAGAATGATATTAGATGTAGCTTTTCTCATAGATGTCCTTGATCAGATTAAGTTCTATTCCTTGCTTGCTCAATCTTTTTTTTTAAATGAATATGTGTTGAATTTTGTCCTATGTTTTCCTATGTGTATTGAAATAATTATATGGTTTTCTCTTTTATTCTGCTAATGTGATAATATTGACTTTTATCTTTTGAAGTTATACCTTTCACTTGGGGCCCAGTGCACGAATTAGTGTACCTTGAAAGGAACTGTGGGCCGTGAGGCTGAGGGGTGGGTCTCGGCCCATTCTCCACTCCCCCACCTGGCCCCTCCCACCAGGGCCCTGATCCCCTGTTTGCCAGCAGCCCAGCTGCCGCCACCACTGCCTCCATGTGCTGACAGCACTGGCCCTCTCACATCCACAGACCGCACAGAGCGGCACCAGCAGCGATGCGAGTGGGGCCGGCGCCAGCAGCGGGTGGGAGCGGTGGCTGCAGCCCCAATCGCCCCTCAGGAGCAGGGGGAGGTAGAGAAGCCTGCAAGGGTGATAAGGACTGGCAGCCACCGCTCACACCGGCTGATGGCGCCAAGTGATCGGAACTGGCGCCAGGCACGGGTAGTGGGTGCGAGCTGCAGCTCCGGCACTGCCTGCAGGTGCAAACAGAGCTGGTGCGAGCAGTGGGTACGAACAGTGGCTGCGGTGCTGGCAGCAGGTGGGAGCGCCGGGTGGGACCATGGCGCACAGGAGCAAAGAATTTTCAGTAATACTGAATGCCTTAAAATCTATATTCCTCCACATTTTCCTAGTTTTTTTATTTAAGAGGCTTGCCCTGATGACAGCGACCAGCGCCCCCCCCGCCTTGGTCTGGCACCCTCGCTCACCTACTCCACCATCCGGCCACAGCCAATGCCCACCATGTTCCGCACTTGCCCTCTGGTGGTCAGCGCACGTCATAGCAACCAGTTGTTCCACCATTTGGTCTATTTGCATATTAGTCTTTTATTATTTAGGAACTAGAAGCCCGATGCACGAAGATTTGTGCCAGAATGGGCCTTCCTTTTACCGCCTTCGCTCTGGCCGGAGCCGCCTTTCTGTCTTCCTATGCTGCTCAGAGGCCCAGAGCGGCCGGGGATCTGTGTATGCAAATTAACCCACCATCTTTGTTGGGTTAATTTGCATACTCCTGATTGTTTGTTGGGTTAATTTGCATACTCACTCCTGATTGGCTGGTGGGCATCGTGAAGGTATGGTCAATTAGCATATTACACTTTTATTAGGTAGATATGATTATAGGACAGATCCCATTTGGTCATGATATGTTATCCTTTTCTGTATTAACTAGAGGCCCGGTGCCCGAATTCGTGCACCAGTGGGATCCCTCAGCCTGGCCTGTGGGATCGGGCTGAAACTGATTCTCTGACATCCCCCGAGGGGTCCCAGATTGCGAGAGGGTGCAGGCCAGGCCAAAGGACCCCACCAGTGCATGATCGGGGCCGGGGAGGGAACAGGAGGTTGGCCAGCCGGGAAGGGATCGTGGGAGGGCTCCAGGGTGTGTCCGGCCCATCTCACTCAGTCCCAATTGGTCAGACCCCAGCAGCAAGCTAACCTACTGGTGCTCAGTGCCCGTCATAGTGACTGGTTGACCGGTCGACTGCCCCCTGGTGGTCAGTGCACATCATAGCAAGTAATTGAATGGTCTTAGCATATCATTAGCATATTACGTTTTGATTGGTTGGACAACCAGACGACCGGACACTTAGCATATTAAGCTTTTAT
This sequence comes from Eptesicus fuscus, assembly GCF_027574615.1. Lineage (NCBI taxonomy): Eukaryota > Metazoa > Chordata > Mammalia > Chiroptera > Vespertilionidae > Eptesicus > Eptesicus fuscus. The sequence goes on along the minus strand of NC_072492.1, from coordinate 30,110,679 downwards.
TATATAGGATGACTGCCAATATTTTGTTAATGATTCATATCTGTGTTCTTGAGAGATACTGTTTTGTGATTTCTTACTTTTATAATGTCTTTGATTTTGGTATGAGGGTAGTAGTGTATTTCTCCTGTGATCTTTTGACATAACTATACTTTTCCTTGGTAACTTTTCAGGTTTTTCCCTCCTCTCATTCACACAAAGGTGCATGGGAGGGCTTTATACAAAAGGGTGTCTCAGCACATTCCCTTAATAGAGAGGGTTCTTAAAAAGAAAAAAAAAGTGCCTGTCACTGCTTTTTAATAACTTTCTGGTTATCTCTGATATAACAAAACAATTAATATAATAAATTTTAAAAGCAAACTAAAACGACCTAATAAATACTGAATGCTTTAAAATCTATATTCCTCCACATTTTCCTAGTTCTTTTTATTTTAAAAATATTTTTTTTGTTAATCCTCTAGGATATTTTATTTATTCATTTTCTTTTAGAAAGTGTGGAAGGGAGGAAGGTGCAGGGGAGAGAGATAGACAGGCAGGCAGGCAGACAAAATAGACAGGCATCAATGTGAGAGAGACACATAGATTGGTTGCTTCCCACATGCGCCCTGACTTTAGCCGGGGCTCAAACCTGGTACGTGCCCTTGATTAGAATCGAACCTGAGACCCTTAGGTCCATGCTCTAATCACAGCCAAACAGGCCAGGGCTAAAAAATATTTTTATATACATCAATATCAGTTGACCTTGAAATCTCAAAGTGCACAGTATTTTTACTACACTGAAAGAAATATTAAACTGAACAAAATTAGTAGATTTTTAGATATATAGTTTTTAAGTCCTTCAGTTTAGAAATGTTTCACAGTATGAAGAAAATTTTCTTTTAGGAATTTTCTCTTTTTCCAGTCAGCTGATTCTTTCTGTAGTGCTAAGCTTTGGGAGAAGAAAAGTTGGTATAATGTGGGGCCCATTAATCAGTCATTTTTAGCACTATCCAGACTGTTCTAACTTCAATTCAGTAAAATATGTTTTCTAGCCAGTTACTGTAGAATTATAGAGGATGACTGAGCTCAGCTAAGCCATTAATTTATAAGTACTAACTGTGAAATATCAGGTACATTCATAAATGAATAAATTTCAGAACCTTTTTTATTTTTATATCTTAAAATAAGTAGAATCTTTGTTTATTCAGATACTAAGATATTTAGATTATATAAGGCAAACCATCTTTGACTATCTGGTCACATAGCTATTAAATGAGCATGAGAGAATTGACTTTTATGACTCTGCATGCTCTTTGTTTTAGGTCACTGGACAAAGTATTTTTCCCATGTAAATTTCATATCATTTTACTTTAGGATTGTATGTGAAAAACAAATATCTGAAGTGTTTAGTGTTAACTTGTATATTTGATATAATGTGATACTATAAATATTAAACCTTTCTTTTCAGGCACAAAAATCTTAAACAAAGAAATTCTGGACAACAAGGACAGGCATTATCTTTAAGTCAACAACAACAAGTACTTGCCAAGCACAAGACCAATGAAAAGCAAGAAAAGAGTGAAAAACCACAGAAACGCCCCCTGACTCCTTTTCACCATCGTGTATCTATTAGTGATGATGTTGTCATGGACACAGATTCAGCCAGCCAAAGACTTGTGATATCTGCTCCAGACAGTCAAGCGAGATTTTCAAACATCCGAACTAATGATGTAGCAAAGACTTCTCAGATACATGGCACTGAAATGGCAAATTCACCTCAACCACCCCCACTTAGTCCCCACCCATGTGATGTGGCTGATGAAGGAGTGACTAAAACACCTTCAACTCCTCAAAGTCAACATTTTTATCAAATGCCAACACCGGATCCCTTGGTTCCTTCTAAACTAATGGAAGATAGGATAGACAGTTTATCCCAGGCTTTCCCAGCTCAATTCCAGGAAGCTGTAGAACCTACAATATATGTTGGTGCAGCAGTAAATTTGGAAGAAGATGAAGCTAATATAGTCTGGAAGTATTACAAGGTCCCAAAGAAAAAAGATGTAGAGTTTTTACCACCTCAACTTCCAAGTGATAAATTCAAGGATGATCCAGTTGGACCTTTTGGACAGGAAAGTGTAACATCAGTTACAGAGTATGTATTTTTTTTAATAGTCACTATTATAATCTAAGGGTGAAAAAATGATGTAAGTTCTTAATATTAGGACTCCAGAATTGGTTTCAGGGTAGGATTTTCAATAATAAATCCTTTGAGTATTATTTTTACTACGTTCTGTCCAAAGGGAACCTCTTGATTATAAAATCCTTTAATCACAAAAAAGTGGAGAAAATATTAACATTTATCCATCAACCAACTTAAAGATTTAAGTTGTTAGATCAACCAGCTTAAGGATTTTTCATATAATTAGAACTCTTGTGTACTGTCTTTCTTCCTCCATTCTTCCTCCTATTTCCTGAATTTGGTAGTTTTTATTTCTATATGTGTTTTTATACATGTAGCTCTATTTAATTCATTTTAATTGCTCTATAGTATTTCTTTGTTTTGAATTTGCCATCTACTCTCTTCAAGATGGATATGTTGGTTATTTTCAGAATTACAAAGGATGTAGCAGTGAACTTTATGTATACATTTCCTTGTACACTTGTATAAAAATTTCTCTAGGAATACATTTTAAAGTGAAATTGCTGGTCCTTGGGATATTTCCATATTTAAGAATTGTTGCCAGATTGCTTTTTCAAATTATACCAGTTTACACTCTCATCAACCAGCAGAATATGAGAATGGCTATTTTTTACATTTCCCTCAGTATTTGGTATTATGACACTTATACTTTGGCTAATCTGTATTCAGAATGACATCTTATTGTTTTAATATGTGTTTTCCAGATTTCTAGTGAAGTTAAGCATTATTTAAAATGTTTATTGGATATTTAGGTTACCTCTTCTGTGAATTACCTGTACCTCATATTTCTTAGTCCATTCCACTGATGTATTCTTCGCATATTCTGGCTACTAATCTTATATTAGTTAGATGTGCTACAGCTGTCTTCCTCCGTTCTATGGTTAGCCTTCTTTGTCCACTTTGTATCTGACATATCTATTACACTTGTCTGTCCCGTAAGTCTTTTGGATTTTTATCTGTAGACTTTTTGAAATTGCTCAAGAATATGTGTAGGTATAGTGATCTTTTGTTTAGTTCTTACAATGGGCATTTGAGGAGGGTTGGTTCAATTTGAAGTCTGTCTTCTTCTTTTTTTAGTCTTGCCACTGGAAAGGTCTCTTTTTCTTGGATTTTCTCTCAGTTCCCCTCCCCCTCCTCACTTTCTGTGGAACCTTTATAATTCAGATATAAAGGTTCAGATATATATGAATAATTTCTATATTTTCTATCATTTTCTAGCTTTTTGCCCCTCTATATTTTGAGGGGATTTCTCCTAGCCCTTTCTTGAAGTTGTAATATTTATTTTTCATGTGTTCCCCCCTCCCCACTCCACCCCCGTAAACTTTTTTGTTAATAGCATCCTCTTCATGTTTAATGCCCTGTAATTTTTTCCCCGTTAGAATTACCTGCCTTATTTTGGTCGTCGTCTTTATCATTGCTGCCATATTTCTTATGTTTATTGTTTCTTCACATTTTAGAATGAGGGCATAGAGATGCTGATCGAAAATTTTGTGTATATATGCAGAGCCTTGTTAATTGGCAGGCCTTGCTTATTCATTCAGTAAGTATTTTAGTATATACTGTGTATCAGTTCCAGACACTTTGCTTTATGATAATGGAGTAAGGGATGTTTTGGAAGGGAGGCCTTGTACCTAAAATTCCAGAATGAAGAGGATGCCAGATCTTAGATCTTCACCACGTAGTTTATTCATTTTTCTTCCTCTTTTAATATATTTTTATTAGGAATTTCAGAGAGGATAGAAACATCAATGATGACAGAGAATCATTGATCTGCCTCCTGCATGCCTCATACTGGGGATTGAGCTTACAACCCAACCTGGGCATGTGCCTGATGGGGAATTGAACTGCAACCTCGTGGTTCATAGATCTATGCTCAGCCACTGAGCCATGCCAGCTGGGCTCATTTTTCTCATAAGATGAACCTTTCTTATTCTTCCATTTTTCAGCTCTTAGTTTTAATTTCTGTCTAGAGATATAAATCCAGATTTTCTCTGGTTGTCTGAGCAGTTTGGCTCTACTGTTTATATAGTTTGCCCATAGCCTCTTATACATTCTTGGGCGTGAACTTTCTCTGCTGTGTTATATTAATTTTTGAGCTTCACTGAAACTAAGTAAAATGTCTGGTCCACTTATAGTCTCATCTTATTTATCCCTACTGCTAGAAAAAATACCTTGATTATTATTTCAGTAGACAAACCTGTGTGCTTTTTTTGTCACTTTGTAGTTTTTTTCTTTTTTGTTATTTTTGTGTTTTTCATCTAGCACTTTGAATCTTAAAAGTTTTCTAGTATAATTTTTTAAAAGTTAAAATTAATCTGTATTTGAAATTGAGCGACTTCAGGATGCCCTTATGATCATGGAAGACAGCTAGCTTATTTAATTTTAGTAGTTAGTCAACAGGTCTCATGAAAGCAAATGATGGCTTGGAAACAAGCCTGAAAAGTTCTTAAATTATCTGTGCTGGATGAATATAAAAGTCTAAGCTAGCCTCAACTCTTGTCTGAAACTACTGTTTGTCTTCTTATTTCTGTACTTCTTTACATTTATTTTGTACACAGCAGAGTGATCATTGTAAATTAAATATTACATTACTCATTTGCTTAAAACCTTTCAGTAGTTTCCCTTTATATGTGGAATAAAATCCAAACTCTTTTTCCTTATTTGTAAGATTCTACACAGTGTCCTGCCTAGCTAGTTCTTCATTTTTACTACTCTCCTATTTGCTTTACGATTTAGCCACACCAGCTTTCTTGCCATGCCTTTCAAAAGCCAAGCTCATTTCTTATGGCCTTCAGAATTGCATTATAGACCGAGGCGGCGGCGGGGGAGAGGGGGGCGGAGGGACTTGGAGAACAGCTTTCTTATTAAGTCCTGCTTAAAAGTTACCTTTTCAGGAGGTATTTCCCTGACATTCTATCTAAACTATGACCTCTGCTCACTCCCCAGATCACTGCCTATCCTGTACAATTTTCATTTTCTCCCTATATGTAGCATTATCTGAAATTATATTACGCATTTTCTAATGGTCTTTTCCCTATTAGAATGTAAGCTCTATGAGGGCAAGGATTGTGTCTGGTTTAGTGTGTGTTTCTCCAGCCTAAATAAATACACACACACTAGAGCAATCTTAGGTACCTGGTAGACAATCAACAAAAGTTTGAATGAGTGAAATGACAGTATGGCCATCGATTACTTAAAGATTTTAAAATTTCTTTTTCTTCTAGGTTATATTATTTAGTATATGTTAAAATGTAGTGGCATGAATATTTTCAGCTTTAAAAACTTTAAAGAGTGAGGGCACATTATATTTATAAATTCCAAGAATTCTATCCATACTGTATTAGCCAAATAAGTGTATTGGCTGCTTGTGTGCATGGGCATCTATAAGTGAAATGAAGGTCTCTGAGAAGTTAATACAGCTTAACCTTAGAATCTGTTTTGAAATTCCTTGGCATTTTTCTCACTGAATAAGAATGAGAAGCATAGTGTAGAACAGTAGCTCACAGAATAGAATGGTATAAATTAAGGGAAAAACATGCTTCTACTTGTTCCTAGTCACCATTTTTTCTGCCTCATAAAAAGAAAGAAAAGATTGAATAAAAGGTTTTTTTAAATTCTATGTCTCATGTGAGTATTGTTTTGGTTATACTACTAAAATATGTTTTATGCCATGATTCACTTTTAGATAGAATCCTTGTTTTTGTATTGTTGTAGCAGATTAGAATATGGTAAATATCACAAGAAATCAACCATCAGAAGTTTAGCTGCTATATGAACTTAGAAACATTTATGGAATATAATATTCTATACTTGGTGGGTTAGAAGTTTTTTGATTTTTTTAAAAAACATTTTTTACTTACTGATTTTTAGAAAGAGAGGGGTCGGGAGAGGGGGAGAGAGAAACATCGATTTGTTATTCCACTTATTTATGCATTCATTTGTTGACTCATGTATGTGCCCTGACCAGGGATTGAACCCGCAACCTAGGCGTATCAGCATGTGCAGCTCTAACCAACTGAGCTACTCAGCCAGGGCAGAAGTTTTTTATTTTATGTTTTAATTATCTGAATGAATCTGCCATTTTCCTAAAGTTATTCTATGGAAGTAGTTCTCAGTTGGGACAATTTCTTATCCCCACCCACTCATACGCCAGGGGACATTTGGCAATGTCTGGGAACATTTTTGGTTGTCACACTGGGGGTGTATTACTGGCATCTGGTGGTAGGGGCCAATGCTGTTGCTAAGTATGCTACAGCGTATAGGAGAGTCCCCCACAACAAAGAATTATCTAGCCTAAATGTTAATAGTATTGAGGTGCTTCAGTGTCATGAATAACTTATTAGAGAACTTTGAACTCTAGAATAAGTTATTAAATTAGGTGGACCAAAAATGTTTATTGATTAGTTTCACTACAGAGATTCCCCATACTATTTTGGTCTGTCTTCCTCTTCCCACAAACTACAGTAAAATACCGATATTGTCTTCAGTGCTTGTATTATGTTAAAACAAAAGTTTTTTCCCCATAGTTAAAAGTATCTTTTTGGGCCCTGGCTGGTGTGGTTCAGTTGCTTGACCATTGTCCCATGTATCAGAAGGTCGCCCGGTTCAATTCCTGGTCAGGGCACATGCCAGGCTGTGGGCTCCATCCCCAGTAGAGGGTGTGCAGGAAGCAGCCAATCGATGTTTCTCCCTTCCTCTATCTCTAAAATCAATAAAAATATATTTAAAAATAAATAAAATGTTAAAGCGTCATGTTGGAATAACTATTTCAGGTGCCTGCTAATATATTACTTGAGATAGGATTTTATGAGAATCAGCATCTCCTTATAGATATGGCAAAGCCAGTTGATAAAATTGGATGTTTGTCATTAAAAATCTATGAATTATGATTATGCTTTCTTGATGGCATTTAAATAACCTTAAATTCTTTATAGAAGCATTCCATTGATGTAATATCACTTTTCTAGTCATAGAGTTATCTATTCAGAAGCCCAGTTTATTTTATATAAATAAACTTTGAATATTCATATTATCTATTATAAATTTCTGTTATCTATTTCTATATTTTGAGTTTTGAAAGTGTATTTAAATGAATAGCAGTTAATTTTAATGAAGTTAAGAGGGTTGTTGCAACTCTTACACTCTTTCTTTTTAGGAAGATTATCTTCCCTTTTAAATTTATATTCCTCAAAGATATACTTTATCAATTTTGAAAAACTGAAGTTTCTCTAATATGCAAGATGCTATAAAGCACAGTTGGGGTATAAAATAAATTTAGTCCTGGCTGTAAATGAAATTGTAGTATAATGGACAGTAACATTAAGTTATTTGATAGAGGTATATATAAGATACAGTAACAATACAGAGCCAGAGTGGGAATAATTTAATTCCATTTATAGAGATTCAGAAGTATTATGCAGTTTGGTATGGATAGCCTATAGGGTGCTGCTTAGTAGTTTGGTGTGTCATGAAAAATGAGACTTGGAGTTTCTCTACTAGTTAATGATAGCATCTATTCCAGAATAGTGGCTTAAGACCTTATAAGTTTTAAAGGTAACATAATTTCTGACAAAAAAAACAATTACAGTTGTTTTTTAATATCTTTATTCAAGGTTTAGTACTAGTTTTAGTAGAATTTGTGCTGACTTAAAGTAGTCTACTAATCTAATTCAGAGGGAAACCTTTCTAAACCCTGAACAAAGAAAGAACTGTACTTGGGCATAGTTCTTACATGTCTTGTTTGGTAGTAAGGCTGCATCAGGATATCTTAACAATAATGTTCATCGATAGAACTAGCTCCTATGTTGTATTAGTGATACACTAGATTTATATTGTATGTGTATAATTATAGAATGCATTATTTGATTGCTAAAAGATAGTTTCTAATTATTTTGTTTCATAGAAGTCAATGATGAAATAAACTTGTTTTGATTTACTGTAGTCTAAATCTTTTCTTTTAATTAAGTCTTCCTAATTTGATATCTTAATGCATTAAAGCTATATTTTTTGACAGGTAGCTTGACTCAGATAAAGAATTGATTCTGAATATTGGAGATGGTACTGGAAAAGGTACCACTAAAAAAAATAAAAGGATTTTTGAGATTTATTATAAATTAATTTGTGCCTAAACATTTCCTTCTGTGACTTATTTCCTTCTATAATTGTTAATCCTAAAATATTGTCATACCTTGTCCAGAAGAATTCTTATTGAATAAGACATAAAAACATGTGCTACTATAAGCCATGCTAAATTCTCTACATTTTAGGATAGTGTGTTACTGTTGTCTTAGTAAAAGGAAGGAGATAAAATGAATGAACAATATAAAAGTAATTTCAATTTGCTTTGGACTTTGCAAAGCTTCCTGTTCGTGGCTGTATTTAATCCTCTTCCAGTTTGGCTGTATTTAGCTATATATCTGATTGAAATTATATCTGTAGTTTTATATTTGGCTGTATGTGAAAATTTCTTTTAGAAAAGGAGAGGTGTTGTTCTTTTTCACAGAAGTATTTGTATACTATATAATTGGATAGTGACTAAATGATAACTTGATTTTTTAATCGGGCATCTCTTAAAAGTCATAATTTTTATATCTATTATTAAATATAGAAGGATATGTAATGTAAATAATTTATATTTTAAATCTATTGTGATTTGGTACTCTTGATATTACTGATTACATTTAAATTCTTTGCATATCCCACTGTCTGTTAGAACCAATTCAATAAAATAAGAAAAAGTTGTCTTTAGGTATTGCATTTGGTTTACTCATTTTTATTTTTAGTAGAGCCCTGTGCAGTAGGATTGGTCCTTTTAATATCGCTGCACACTAGTTTAACAACTACCTATGTAAACAGTGTGGCAGTTTTTAATGCTTCTGCCAGAGGGCACTTATTATGAAAAACTGTTTTACCTCTAGACAGAATAGTAGTGTCTTTCAGGGTGGTGGTGGTGGTGGTGGTGGTGGTGGTGGAGGGGTGTTTTTATACCTTTTCCCTATGAATAGTTATTTGAGTATGCATACTTAAAATCTTTCCAGTCCTAACTCTGTGACCTTAGCAAACCATTTCTTCTTTTTTTTTTTTTTTAGCAAACCATTTCCATAATTTCTACATCAAAGTCAGAGAGCATACCCTGCATTTCCTATCATATGAGGTCTTTTAAGTATTAAATAAGAAAATACATGTCAATTAGATAGAAATACTGTCTTGAAAAGATTTATGTTAGTATCTGATAGATAACTCAGCAAACAATTTTTTAGGATCTAATACAGTGAAGTACAAAGTAACTCTTAAGAAATAAATACTCACTCATAGAACAGAACGATTCTAATGATTAATTGTAAAGCATATCTGCCATGACAGTTGTGTTATAGTACTATGTTGCCATGGAAGAAAATTTTTATAGACTTGGAATTTGTGGGGGGAAATCAGGGGCATATTGGAAATAACAATGACATTTTCTAAATGAACTATCAAATATCCTATCAGTTATTCTATTGATGGCTCTATTTTAACCTTAGTTTATAGTATATAGAGTGTTTATAGTGCTGGATATTGGTGAATAAGTTAGTACAATGTGATAACTCATGTCAAAGAATTTGTAAGCTAGAAAATACCTTCATGGCTCCCAAATCTTACCTCTCTTAACAATTTTTTATCTTAATACTCAGGACAGATAGGCAGTGGCAGCAATATCACTTTCTAACAAATAAAGATGCTTTACTTCAAAATTTAGAATTATTAATGCAAACACAACTTCTGTGGCTTCTAGAATTCATATATTTATTTAGCAAATATTTATTGAGCACCTATTACATGCCAGGCATTTGGGATAATTAAGTGGACAAAGAAAGCTCCCCGGGATTTAGGAGCTTATATTCTAGTGGGAGTGACAGTCAACTATAAATTATAGTATGTTAAAAGTCAGTGCCATGGAGGGAAAAAGGAGCAGGCTAAGGGGGGTGCGTATTGAGGCAGTTGGGCATATTGCAGGTTTAAATAAGATCTCCTAGAAAAAGTGATATTTCAACAAGGGCTTGAAGGAAGGTGTAGTTGGCCAGGTGGATATTTGGAGGAAGAATGTTCCAAACAAAGAGAATAGCCAGGAGTATGTCTGGCCTGTTTAAGGAACATCAAGGAAGCGAATGGAAGCAGAATGAGTGAGAGAGGGAGTAGAATAGAAGATGAAGTTAGAGAGAAAAAGAGGACAAAGATCATGCAGGATTTTATAGGGATTTTGGTTTTTACTCAGAGGAAAAGAGTCATTGCCGGATTTTGAGCATGATTTGACTTAGAAGCCTGGCTGCCACTGTCCTGGCAGCATGGGAATCTCAGCTTTGCAAGCCATAGAGAACATGAATTTGGGAGTCTAAAAGGGTCTTAACAAGCCAAGAATCATTCTGTATTCACACTCACCAAGCACCCTGGTGTTCAGAGATATAAAACTGATGCCTTCCAGGGTTCTGTGGTGCAGGTCAGCTTGTTGTACCTTCCCTCTCTTAGCCTTAGAGTTTAGTTTTCTCAGTTCTGTTATTTTCCACTAGTTCTCATCTTTCCAACTTCACTGTTGTTCTGTCATCCTTCGTCATTTTATTAATTATTTTAGGAGAGTGCAGAGAAATATGCTTATCTGTCTCCATGTGGAACCAGAAGACTGAGACTATAAAAACTGATTTTTCCAATGTCATTAGAAAAACACCTCTGAAGTACTTGCTCTGAAACTTCTTCACCTGCTATTGTAAAACATCTTGCCAGAATTAACAATCTAATAATGTTATTTTCATGAAACACAAATCAGGCCTTTACAATTTTTTAACTTAAAATATATCTACTATGGCAATAGGAAAAGGATAATCACTTCGTTGTGTAAATGTATAAATTGTGTAAGTAAAGTCTTGTCTCATTATATACCCCATAATTTGAGAGTGCCTGTCCTGGAATAGGTTAGATTTAAAAGTTCCTTTAAGTGAATGGATTTGGTCAGGTTAATGTGCTTGAGAACTTGGGAACTGAGTGGATTGCCAAAAAACATATTTTGGTGAAAACAACATAAGGATAGGAGACTTGAATTTTAGCTCCATTTCTTTATTGCTAAATATGAGATGTCAGTAGATCACATAACCTTTCTATGCCTCAGTTTCTTCATTTGTAAAAGGAAGGCTTGCAGTCTAGATCACCTCTAACTGTAAAAACTTTATAATAGTGAAGTTGTTTTGCAAGTTTTTTGTGCTTTTATGGAGAATAAATATAATTAATTTTCTAATTTTTTTTAAATGCAGGTTAATGGTGCAATGTAAGAAACCTTTAAAAGTTTCTGATGAATTAGTACAGCGATATCAAATTAAAAATCAGTATCTTTCAGCAATAGTATCTGATGCAGAAAAAGAACCTAAAATTGATCCATATGCATTTGTTGAAGGAGATGAGGAATTTCTTTTTCCTGATAAGAAAGATAGACAAAATAATGAGAGAGAAGCTGGGAAAAAACAAAAGGTAAGATAAATCAAAGTATATACCAAAGGGTCTCTGATGACTTGTAGCACTGCATATAGTACCATACCTCTCATTTTTTTCTTTTAAAATAGAATAGATTCATCATTTTAACTTAGAAAAACATTTTTTAAAATAGGTAAATCAGGCACCTATTTTAAATTATAGCTGCCTTCTGTCATGAAAAGATCTTTTTTGTTTGTTATAAAAGTTTTTGGATTGGAGAAGGAGAACATTAACTTAACTAAAATCAGGACATTTAGGTAGATGAACTATTTTAATACCGAGTTAAAATATGCCATCAGTGAATTAATCAGTTTTCAGAAATACAATAGAATACATATCACTGAGTTTATAAAATACATTTTTTAAAATATGTGAGCCAAGAACTTACAGTGTCCCTAAAAGTAAAATGTTATATTAATGAAGTATAGGACATAGAAATATTTATTTGATTAAAAGGTTAAATATCAAATATTTGAGGATCTTTTAAGCACAAGCTAACCCTGCTATATATGTCTTTTGCCTTAAATACAAAATACAAAAATTGAAAGTGTAAAATTATGAAAAGAATTCAGTTATCTGTTTAATACAATAATATGTTTACTATGTGCTAGATACTTGAAATGTTGTCTTTTTGTAAATATGAAAACAGTAGTGGCTGGGAAGGCTGTAGATACTATACAAAGAATATGTACTTTGTTACGTTATTTCTTTTTATTGAATTTATTAGGGTGACATTAGTTAATAATATAGGTTTTAGGGGTACAGTTCTATAATACATCATATGTTTATTGTATTGTGTGTACACTCCACCCTAAGTTAAGTTTCCTTTCATCACCAGAACATGGGCTTTGGAGTTTGACAGTTCCCACAACTTATCAGCCATATTTACCTTGGTTGTCTTTAGAACTGTTTTTTTGTTTGTAAGATGGGCATACTACTTACTTATCATATAGGTTAGTTGTGAGAATTAGTAATAATGTCTGCAGAATACCTAGCAGAATGCTTGAAACAGTGTTTTTTGGATTTTGTTATTGGTAAATGATATACTTCAGCCTAATATGTAATATTGTTTGCAGGTAGAAGATGGGTCATCTAGTGTAACAGTGTTATCACATGAAGAAGATGCTATGTCATTATTTAGTCCCTCTATCAAGCAAGGTAAAACTTCTGTTTCAAAATCAAAATATTGCATTCCAGGATTGTTACTACAAACTACAGTTGACCCTTGAAGAGTGTGGGGATTGAGGTGCTGATACTCTGATTCCACATAGTCAAAAATCCTCATATAACTTGACTCCTCAAAAATTTAGTAATAGCCAACTATTGACTGGAACCCTTATTGATTACATACACAGTCTGTTAACATATATTTTGTAATTTGTATTTTATACTATACTAGAGGCCTGGTGCACGAATTTGTGCACGCGTGTGGGGTCCCTCAGCCTGGGTGGCAATCGAGGCCAATCGAGGCCCATCCCACCTAGTCCTGATCAGGGCTGATCGAACCGGCCGCCCAGGTGGAGGGACTGTGGGAGGTTGGCCTGCAGCAGGAGGTTGGCTGTGGGAGCTTAGGCTTTTATATATATAGACTAGAGGCCCAGTGCACAAAATTTGTGCATGGGGGTGTGTGTCCCTTAGCCCAGCCTGCACCCTCTCCAATCTGGGACCCCTCAAGGGATATCCGACCCCCAGTAGGATTAGGCCTAAACGGGCAGTCGGACATCCCTCTCACAATGCAGGACTGCTGGCTCCCAACTGCTCGCCTGCCTGCCTTCCTGATTGCCCCTAACCGCTTCTGCCTGCCATCCTGATCACCCCCTAACCACTCCCCTGCCAGTCTGATTGATGCCTAACTGCTCCCCTGCCAGCCTGATTGCCCATAACTGCCCTTCCCTGCAGGCCTGGTCTCCCCCAACTGCTCTCCCCTGCAGGCCTGGTCTCCCCCAACTGCTCTCCCCTGCAGGCCTGGTTGCCCCCAACTTCCCTCCTCTGCCAGCCTGGTCACCCCTAACTGCCCTCCCCTACAGGCTTGATCGCCCCCAACTGCCCTTCCTTGCAGGCCTGGTCCCTCCCAACTGCCTCCCCTGCTGGCCTGATTGCCCACAACTGCCCTCCCTTGCAGGCTTGGTCCCTCCCAATTGCCCTCCCCTGCTGACCATCTTGTGGCCATTTTGTGTCCACATGGGGGCGGCCATCTTGTGTGTTGGAGTGACAGTCAATTTGCATATTACTCTTTCATTAGATGGGATAGGGTCCTGGTGCACGGTGGGGGCCAGCTGGTTTGCCCTGAAGGGTGTCCCGGATCAGGGTGGGGGTTCCCTTGGGGCACGTAGGGTGGCTTGGGCGAGGGGCCTGTTGTGGTTTGCAGGCCAGCCATGCCCCCCGGCGACCCAAGCGGAGGTCCTGGTATCTGGGATTTATTTATCTTCTATAATTGAGATTTTATAGCCTTGAGCAGAGGCCAGGGCAGGCTTGGCTTCCTCCATCGCTGGGGAAACCTAAGACTCCTGCTCTCTCTGTGGCCGCAGCCATTTTTGTTGGGATTTATTTATCTTCTATAATTGAAACTTTGTAGCCTTGAGCAGAGGCCAGGGCCGGCCAGAGTGGGCGGGAAGCTTGGCTTCCTCCATTATCAGGGAAACCCAAGCCTCCTGCTCACTCCGTGGCAACAGCCATGTTGGTTGGGTTAATTTGCATACTCGCTCTTGATTGGCTGGTGAGCATGGCTTGTGGGCGTAGCGGAGGTACGGTCATTTTGCATGTTTCTCTTAATGTAGATTCTTACAATATAGTAATCAAAAGAAAAAATGTAATTAAAATCATAAGGAAGAGAAAACACATTTCCAGTATTGTACTGTATTTATCTATATTTATCAGTACCGGCATTCATACTGTCTTACATGATATGAAACACTAGATAGTATGCATATTACTAGCACTAGACATCAAAAATGAAAAGATAATGTGAAAAATTGATATTTATAGGTATAATGACTTATTCATTGGTAATGAAAAGGCAGCAATATGACTGCTTTACGGTAAGCCTAGGTATAATCGACATATTTACTGAAAAAAATCTACTTTTAAGTAGACCGGCTCAGTTCATACCCGTGTTGTTCAAGAGTCAAGTCTAATCTGAAATTGTTGGACTTGTATTCTTTTTTGCAAAATTCTTATGTTTCTTAGAAAGGGATGGATTTCTATGATATGGGATATCTTAAAATGATGGATCATTATTTATATTGCACAGGGAGAAGCAAGCTCAGATAATAGAAATTGTGTTTTGAATTGTTAGAACTTCTTTCCTTTTTTACAAATAAAAATATTTCTTATCTGTAAAATAAGATTGGATGAGATCATTGCCTAAGGTCCCTCTTAGATCTAAAAGTTCAATTAATAAGTCAGGCTTTGTGTGACTTTGTGTGATCAAAAATAGAAATAAGAAAAAACTCTACCCGAATAAGGAAGAGAGGGTCTTTCAGGAAAAAAAATAAAATTTAGTGGTTGATGGTAGATAGCTGAATGAAATTTGGGTTCTTTGGCCTGTTTACCTACTCTGGGATATAAGGAATGTGTTATTTCCTTTTTGTGCCTGTGGTGTGGCTTTCTCAAAATGTGAACCATCTACCACATTTTGGAGCATCTTTTGAGGTGAAGATTGGAAATCTTGGTTTTTAAAAACCTAGATAATTTTTACATACTCTAAACTTTTAGAACTATTGCTCTAGTCAGTCTTTATAATTGACATGCAGGGACACATGGAAAATGACTTTAATCTTTCTGAAAATGAGGGCTTTTCAAGTCATTTGACATCCTAAGGAAGTTTTGGAAGGTTATACACCAAACTGCAAATTGTGGTGTTTTTTTCTTGTGTGGGAATATAAGAGGAGTTTAACTTCTATTTGTATTTGCAGTTCTTTTTAAGTAATATATTTTTCCCCTCTAAAACTGGGGAAAAAAAAGGGGGGGGGAATAAAATTCTAGAACTGAAATGAAGCTTACCTAAGAGGTAATATTTATTTAGTATTTAAGTGCCTGGCACTGGGCAAAGTGCTTTACATACAATCTCTCACATTTAATTTTTGCAGTTGCTGAGGTACAGAGAGGTTAATTCAATTGCCCAGGGTCATACTCTTATTGTTGGAGTTGGAATTCTGAGTAACAGTCTGTCTGACTTGAGCTGGAGCACTTAATCTTTGTACTCTGCTTCCTTTACATTCAGGAAGATAGAAAAATAAAATTGTGTGTGTGTTTAATTCTATTCTAATAGAATTGTTTACATTTTTATGTGAAAAAAAATTATAGATTTTAAACAAATCACAACTTTTTATTGTATTATACCATTATAAATGTAAAGTAATATATCTAGCTTAAATAAGTAGAATAATACTTATTTGGTAGTAGTATAATTTATTTATTTTCTTGATTGACAAATGTAGATGCTCTACGTCCTACTAGTCATGCTCGTCCTCCTTCAACCAGTTTAATTTATGACTCAGACCTGGCTGTCTCATATACTGACCTCGATAATCTCTTCAATTCTGATGAAGATGAACTAACAGTGAGTATCTTGTTAATGATTAAGGTTATAAGTTTTCCCCCTTCATTTTATATAAATTTTTTTCAGAAGTGATATGTGACTTGAATACTGTTTTAGCCCTGAACAATAGAAAATACTTTATAATAAAATTTCATTAATTGGTTGTATTTTTTTAGCCTCATGTTTGTGCAGTGTTGACATAGTGTCTGTCACATACACACTTTGTTTCTTTGTTTTGTATGTTTGAAGGACTTGTATGATTAAGCCTTATTTGAGCTCTGCCATATGTTCTTTTCCCGAAGTTCTTAGGAAATAGTATTATTTCCTTATCTTTGATCCTCTAGTTGAGAAATGACCCCAGAATCGACTTGTTTAGAGAATAAGTGATTAACATTAAAATTACATGCCTTGTCAATTTATTAAGGAAGAATTTGTTTGACATAATAGTCATTATTATAAGACAGCTAAATACTATAATAAAGAGGAAGAAAAAGTAACATTTAATCTTTAACACCCATTTGCAGAGAAAGGTGAAGATAAAAGGAATTAAAGCTTAAAATGAGATTCCCTAGAATGTCAAGTCTCTGGCAAATTAATGAATTGGGTGCTGCATTATCATAAAAGGGAATTCCTTTTTCATCTGCATAAAGGTAGCTTGGAAACTTCTATAGTACATTTGGTCTTTCTTGTCCTATATAATATATACTTTTAATCCTCTCTCATCATATACATACACACATACATATATGCACATTTGGTGTATTCAATTAAGTGACATAAGCCAGATATAGCTATATATATAAACTTTTATTTTATATCCCATAATATAGTAAATTTTAGGATACCATTTACTGGGTAAATATATCCCTAAACTTTTGGTACTTTTATACTTTCTCTCTGCTACCATTTATGTATCAGCTGTGGCTCTTTTGAGGTAAAAAGGTTGTAATCAGAGATTAGTTTATGTGTTTTTGACAAAGTGGCTAACAGGAACCAAGTTATCAGCTCTAAAAAAATTGACAGGTTGGAGATACTGAAACTTGGTTTGTTCAGTGTATTAAAATTTACTTTTAGTTAGGGATCCTTTTGCTTTGTCATATGAGATCTTTCTGAAATTTGTGCTTAGTTTACCTGTTGTAGCATTTTTACTGGTACAGGGGTAAGGAGATTATTAAACAAGGTAAAAGTGTAAACAAGAAATCAGAAGGAATATTGATTATGTAGGAAACTAATGTTTTTAAGGGTACAGATGCTTTCTGAGTATCTTTTACTAAGAAGCAAATCTGATGTTAATTACAATCCTTCTTATTGCAGGTTTTATTTTAATTTTAATAGGTTTTAAGTGAAAGTTATTTTTGCTTCTAAGTGTTTTGAAAGTATGGGTTATTTTCTTTGAAGGAACTTTTTCCTCTGTTAATTTGGAAGTTTATGAAATCAATAGAGAAACTAATCTGAGTTCATTGATTGCCTAAAATGTGTTTTATGTCTTTAAATCATAGCTAGTATGTATTTGGCTCTAGCACAACTTCAAAATACTACTTTTCATGAATGGACTCTTCTTTCAAGTCACATCTGAATGATTACTATCTTGAGATCACATTGGATATAAAACTTGAAATAAATATAAATATGTAGGTGTTTTGTTTTTGTTTTTAATAGCCTGGATCTAAAAAATTGGCAAATGGATCAGAAGATAAATCCAACTGCAAGGAATCAAAGACAGGAAATCTGGACCCGTTATCTTGCATAAGTAAGCTTCCCCATTCTGTGCTCCAGATAAATCTGCAAACTTTTAATGTCAACAAAATTCTACACACCTTTGTTTTAAACAGATTAACCTCTTTAGAGTGTTATGTTAAAATGTGTGTTTTATTAAATATAGGCACTGCAGATCTTCATAAAATGTATCCTACACCACCGTCATTGGAACAACATATAATGGGATTTTCCCCAATGAATATGAATAATAAAGAATATGGTAATATGGATACAACACCTGGAGGAACTGTTTTAGAAGGAAATAGTTGTAGTATAGGAGCACAGTTCAAAATTGAGGTTGATGAAGGATTCTGTAGCCCCAAACCTTCTGAAATTAAAGTAAGTATTTTATTTCTCTAGAAAAATAATTTGCTTCTATATTTTCATATAGAATTAGTTTATAGCTATATTCAAAATTCATTTCATACTGCCATTTGCAACAACATGAATTGTTCTTGAGGGTATTATGCCAAGCAAAATAATTCAGATGGAAAAGGACAGATACCATGTACTTCCCACTTAAGTGAAATATAAAACAAAAGGTAAAGTAACTGACAAAATAAATTCATAGATACAATAGATAGGTGGTTACCAGAGCAGAAGGGGTGCTGGGTGGGGAGGGCGAATTGGGTAAAGAGGTCAAATATATGATAAAGGAAGGAAACTAGATTTTGGGTGGTGAACACACAGTGGAGTATACAGATACTGAATTGCAATGTTGTACATGTGAAATGTATCTAATGTTATTAACCAATATTCACTAAACTTAATTTAACAAATTTGATTCAGTTTTGTAGTTAACAAATTTGAAGACTGAATTGTGACACTATTAAGAATGTATTTAAGAAGGCGGGGGGTGAGGGGATAAGAGATCAACCAAAGGACTTGTATGCTTGCATATGAGCATAACCAATGGACACAAACAGTTAGGGCGGTGAGGGCTTGTGCTGGGGGGTGGGAGCAGCTGGGGAGAGGTCAATGGGGGGAAAAGGAGAGTCATTTAATACTTTAAACAATAAAGAATTTAAAAAAAAAAAAGAATGTATTTAAGATGCCCCGCCCTCATGGGCATGGCTCAGTGGTTGAGTGTCAACCTATGAACCAAGAAGTCTTGGTTGATTCCCAGTCAGGGCACATGGCCAGGTTCGAGCGTGATCCCCAGTGAGGGGCGTGCAGGAGATCAATGATTCTCTCTCATCATTGATGTTTCCATTTCTCCCTCTCCTTTCCTCTCTAAAATAAATAAAAATATATTTTAAAAAAAGAAAAGAATGTATTTAAGAAAAGAATAGAATTGCCTTGCCTTGGGTAGTTCAGTTGATTAGAGTGTTGTTTTAATATGCCATTGTTGTGGGTTCAATCCCCAGTCAGGACACATACAAGATGAAACATTGAATGCATAAATGAGTGGAACAACAAATCTTCTTCCCTCCCCTCTCCCCCTTCCCTTCCTCTCTCTCTAAAAAACAAAAAACAAAAAAAAAATTATATTTACATTATATTATTTTGTTTCAAGAAAAGGAAAAAAATGGCTAGAATTGGTTTGCTTTTTCCCCCCATGCAAGATAAGGTTCTGAATGTCATGGTCTTTATATTGTAGGATTTTTCTTATGTCTACAAGCCTGAAAATTGTCAAGTTCTAGTGGGATGTTCCATGTTTGCACCTCTAAAAACTCTACCAAGCCAATGTCTGCCTCCTATCAAATTGCCAGAAGAGTGTATTTACCGTCAGAGTTGGACTGTTGGAAAACTGGAATTGCTTCCTTCAGGGCCTGCAATGCCATTCATCAAAGACAGGTATGGTTTAGATTTATGTTATTGGTACAGTATATGAATATTTATTTAGCTTTGATGTTTTTTCATTATGCTGGTTCCTGGAAAAAATATACTGTTTTTTGAAAATTCTAAGTTATTTTCTGATTAATAGATTATAATGGTACGAGAGGCCTGGTGCACGAATTCGTGCACCAGTGGGGTCTCTCGGCCTGGTCCTTGAGATAGGGCCAAAACTGGCTCTCCGACATCCCCTGAGGGGTCCGGGATTGCGAGAGGGCGCAGGCCAGGCCGAGGGACCCCACCAGTGCACGATCAGGGCTGGGGAGGGACACAGGAAGTTGGCCAGCTGGGGAGGGACCACAGGAGGGCTCCAGGGTGTGTCCGGCTCATCTCGCTCAGTCCCAATCAGCCGGACCCCAGGAGCAAGCTAACCTACTGGTCGGAGCGTCTGCCCCCTGGAGGTCAGTGCACGTCATAGCAAGCAGTTGAGCGGCCTTAGCATATCATTAGCATATTACGCTTTGATTGATTGAACAGATGACCGGACACTTAGCATGTTAGGCTTTTATTATATAGGAAGGATTAGCTGGACATGAATAAACTATTAGAAAACTTAAAACTGTTGTGCTTTGATTCTTTGTCTTCCAAGCTTTTTTTTTTCTATTTTGGTCTAAAATTGTAAATGACTCCCATGTGTACATTTGACATATTTCACACAGTTTTCTAATTTAAAGTCTGTGAAATTGAGTTATCTTATCATTGGTATCATCTTAAAATTGCTGTAGTCCCTTTCCACAGACATCTCTAAAATTAGGATTTTATTTTATGTTTTTACAATCAGTGGTATCTTAGAATTCATGGATATTTGTAGTATAAGAAATATATAGGTGTCAATAAGTGCATCAGATTTTATTTATAATTTTGGAATTGGTTGGTCCTCAGCCCACAATAATCTCCTAGAGCAGTGATGGTGAACCTATGACACGCGTAGCCATTTCTGATGACACATGGCCGCTGAGGCGGCCGCATGCCAGGATGAAACATTTGCTGCTCCTGAGGATGAAACATTTGCGAAATAATGTTTTTTTCCTCAAAGTGACACACTACCCGAGTTATGCTCCGTTTTTTGGCGAAGTTTGACACACCAAGCTCAAAAGGTTGCCCATCACTGTCCTAGAGTGAATATATTAACCAGAAATGCATTTTAATTGTACTTGAAATTTTAGCACTAATTTTGCTTTCATAATTTTCACTGTTACTGAAAAACATTTGGGATATTTTTAGTTACTTTTCACATTACTAATATGTTCCTTTATGTATATATTTGATTTTCATTTACCCTGGTGATGCTAGTGACGGAAGTACAGTGGATCAAGAATATGGCCCTGCTTATACACCTCAAACTCATACTTCTTTTGGGATGCCTCCTAGCAGCGCACCTCCTAGCAACAGTGGAGCAGGAATTCTTCCTTCTCCATCTACCCCTAGGTTTCCAACGCCAAGGACTCCCAGGACTCCAAGGACTCCTCGTGGAGCTGGTGGACCTGCTAGTGCCCAAGGTTCAGTCAAATATGAAAATTCAGACTTGTATTCACCAGCTTCCACCCCATCCACATGCAGACCCCTTAATTCTGTTGAACCTGCAACTGTTCCTTCCATCCCAGAGGCACACAGTCTTTATGTAAACCTCATTCTTTCAGAATCAGTTATGAATTTGTTTAAAGACTGCAACTTTGATAGTTGCTGTATCTGTGTCTGCAACATGAATATCAAGGGTGCCGATGTTGGAGTTTACATTCCAGATCCAACGCAGGAAGCACAGTATAGGTGTACCTGTGGCTTCAGTGCTGTTATGAACAGAAAATTTGGAAACAATTCAGGATTATTTCTTGAAGATGAACTAGATATCATAGGACGCAACACAGAATGTGGCAAAGAAGCAGAAAAACGTTTTGAAGCTCTCAGGACTACTGAACATGTTAATGGAGGACTAAAGGAATCTGAAAAATTGCCTGATGAGTTGATATTACTGTTACAAGATCAATGCACTAATTTATTTTCACCCTTTGGAGCAGCAGACAAAGATCCTTTTCCTAAAATTGGTGTAGTTAGCAATTGGGTACGTGTTGAAGAGCGGGACTATTGCAATGATTGCTACCTTGCATTAGAACATGGGCGTCAGTTCATGGATAACATGTCAGGAGGAAAAGTTGATGAAGTGCTTGTGAAAAGTTCATGCTTACACCCCTGGTCCAAAAGAAATGGTAAGTATGCTAATGGAATAATTTTTGTTTGTTTTCCTTTAGATGTATGACTTGGCTTTTCTTTCTTAAGAGAAAGTATTAAAGGCATTTTCTAGGTAGCCAACGGAGACACTTAAATTTAGACTTAAAACTCCTTTAAGAATGACATTTTCAAAGGGAGAATTTCCTAGCAGTTTAGTTTAATTTCAAAATAAAAGTAGGGTTATTGTAAATCTGTAATTATGTATTTATGTAGATGTATGAAAGGTACTTTGCACATGTTAGTTAGCAGAAAGTTGCTAGATGTCTGCTTTATTTAACATTACTCATTACTTATTGAGCATCTAGTATGTGCTCAGCCTGTTCTTTTATAAAGTAGTGTTGAACAAACATATTTTCTAATCTTTTTGAGCCTATAATTTAGTGAAGAATACAAAAATAGAAAAATAAGTAATTATATAATATCATAGTGACAAGTGCTTTGAAGAAAAAGCAGGTAGAGGAGTGGAAAAAGACAAGAGTGTGACATTTATTATTTTTTTATCCTCAGTGGAGGATATGATTTTTTATGTGAGAGAGGAAAGGAGAGAGAGAGAGAGAGAAACATCAAAGTGAGAGAGAAACATCAACCCGTTGCCTCCTGTACACACCCCAACTGGGGATGGAACCCACAATCTAGGTATGTACCCTGATGGGAAATCGAACCCACATCTTTTGGTGTACAGGAAACACTCTCACCTGGACAGGGAAAGAGTGTGACATTTTAGATGTTTGGATAAGAGAAGATATTAGTGAGGGACAACATTTGAACAAAGACTTACGTAAAGTGGTAGGGGTTAACCATGTGGCTAACCGAGGGGAGTGTGTTTCAGGCAGTAAAAAAACCCTGAGTGAGTAGTATGCTTAGTGTGTTTGAGGAACAATAAAGAGTCAGTGTTGCTGGGATGAATTGGGTGATGAGGAGATTGGTAGGAAATGAAGTTTAAGAGTTGGCCAATACCCTAGCTGGTGTTTTTCAGTGCTTAGAGCAGCGGTCGCCAACCAGTGGTTCGCTGACCACTGGTGGTCCGTGAGGTCTGAAAGGTTGGTGACTGCTGGCTTAGAGCATCAGCCTATGCACCCAAGGGTTGTGGGCTTGATCTCCACTAGGGGGCATGCAGGAGACAGCCAGTTGATGATTCTCTCTCATCATTGATGATTTTATCTCTTCCTCTACCTCACTTTCTCTGAAATGAATAAAAAAAAATTTTAAAAACACATGATGGGACATTATAGGACAACTAGAGGCCCGGTGCACGAAATTTATGCATGGGGGGGGGGTGTTCCTCAGCCCAGCCTGCACCCTCTCCAATCTGGGACCCCTCAAGGGATATCCGACTGCCCGTTTAGGCCCGATCACAATCCAGGACTGCTGGCTCCCAACTGCTTGCCTGCCTGCCTTCCTGATTGCCCCTAACAGCTTCTGCCTGCCATCCTAATCACCCCCTAACCACTCCCCTGCCAGCCTGATTGCCCCTAACTGCCCTCCCCTGCAGGCCTGGTCACCCCTAACTGCCCTCCCCTGCAGGCCGGGTCCCCCCAACTGCCCTCCTCTGCTGGACTGGTCATCCCTAACTGCCCTCCCCTGCAGGATTGATCACCCCCAACTGCCCTCCCTTGCAGGCCTGGTCCCTCCCAACTGCCCTTCCCTGCTGGCCTGATCGCCCACAACTGCCCTCCATTGCAGGCCTGGTCCCTCCCAACTGCCCTCCCCTGCTGGCCATCTTGTGTCCATATGGGGGCAGCCATCTTTGACCACATGGGGGCAGCCATCTTGTATGTTGGAGTGATGGTCAATTTGCATATTACTCTTTTATTAGATAGGATTTTAAGTAGAGAAGTAACATGATCTTTTTTTCTGTTTGCTATTGTGTTGTGGATGGTGAAGACAAGAGTTGTTAGAGTATAGAAATGCAACAGTTCTTTTGTATATTGATTTTGTACCTTGCACTTTTACTTATTTCTAATGTTATTTTTGGTGGAGTCTTTAGCGTTTTCTATATATAAAATTATGTCAAGCAGAATTCTTAATTACTTTTTTTAATGGTTATAGATGTGAGTATGCAGTGCTCACAGGATATACTTCGAATGCTCCTATCTCTTCAGCCTGTTCTTCAGGATGCTATTCAGAAAAAAAGAACAGTAAGGCCTTGGGGGGTTCAAGGTCCTCTCACTTGGCAACAATTTCATAAGATGGCTGGCCGAGGCTCTTATGGTAAGTAATTTATAGTATGTATATTGACTACTTTTATTTCATTTCTCAGTTTCTATGCCCAATTTGAATAAGCACAGTTGTTTTCCTTAAATATATTTGTGGCATATGCTTGACTTAAGGCACTGTGGGTCAATTTTAGCCTTTCTTACTTTGAACATTTACAGCATTCAGTATACTGGTACATCAGAAATAACAGTTTCACTTAGATCTGTTTTTATTTGAGACTTACCAGTACAATTTTATGTGTAGAAAGAATCATACTGCCAAATTTTTGAAAAAGACTGAGCATCACTTTCGTTGTAAATCATTATTTTACAAAATTGAATTTAAGAAATGGGTAAAAAGGAGCAAGTAATATTAGTGATAAAGGTTCTCAAGGTCTCATTTAAAAAAAAAAAAAGACAAATTTCCTAGTTGTGATAAGAGTAGCAAATGAATACTCCCAATATGGTACGTGCACTGTAGATTTCTGGTTAACTTTAATAAAAAAGAACATTAAAAATTGTTTGAATTGCCCTAGCTGGTTTAGCTCAGTGGATAGACCATCGGCCTGCAGACTGAAGGGTCTCGGGTTCGATTCCAGTCAAGGACACATGATCTGGTTGCAGTCTCGATCCCCAGTAGGGGGCATGCAGGATGCAGCTGATCCAATTTTTCTCTCATCATTGATGTTCTATCTATCTCTCCCTCTCCTTTCCTCTCTGAAATCAATAAAAATATATTTTAAAAAAATTTGTTTGAAGTATTGGTTGAAGGTTGGCTCTGAATGGTGGGATATAATTTGAGCTTTTAAAATATGTCTGGAATAATAGTTCTTAACATTGAAATCTCTGACTTTTGTGCATGGTTTTAGAATGCATTATGTATATGCAGAAGTAGTAGATTTTCTCATATTTCCTTTTTTTCTTCATTTGTCAATGGCTAAATAATTTCAATCCCATATATAATTTTACGTTCAGTGAAAAGTTCAGGTTAATTACATCTTTTTACATTTTTTTCCCCCTTATGTATTTTTATTGATTTCAGAGAGGAAGGGATAGGGAGCGAGAGAGAAACATCAGTGATGAGCCCAGCTGGTGTGTGGCTAAGTGGTTGAGCTTCAACCTATGAAATAGGAGGTCATGGTTCAGTTCCCAGTCAGGGCACATGCCCGGGTTGTGGGCTCGATCCTGAGTGTGAGGTGTGCAGGAGACAGCCATTCAATGATCTCTCTATTCATTGATGTTTCTGTCTCTCTCTCTCCCTCTCTCTTCCTCTGTGAAATCAATAGAAATATATTTTTAAAAACACCACCAAAATAGTAGACACACACATAACACAATACCCTGAGTTTTTACTATACATACAGAGGTTTTTCTTTTTTTAATGGCTGCATGTATTCTGTTGTTCTTTCCACATGATATTATCTTACCAGTCTACTGTTTATGGACACACTAGAGGCCCGGTACACAAAATTCATGCATGGGTAGGGTCCCTAGGACTGGCCGGCAATCAGGGCCTATCGGGGCCTTTTGGCTTCTGGCTGTGGTCTTCCTTCATTCCACGCCACCCACTGGTGGTCAGCACACATCATAGCAAGTGATTGAACTTCCAGTTGAACTCCCGAGGGGATACTTTGCATATTAGATTTTTATATATATATATAGACTAGAGGCCTGGTGCATTTTCATGTGCAAGAGGCTCAGCCCCTGCTGTCACCACGGCTGCCTGGCCCCCCACCACCACGGATTTGTCCAGAAGGTCATCTGGAAGGGCATCCAGTCTAATTAGCATATTACACTTTTATTATTAAAGATGGATAGATGGTTCCCATCATTATTTTTAAAAAATGTATTTTTTTATTTATTTCAGAGAGGAAAGGGGAGGGAGAGAGAGTTAGAAATATCAATGATGCGACGGAATCATTGATCGGCTGCTTCCTACATGCCCCACACTGGGGATCCAGTCTGCAACCTGGGCATGTGCCCTTTCTGGGAATCAAACCACGACCTCCTGGTTCATAGGTCGACACTCAGCCACTGAGCCATACTGGCTTGGCGGTTTCCATCATTATTATTACAACTATTTTTCTAGAATTCAAACATGTCTGGCTTTTAAAGCATGTGTGTATATATTTTTTAAATATTGCCAAATTATTCTTTATATAATCTTCTACCAGTAAAATGTCTGTTCCCCAAACCTTTACCAGTAGGGTGCTAAGTAGATGGGTGAAAATGCTTGTTTCATTATAGTTGAGAGGTAGAATAGTATAGACTGTGAGGAAAGATTTCCTGGTTTCTAATCCCACTTCTGCCACTCTTTGTATGTTAGGCTTTGATTAGAGAAAGTTGCTTAACTTTTCTATTCCTGCTTTTTCATCTCTAAAATGAGATTAATATTAGTATCAGCCTTGTATAGATTTTGTGAGGGCTAAATGAGTTCATAAAAAGAAAGATCTTTGAGCAGTACCAAACACATAGTGTTATAATTGTTTGCTATTATTTTAATTTCTTTGTCATGAGAATGAGAATTTTTTTATGTGCAAAAGAGGTATTTCTATTGCTGTGAACTTTGTTCATATACTATACCCCCTTTGCTATGAGGTTTTTGGTCATTTTCTTATGGATTTATATAGTTTCCTTTTATATGGTAAGGATAGTTAACTCTTTTTTCATGTACATTGCAAACCATTCTTCCAACGTGCTGCTAATCATTTGGCTTTATTGTTTTTTTTTAATACCAAAATTTAAAATTTAATATAGTAAGATTAATCGGTTTTTAAATGGATAGGTTTTATGTTATGCTTAGAAAGGCTTTCCCCAGTCCAGATTTAAAAATAAAACTCTCTTCCCATGTTTTCTTTTATACTTCTTAAGTTTTTTTATTCAGATTAATTTTTTTTGCATTTAAATGAAGGTATAAGTCATGTTTTTTTTCATATGTTCTTTTTAAAGACCATTTTAGCAAATTTTTAACTGTGGAAAAGCCTCAATCACTGGCTTTAAGTATTTTTGTCTTTAATAAAATATTTTTACTACTAATAATGACTTCGTACTTTTGACATTTCAATAAAAGACATACTGCTTTTAAATGTTTTCTTCAAATATATTTTTCTTATTTAGGAACTGATGAATCTCCAGAACCACTGCCAATCCCCACGTTTTTGTTGAGTTATGATTATGATTTTCTGGTGCTTTCTCCATTTGCTCTCCCTTACTGGGAGAGACTTATGCTGGAACCCTATGGATCTCAAAGAGATATAGCCTATGTTGTACTATGTCCAGAAAATGAAGCTTTGTTAAATGGAGCCAAAAGTTTTTTTAGGGATCTTACTGCAATATATGAGGTAGGTGTTTTTAAAAATATGGCATTTTAAAACTGCCTTATTATTTGTATGTTTAAACATAAATTATACTGGGCAGTTCAGTTGATTGGGACAGAATAGTAATGATACCAAGTTCTTTGATGTTGTTTACTTCTCATACTAGCCAGTTACATTCTTACAGGATTTGACCTACACCCTTAGTTAGATGTGTGTGCCATGGGTCATGGTGGAAATTGCCTTATTGGGGGGAAAATTGAGAGTATATATGGTCTCATTTAAGAGAATATTTTTTGCCCTAGCCAGTTCAGTGGATAGAGCGTCAGCCCAAGGACTAAAGGGTCCTGGTTTCAATTCTGGTCAAGGGCATGTACCTCGGTTGCAGGCTTTATCCCCAGCCCTGGTCGGGGCATATGCAGGAGGGAACCAGTCGATGTGCCTCTCTCTCACATTGATGGTTCTCTCTCTGTGTCTCTCCCCTTCTACTCTCTAAAAATCAACAAAAAAAAGAGAGAATATTTTTCTAAAGCAAAGGGCAGCATGGTTAAATAGCCAAGGAAAATTACACTTACAAAAATTCTAGTCCTAATTCTCCAGGATCTCAGCTACTAACACTAGGCCTCACTTTCCTCATACATAAAATAAAGCTATGCTAGATTTTTGTAAGATCTATTTCATTTCTGAAATTCTTGACTAATTTTTTAAGTTATAATTCTCATATTATGTCCTTCACTGAATGCAATGATTGCAAATTTAAAATGCTGTGGAACATAAAGTCTTAAATTCATTACACCTTCCTTTTCCCATAAATGCTTGGAAATCCAGTTTTTAAAATTGCTTTTACAATTGTTAGTTTGTGCTGGCTTAACTCCTTATAAATGTTCCACTTAATTATAAGGTATGTAGTGTGTTTTGTAGAAATAAGTATTTCCCAAAGAGTGTTGTATAGAACACTAGTCTTGCAAAATCTTCCCAGAGGAAAATTCCATAGTTATATAGGTTTGAGGAGACATTGTGTATTATATTACCATATAAAGACTCACTATTCATATTAGATTTTTTGAGCCGTTGAAAGTCTTATAGTAAAGAAATCCTATCTAGATTTTCTTTTTTTTAATATATTTTTATTGATTTCAAAGAGGAAGGGAGAGGGAAAGAGAAATAGAAACATCAATGATGAGAGAGAATCATTGATCGGCTGCTTCCTGCACGCCCCTTACTGAGGATCAAGCCCACAACGGGCATGTGCCCTTGACCAGTATCGAACCCAGGACCCTTCAGTCTGCAGGCCGACGCTCTATCCACTGAGCCAAACCAGCTAAGGCTAAATTTTCTTAATCAAGTATGGCAAACTTACTTGACAGTAGGCTTCTTACAACAGACATCAATAGCCCACAGAATTGGAGGGCGAGCTGGCAAATTCATAGTGTAGTTGTATACTAATTTTTATTTTGCTTTTGCTTAAGGATATATGTATTTATATAGATGAATTGGGATAGAGTCACAGCTTAAAATGACTACATTTTTATACTCACTTATTTCTGTATTCCTCAAGTTTTCATTATTCAAGTCATAAAGTTATAGTGCCATTATTATTATCTAGTTGTTTTATTTCATTGGAGATATTTTAATTTTTAAAAAAGTTTAATGGATTTCTACTGTACAAAAAAAAAAAAAATCTATGGCACCATTTTACCCTTGATATTCTTATCCCAAATGTTAAGTATAAGTGATAGTTTATTTTAAATATCTGAAATGCTTTATTTTACAATATGTACATAAATACTATGATAATTTCACTAATTCTGCTTTCTGTATGTATATTTGTAGTCCTGTCGATTAGGTCAACATAGACCTATTTCTCGACTGTTGACAGATGGGATCATGAGAGTTGGATCTACTGCATCAAAGAAACTGTCAGAAAAGTTGGTAGCAGAATGGTTTTCTCAGACAGCTGATGGTAACAATGAAGCATTTTCTAAACTCAAGCTTTATGCACAAGTCTGCAGATATGACCTAGGTATTGAATTTGAATTTATTATACAAGGCCAGTGTTAGAATGTATGGCCCAGTCCTCCAGCTGTTTTTGTAAATAAAATTTTATTGAAACACAACCATGCTCATTTATTTACATATTGCCTAGGCCTGCTTTTATGCTACAAGATCAGACCTGAGGAGTTTTGACAGAGACTGTGACCTGTAAAGCCTAAAATAATTACCACCTGACCCTTTATAGAAAAAGTTTAATGATCCCTGTACTAGGGATCTCATCAGATAGAAGGAAATTGTGGGTTATAAGCAATTTTTTGTTGCTTCTGTAGGATCTGATGAATTTGTTTTTATTTAAGTTTATTAACATTAAGACTATTTTTAACATTAAGATTCTTGATTTGTTAATGGTTTAGAGAGCAAATAACTTGTAATTTCCTCTACAACACAAAAAAAGCAGTTCTTTGTTGGAACTAAGAAAATGACAGCTGTTTAAGACGCTTATTTTAAATATGAATTAAATATTTAAGACTTGCTTATTTTAACACTCTTGAATTAAATATCAACGGACTTACTTTAGACTTAATCCAGAGATTAAATAGATTTAACCAAAATATTGAATCTCATTAGACATTCCTATAATTTGAACCTCATGATAACATTTCTCCTTTTTACATCTAATTAGCTACTAGTGTAGTCAATATTTATTTAACTTGTGATTTAGGAACCCTTTGAATGGCTTAATAAAAATTGGCTAGATACTGTTATTTATATTTAATTAATTATGCCTAGGAAATAGAAATTTATTATACTTTCATGGAATCCATTTCTTTATTTTGTATGAAAATGCTGGTTTATCCTTTTCAATTCCATTTAAAATTTGTTTCTTCAGTTTGTAGGAAAATAGAAAGCTATATATGCTACATTCTTAGCAAGCAACTTAGGGAGGGTAATTACCAAAAAAGCATCAATTAGATATTATTATTCACATAGTTGAATAAATAAAGAACCAGTCAGTGAAATAAAGAATTAAATACCCTACCTGTTTTTATTATCTTTAGGTCCTTATCTTGCTTCCCAGCCATTGGACAGCTCTCTACTTTCCCAGCCAAATTTAGTTGCCCCTACAAGTCAATCTTTGATTACTCCACCTCAGATGACAAATACTGGAAATGCTAATACTCCATCTGCCACCCTAGCATCTGCAGCGAGCAGCACTATGACAGTGACTTCAGGTGTTACCATGTCTTCTTCAGTTGCCACAGCTAATTCAACTTTGACCACAACTTCAACTTCATCTTCATCATCCTCCAACTTGAATAGTGGAGTATCAAATAAACTACCTTCGTTTCCACCCTTTGGCAGTTTGAACAGTAGTGCTACAGGATCCATGTCTACGCAAGCGAGTACAGTTCAGAATGGCCAGCTAGGAGGGCAACAGTCATCAGCTCTACAAACTGCTGGGATTTCTGGAGAATCATCTTCTCTTCCCACTCAGCCACATCCTGATGTATCTGAAAGGTACTTTTAAATGTACTAATTTTGCAGAAATATAAATATATGATGCTTCTTTTTGTCTGAATAACACAGTAATTATGAATGAACATAAAGAGTTTTTTGGTCTTATCAGTAAAATTTTAGTTGTTATAATGTTCAATATTTTACTTATAAAATTATAATGAAGACTTTTCATAACATCTTTTAAAAAACATATATTTTTATTGATTTCAGAGAGGAAGGGAGAGGAAGAGAGAGATGGAAACATCAATGATGAGAGAGAATCATTAATCATTTGCCTCCTGCATGCCCCCTACTAGGGATTGAGCTTGCAACCTGGTCGTGTGCTCTGACCAGAAATCTAACTGTGACCTCCTGGTTCATGGGTCAACACTCAACCACTGAGCCACACCGGCCAGGCTAAAGTCTTTTTAAAAATAATATGTTTTTACTAGAGGCCTGGTGCACAGATTTGTGCATGGTGGGGTCCCTCAGCCTGGCCTGCGCCCTCTCACAATCCAGGACCCCTCAGGGGCTGAAACTCGGCACTTCGACATCACCCCAAGGGATGTAGCAGTGTCAAAGCAGCAGGCAGTTGGGGAGGAGCCCTAGTTGGGGCCGGGCGCAGCTCTGCTGCCACTCATCCTGGCCCCACTGCACCTGCTACCACTGCTGCCCGGTAGCATTGCCGCGGAGGCTGAAGAGACTCCTGCCGCTACGCTGCACTTGCCAGCTGTGAGCCTGGCTTCTGGCTGAGCGGCGCTCCCTTTGTGGGAGTGCACTGACCACCAGGGGGCAGCTCCTGCGTTGAGCTTCTGCCCCCTGGTGTTCAGTGCCCATCATAGCCACCAGTCATCACGGTCGCTTAGGCTTTTATATATGTTTTTATTGATTTTTAGAGAGAGGAAGGGAGAGGGAGAAGAGAGAGGGAGATAGAAAATTGATTTTAAGACAAACATTGATCAGCTGCCTCCTGTACACCCCCTATTGGGGATGGAGCACACAACCCAGGCATGTGTCCTGACTGGGAATCAAACAAGTGACCTCTTTGTTCATAAGTCAACACTCAACCACTGAGCCAAGTATCGTCATAAAGTCTTTATCACAGACTTCTAGAATCTCAGGCTGGGAGCTAAGACCTTGAAAGCCATTTAGTCCAACTATCCTATGATGTTTAAATCTGTTCTGTGAGCCCTAACGAGTTTAGCTCAGTGGATAGAGCGTCGGCCTACAGACTGAAGGGTCCCAGGTTTGATTCTAGTCAAGGGCATGTACCTTGGTTGGGGGCACATCCCCAGTAGGGGGTGTGCAGGAGGCAGCTGATCGATGTTTCTCTCTCATCAATGTTTCTGACTCTGTCCCTCTCCCTTCCTCTCTGTAAAAAAATCAATAAAATATATATTTTTTAAAAATCTGTTCTGTGACATAACTGTAAAGTAGATTTGCCTATTCAAGTCACTATTGAACTAGCCTGTTCAGAGGCATAAGAGGCATACCAAGATTTAAATCTCAGCTCTGCCATTTACTGGCTATGTGACTTTGGGAAAGTTATCTAACCTTTCTAAGCCTGTTTGCTTATCTGTAAAATGGGAGCAATCTATATATATATACATATACATATACATATACATATACATATACATATACATATATATATATATATATACATATATATATATATATATGAGGCTAATATGCTAAGTGTCCGTCCGACCGGTCACTATGATGCGCCCTGACCACCAGGGGACAGATGCTCAACGCAGGAGCTGCCATGACACGCACTGGCCATTTACAGAGACCTGGTGCCCACAAAGCAACGCTCGGCTTCCCCCAAGTGGGACACAGGCCCTGCCACCACCCCGGAGCTACACCCCACCAAATTGCAGCCAGTGCTGCTGAGACCCCATGGCGCAAAATGCGGCCCACAGCCCAGCCAGCCCAGAAACAGTGGCTGAGGGCACCAGGTAATGACGTTACGTAGCAACGCCTGGCTTCCTCTCTCTAGCGACTAGCCTCCTTGCAGTTTCTTTAGCCCAGGAACACGACTTGCTTTATAGCCAGGTGGAAACATTTTACACTTTAACCAAATGTCTGTGAATCGTTTTTCCATGCCTCATCTCATTTGATCCTCACAGAAGTCCTGGAGTAGGTAGATAGGAGACTCAGTGGAATCCTATTTTCTTTTCATTAGCCGGAAAACAGAGATTTAGAAAGCTTAGAAACTTGACCCGACTGAACAGAAGTAAGAAATGGTGGACCTTGAAAATGACTTCAGGTTTTCTCACTGCGCACAATATAGTCAAACACTGCTGCAGTTAAATATTTTACCCTTTGTTCTCCCTGCGTGATCTACAATAATCTGCTTCGTGTTGATATTTACTGCTGTGTTGCTGACAATTACTTGAAAGAGAAGTTGGGGTGCTTCACTGGGCTGGAAAAAGTTCAGCTAAATCAGAAAGGAGGTCTAATCAAGTTTATTCTATATCTATAAAAGGCTAAGTTGACTTGTGCATGCATGACACATAAGAAGCTCTCGCTGGCGCTAATCACACACGTGTGTTTTGATCTGTCATTGTCAATCATGAGTTTGGTTAACACTTCTATTATAGAGAAAGTGCGAGTAGTGATATTGAAATATTCTAATTAATTTCCTTTCAGTGTGCACAAATTTGTGCACTGGGCCACTAGTAGGATATAATGCACAGTAAGTGCTTTACACAATGCTTCCAAATGCTTGAGTTGTTTTTGACAACAACGATAATGACAGCTCTCTTCATTCCTTTTCTGAAGAAGCCATTGAGTGAGCTTCCCTTCTGATTCATCAGTTAGATTAGCCTGAGCTTAATTATATCTTTCAGCTACCCAGGTGCAGTTTTGCCCAAAGCTATACTCATTTATGTGAGGAAAATCAAACTATTAATTATCCAGATTGACCCATTTATCTTGAACATCTCCATATATTTGGAGTTTAAAAAAAATATCACCATCAAAAAATGAACCTTATTCACTTTTGAAGTTATGAAGTAAGAAAGAACTGTCTATAGTTAAAAATGTAGTAGGACATTGACTAAGTTTGGAAACCTGATTTCTTTCTAGTTTAGCTCTGCTTTTAGCCAGCTTTGGGATCTTGGGCCGCTCATTTAGCTTATCTGTGTCTCAGTTTTATCACCTAAGCAGTAAGCTCTCTAGTATTTCTGATACTCTGGCACGGGTGGCAAACCTTTTTTCTGCCAAGGGGCATTTGGATATTTATAACATCATTTGTGGGCCATACAAAATTATCAACTTAAAAATTAGCCTGCTAACCCGGCTGGTGTGGTTCAGTGGTTGAGTGTCGACCTATGAACCAGACCAAATGATTTCTCAGAACTTTGATGGCCTGTGGGCTGGCCATTCCCCACCCCTGCTCTATAGATTTAAAGAATTCTTTTCTAATGCAAGATCTCAACACAAGGATCTTCGTACACCATGAAATTATATATATGGTGTTTATAGTTCTCTTTGAAGAGAAAGAGATGTCCTTCAATTTTAGAGAGGTTCTCTGAAAAGGGGATGAGGTATTAAAAACTGCTTTTAATGCTTCCCCAAGAAAGGAATAGTACAACTTTTTTCCTAACTGTCATTTCTACCTTGAATTTTAGCACGATGGATCGGGATAAAGTGGGTATCCCCACAGATGGTGACTCACATGCAATCACTTATCCACCTGCAATTGTCGTTTATATAATTGATCCTTTTACATATGAAAATAAAGATGAGAGCACTAATTCTTCTAATGTATGGACTTTGGGGCTACTTCGATGCTTTCTGGAAATGGTCCAGACTCTTCCTCCTCATATTAAGAGTACTGTTTCTGTACAGGTAAGAATGATAAATGTTGCAGATAAAATTTATATAAAACCATTGGATGTTGATAGACATTTCAAAGATACTAATCTGTGTCTAAATTGATTTTGTAAAAGCCAGGTTCTATTACGTAGATTTTATTTTAAGTGATATTATACTAGAAATCTTAGTTTATAAAAGACTTTGCAATTGTGTCATAATAATGGAAAATAAAAGGAACCACAGTAATAATGGAACATAAAGATTGCACAAAGTACATTGAATATTTCTCTTGTGTTACTTTTATAAACCAGTTTTTAAGTTCATAAACTTAAGTACAAAAATTAGAGTATGGATCTATATATGCTAGAGTTCTAAATAAAGCAGGTTGCAAGTAAAAGTAGAAAGAATTTAACCATATTAAGTTATTTACAGAAATTTGAATTATTTATAGACTATAACAGGACCAGTCAATGGCAATATCAAAACTGATACGTAGAAATTTTTAAAGATTTTTACATAGCCCATTGGTAAAGTTGACTATTAAAATCCTATAAAATTATTTAATTTATCATTTTAATTTGCTTTGTTTAAATTTTCTAGTAAAAATTTTAGAATTTCTAACTTATAGTCCTTTTTATTCTCTTGTGACTTGTTCAGAGTTTAACATTTGTAATATTTGCCTATAATTTCTAGATTGTTCCTTGTCAGTACCTGTTGCAACCTGTGAAGCATGAAGATAGACAAATCTATACCCAGCATTTAAAATCCCTGGCTTTTTCGGCCTTTACCCAGTGCCGGAGACCCCTTCCAACATCAACCAATGTGAAAACATTGACTGGGTTTGGACCAGGTTTAGCCATGGAAACTGCTCTTAAAAGTCCTGATGTAAGTATGCTTTCTATGACCAGAGTTATTAAAAACTATACATTTTATGATTTTATGCAAAACCAAGTGCAGTTCTGTTTAGCTTTCATTTTCCAATTATAATTGGGAAAAGATAATATCACATTTTCAATAAAAATCTTTTTAATAAAAGATTTTTCTGTGATTGTATAGTACCATAGTACCTTAATTTTTTCTTTTACAGAGACCAGAGTGTATTCGACTTTATACACCTCCTTTTATTCTGGCTCCAGTGAAGGATAAACAGACAGAGCTAGGAGAAACATTTGGAGAAGCTGGACAGAAATATAATGTTCTTTTCGTGGGGTACTGTTTATCACATGATCAAAGATGGATTCTTGCTTCTTGCACAGATCTATATGGAGAACTTTTAGAAACATGTATCATTAACATCGATGTTCCAAATAGGTACTCAAGTTTCTTTAAATATATCATCCCATTTTAAAAAATTCATACACACACATTTACATTTTATACTTAATGAATAGAAAACTGTTTTGCAGGTCATGTACATTAAAATATTAACTCTTGCCCTGCCGGTGGCTCAGTTGGTTGAGTGTCATCCCATGCACCAAGAGGTAGCCAGTTAGATTCCCAGTCAGGACACATGCCCTGGTTGCAGGCTTGATCCCCAGTAGGAGGCTTGCAGGAGGCAACCAATTGATGTTTCTCTCTCTCCCCCCTCTTCTGTCTCTGAAAATCAATAAAAAGTATTTTATTTTTAAAAAAAATATATTTTATTGAGAGGAAGGGAGAGGGATAGAGAGTTAGAAACATCGATGAGAGAGAAACATCATCAGCTGCCTCCTGCACACCTCCTACTGGGGATGTGCCCGCAACCAAGATATATGCAAATTACGTCTTGGCCTGGCTGGGTAGATCAGTTGGTTTGAGGATCTTCCCAATATGCCAAGGTTGTGATTTGATCCCCAGTCAGGGCACATACAAGAAGCAAGTGGAACAAAAACTTGATGTTTCTCTCTAAAAAATAAATAAAAATCAAACAATAAAATATTACGTCTTGGGATTGTGGGTTCTTACCCTTATGTGAAGTATATTTACATTGTATAATTAAGACAATTAAAAATAAATTTGATTAATCTGTTACATAAACAAAAGAGATTAAGCTTCCTAGATTCTTTTTTTTAAATATATTTTTTATTGATTTCAGAGAGAAAGGGCAAGACAGAAACATCCATGATGAGAGAGAACCATCAATCGGCTGCCTCCTGCACGCCCCCCACTGGGGATCAAGCCCACAACCCACGCATGTGCCCTTGACCAGAATCGAACCTGGGACCCTTCAGTCCGCAGGCCGGTGCTCTGTCCACTGAGCCAAACTGGCTAGGGCAAGCTTCCTAAATTCTTTATAATAAAGCTTGAAGTAATGATTTTAACCTGAAAAAATTTTGAGGCATGGAACTAGAAAGCCCTCCACAATTAAAAAACAAAACAAAAAAAACTAGTGAAGCACCCTGGAAATTTATTTTTTTCATGTACCATCTAAGATACTAAGATATAATCCCTACATTAATTGAGTTAACTTTTAACTTTCTTTACTAAAATTGTGGACTGAAATTTTTACCTCTTAAATGTTAAGAGTGTCTTCTGAGAATGGAGGCTTTCTTTTTAGAATTTTTCTTGGTAGTAATTAGATATCATGGCCATTTATTTATGAAGTCTGTAACTAATAGGTCACAATAGGTGAGCCTCATGTTGAGTTGTCACTTAATAGATATTTCTAGCCGAAACTGGTTTGGCTCAGTGGATAGAGCGTCGGCCTGTGGACTCAAGGGTCCCAGGTTCGATTCCGGTCAAGGGCATGTACCTTGGTTGCGGGCACATCCCCAGTGCGGGTTGTGCAAGAGGCAGCTGATCGATGTTTCTCTCTCATCGATGTTTCTAACTCTCTATCCCTCTCTCGTCCTCTCTGTAAAAAAATCAATAAAAAAAAAATAGATATTTCTAGTAACATGTTTCAAAGCTAGTGAACACTGCCTGGGAGTTCTTGAAAAGCAAATCCTTGCAATAATTTTTATTTTTAAGATTTGGTTCTATCCTATTTTCTCTATAAAGATTCTGTTCCTTTAAGTTCAGAAATTGGTTATGTATAGAAATATTTAATGATTCTTAGTTTATAGGAGTGCTGAAAAAGTCGAATTTTGTATTACTGGTTACAAAGATTTATTGATTATTTTATAAACCATAAAGCAGTACTTTATACATTTCCTTGACACAATTTTGATTTTTTAAAATGGGGTAGTTAATACTAATTAAATAAGCTTTGGAATGAGTATTCTTATCTGTGAAGGATAAGCATAGAATAGAGGAAGAATAATATCACCTTTCCAATACACTGATAGTGTTGCCATTTAACTGAAAATAGAAGTTAGAGAAAAGTTAAGAAAGCGGTGCAACTCTAGAGTCACAGACACCGGGTTCAAATCCCAACTCTGCCACTTACCGATTATGTGATCTGGAGCCAGCCCAACTACAGCTTGCTTCTTTGGGAGGATAAGTTTATGTGTTATATGGTTGTTAGGATGAAAATGAGGTATTCCATGTAAAGTGGGTGTAATTCTTGGTACATAGTAAGTACTCAGTAAATGGTAGCTACTGTTGCTCATGTTATCTGCTTGCCTAATAAAGGACATGCATGCAGAAACTCAATAACATTGTTTGGTTTGAGAAGTGTAGTGTTTTTTTATATCCTTCAACTTAAAGTATAGAGCAAAGGTTGACAAACTGTTTAACCTGTGGGCCAAATCTGGCCATGCTCATTTAAGTATTATCTGTGGCTGCTTTCATGCTGCAGCAGCAGAGTTGAATTGTTACAACACAATCTTGATGGCCTACAAAACTTAAAATATTGGCTCTTTAAAGAAAGGTTTTGCCAATCTCTGGTAGAGAGCAGTGTTTCTGGTGAATTTTGATACTTACGGATAACTTTTCAGAGTTGTATATACTTTAATGTATGGTAAAAAAACACAAACAAGCATGCCACCCCTATGATTTCACATATGTTCTTGCTTAGGACTTGTATAAAAGTTTCAAAGCATTAAGGAACCAGTTTTTTACAAATTTGAGCTCTTTTGAAATGTCCTATGAGTTTTAGGCACATTTATAACTGTCTCTATTTTACACAATAGGGCTCGTAGGAAAAAAGGATCTGCTAGAAGATTTGGTCTACAGAAACTTTGGGAATGGTGCTTAGGACTTGTACAAATGAGTTCATTACCATGGAGAGTTGTAATTGGCCGTCTAGGAAGGATTGGTCATGGAGAATTAAAAGGTAAAATTGTGCTTTTATTTTTTAGTACTGAGATTTCTGTTTTATGTTAATTCATACACCGTTCAGACCACATATAGGTATAATATGTACTTGATAAAATGCATAGCTTATAAAAAAGGTTTTTTTTTATTGATTTTTGTTTTTAAAGAGGAACCACAGATGTCTAAGCCACAAATAGCTTAATTCCAGATATAAAAGTATATTTTACAATATTACAACTTTAATATCAGTGTCATTACTACTATTTTTATTTTTCCTTTTTTAATTATTCAACTTACCTTCTGTTCAGCAGATACTAATTGATATTGATGTACATTAAAGCTTAGGTGATAAAGAATGTTGAGTAATATCACCAATAAGACAGTTTTGGCTTGATAATGACACTAATTTTAAAACCATTATATTTGTCCTAGCCAGTTTGGCTCAGTGGATTGAGT
Source organism: Eptesicus fuscus (assembly GCF_027574615.1). NCBI lineage: Eukaryota > Metazoa > Chordata > Mammalia > Chiroptera > Vespertilionidae > Eptesicus > Eptesicus fuscus. The sequence continues at coordinate 30,071,190 of NC_072492.1, read as the reverse complement.
GTTGGCCTGCGGACTGAAGGATCCCGGGTTCGATTCCTGCCAAGGGCATATGCCCGGATTGTGGGCTCTATCCCCAGTAAGGGGCGAGCAGGATGCAGCTGATCGATGATTCTCTCTCATCCTTGATGTTTCTATCTCTCTCTCCCTCTCCCTTTCTCTCTGAAATCAATTAAAAAAATATATATATATTTTTTAAAATCATTATGTTTTAACTTTGGTTCTGTAGGGTGTTAATAATGTTGTTACTTTAGATTATTATTTTTATTATTGATACCCACAGATTGGAGCTGTTTGCTGAGTCGTCGAAATTTGCAGTCTCTAAGTAAAAGACTCAAAGACATGTGTAGAATGTGTTGTATATCTGCTGCAGACTCTCCCAGCATTCTCAGTGCTTGCTTGGTAGCAATGGAACCCCAAGGCTCTTTTGTTATTATGCCAGGTTAGCAACTTTAGTTTATATCAGAATTAATTCTTTATGCACTTAAGTTTTTAAACATTATGTAAAATTGATTCTTCATTTATTAAATGAAAAAATACTTTTCATTTCCTTTCCAGATTCTGTGTCAACTGGTTCTGTATTTGGAAGAAGCACCACTCTAAATATGCAGACGTCTCAGCTAAATACCCCACAGGATACATCATGTACTCATATACTTGTATTCCCTACTTCTGCTTCTGTGCAAGTAGCTTCAGCTACTTATACCACTGAAAATTTGGACTTAGCTTTCAATCCTAACAATGGTAGGAGAATTATTTTTAAAGGTTTTGCAAATATAAAAAGTCTTGATGATTGTTGCTGATTATAGGCTGATTAATGTTCCCAACACATATCTATATCTTACGAATGTCCCTGAAACCTGTAAATGTGTCCTTATATGGCAAAACAATAGCAACAACAACAAAAAGGCTGCAGATGTGATTAAATTAAGGGTCTTGAGATGTAGAGATCCTGTGTTATGTGGGTCGGTCCTAAATGCAATCACATGTATCCTTATATAAAATGGAAGTTTGACTATCCACAAAAGAAGGGAAGGCCAAGTGATGGAAAGAGAGGGAAGCAAAGTCACAGAAAAACATGCTACACTGCTGACTTTAAGAAGGAAGGAGCCATGAGCCAATGAATACAGTTCTAGGTGCTGGAAAAGACAAACAGATCACCCTCTGGATCCTCTAGAAGCAGCAGAGGCCGGCTGCTTCCTTGATTTTGGCCTAATGACCAACACTTTGATTTCAGTCCAATAAAACTGAATTTGAACTTCTGGACCCCAAACTGTTAGAGAATAAATGTGTGATATTTTAAGTTAACAAGTTTGTAATTAATTTGTAAAAGCAGCAAGAGGAAACTAATATAATCATTCTTCTACCTTATTGATATCAGAACTGGTGCTATGAATTATCTCATAAATATTTACTTATTTTAAAAGACAACATTGGTCATAAAATGTAGTTTTTTGCCTGTGCTGTTGAGTTATCTATATATACACTTTGCAGCTCATATTCTTTTCTGTCTTGATTTGCCAAAATAATATAGTGATTTGTATAAACTGCAAGAGTAGGGATGTAACTTTTCTCAATGAATTTATAGATTGCATTTGAGTAGAAGAAAAAAATAAATGATACTCCATTGTTGCTCTGAGTTACCCTAGAAAATTGCACATTTTTAAAGTCACAGTATAGGTATTAATTCTATTTTTCGTGTGTGTGTTATACAATAATTTGAATGTTTTACTTAATAGTAAAGAATAAGTATCAATCATGAATAGTGTCATTTTAAATACATTTTAATTTTCAGCATACTGTGTTTACTCTGTAAGTTTCCTATTGCTGCTGTAACAAATTACCACATGCTTAGTGGCTTAAAATGACACACTTATCTTACAGTTTTGGAAGTCAGAAGTCCTACTGGACTCAAGTCAAAGAAGTCTGCAGGGTTGGTTCTCTCTGGAGTCTCTAAGAGACCGTCTGTTTCCTTGCCTTTGCCAGCTTTAGAGACCACTTGCATCTCTTGCTCATGGCCCTTATTTCCATCTTCAACACCAGCAGTATAATATCAGCACATCTTCTTCATTGACTAACCCTAGTGCCTCCCTGTTATTAGGGCCCCTGTGATTACAAGGACCACCTACATACACAAGATTTATCTCCCCCTTTCAAGATCCTTAGCTTGATCGTATCTGTGAAATGTTTTAAAAAATATATTGTTATCGGTTTCAGAGAGAGGGAGAGAGAGAGAGAAACGTCAGTGATGAGAAAAAATCATTGATCAGCTGCCTCTTGCACACCTCCTACTGGGGATCAAGCCTGAAACCCGGGCATATACCCTGACCGGGAATTGAACCATGACCTCCTCATTCATGGGTTGAAGCTCAACCACTGAGCCCCACCAGTGGGGCTGCATAATTATTTTTTATGTATAATTATTTATATGGCTCTCAGCACAATAATTGACACATGGTAGGCACTCAGTAGATGTTGGTTAAATTAATTTTAACTCTCCTATAAATAACCTTGAGATGAAAAATCGAGTATTTAATATTTTTTCTTTCTCTTATAGCAGATGGAATGGGTCTCTTTGATTTGTTAGACACAGCAGACGAACTTGACCCTGATATCATTAATATTCTTCCTGCCTCTCCAACGGGGTCTCCTGTACATTCTCCAGGATCTCATTACCCCCATGGAGGTGATGTTGGCAAGGTAACCCCATTATAAAAGTTCAGTTTATCTAAGTGTCATTCCTTAACTTAGTAATGAATTGATTCATGAAATAGAGCCCTGTTTTTTTCTTGCTTAAATTAGCAAATAGTGAAATTAACAGTACATTCATGCATTTCTGCTCTTTGAATTATACAATATTAAGGGGGGAGGGGTCTCTGTGGCTCTGCTTTTCCTGACTTCATATTTTCTAGACTACTTTGCATTAATCATTCTTTTGTATTTTTCCTGCCAGTTCACCATACCTTCTACTCAGGCCTAGGACTGGATTATCTGAGAAACAGTGTATTGTTCTAAGAGCTGCTATTCATATCAGGGCTGTGACAAGCAACATAATAGAAATACTAATTTTCTCATAAGAACAGAAAAAACACTGACTACCTTGCCTCCCAAACTCTGTTTATTTTTAGCAGACTATTTTCTCTTTCTGTTTGACCTGAAAACTAATTGGGCCTCATTTGAATTACATCTTTAAGTGAAATTATGTGTAGTGGTGGTTTGACTATTTTGGTATGTATATGTTTAGAACCTGCCTCTTAAAAATAAAGATCTTTGTCCAGTCTTCTTACTTTGCATTCTTTCCTGCTTTCTTTAACTGAAAAGAAATGAGATTATTAAAAAAAATATATATGAGGAAAAGCACCAATAATCTCACCACTTTAATAAGACCATTTTTACTTTTAGCAAATTAGCTTCCACATGTATTTATAAGTGTAGCTTTCAAGAAGTATATCAGCTTTTTAACATTGTATTGTTTTAGCATAATTTGTTATATCATTCCCAAAATGTTGGACATTGAAGTTATTTTTTTCTGTTATAGGCAGTGTTGCAATGAACATCTTTATGCATATAATTTTTCTTTTTACCTATTGCCTTAAAATGAATACCAAGAAATACATTGACTAATCCAGAGGCTATGAGCATCACTTAGTAGCTGTCTCTTCATGTTGTCATAATGCTTTCCAAAACATTATTAATTGTATTTTATAGGTAGTGCTAGATGAACAAAGCTGAATTTTAATCCATCTTTTGGATGGGGGTGTGGTGGTCAGGAATTAGTTGAGGGAGTTTTAGGAAATAATGCAGAAATTTCATTGATCATGTTGTATTTTTCAGTCAGTTACAAAGATTTATACACACACAAACTCTGAACATATTTCCTTATGCAACTGTTAAAACTCATTCTTTTAATGGTATTACTAATTATGATACTCTTACTAATAAGTACTAGAAATTTTTAGAAATATCCTTCAGCATTTAAAAAAATTGAAGTGATTGATTTCCATAAGCCATTCTGTATTTATATCTAATGCCTAGATAATATCAAATGAACTAACACACTTTTAATTTTGTCTTTTTAAGGGTCAGGGTACTGATCGGCTACTTTCAACAGAGTCTCATGATGAAGTAACTAATATTCTTCAGCAACCATTGGCCCTTGGTTACTTTGTATCAACTGCCAAAGCGGGTCCGTTACCTGACTGGTTCTGGTCAGCATGTCCTCAAGCACAATATCAGTGTCCCCTTTTTCTTAAGGTATTGCCATTTCTATGCTAGTTCCCAAATAATGCTCACTGTTGGTTTACATTCTAAGAAATATAAAAGTGGCTTTTTGAAACCTTGTAGCTTTTGTCTAAGGCAGGGGTCCTCCAACTTTTTAAACAGAGGGCCAGTTCACTGTACCTCAGACTGTTGGAGGGCCAGACTATAGTTTAAAAAAAACTATAAACAAATTGCTATGCACACTGCACATATCTTATTTTGAAGTAAAAAAAAAAACAGCAAAAACACCCGCGGGCCGTAGTTTGAGGACGCCTGGTCTAAGGTCTTAAATGCATTGCCACATTTGACTTTACACAAGATCACCAAGAGAGTTATCTCATTATGAAATAACTAATTTTTAAATTCATATTAAGTTTGAACTTTTTTTTTTTTTTTTTTTTTTTAGTTTGAATTTTTAATCTTAAACTTCTGGGACCCTTGCTCGTATTATTATTATATTATGATTATTCTTAAATAATTCTTTATTGTTGAACTCGTATTATTTTTAACAGCATATCTGAAGTTTAGAGCTGGGGAGAAAACTTATATTACCAGAATTTGGTTTTCAAGACGAAATAAATTCGTTGGATTTTTCAAGTATCTCCTTGTTCTTGCCTTGACTATTCCAAATCTGTCTTCCTATAGTTTTAAAATAAATAAGTTATTTTAATTAAGCAAAAAAAAGATTTATAACTTTATAAGTAAAATATTTACATATGCTTACTCCTGTTAACTTCTTTCAGTGCTACATCTAGGTATATCTGTATAGGCTTAAGTTCTATGTAACCTAGATACAGACTGTACTGAGGTTTATCAGTTTAGTGCTTCCTTAAACATTTACTTTATACATCTAGGCAGGTTACACTTAGAAAATAATTGGAAATCCTTTTTTTTTTTTTTTTAAGATTGTGTCTAAAAACAAAGCTGAAGAAAAGGAAGTAAGGTTTGATATAAACTACTGTAATTGAATTAAACAAAAATAAGCATTCTTACATTCCTTACGTAGGTCTAAAATGTATCTCATCAAGGCAGACACCTTGTTTTTGTCCTTTGGCTGATATCCTGTTACTTTATTTGTTATTTTTAGGCCTCTTTGCACCTCCATGTGCCTTCAGTGCAATCTGATGAGCTGCTTCACAGTAAAGACTCCCACCCACTTGACTCAAATCAGACTTCAGATGTCCTCAGGTACAGCTCTTTTTACCATTAGGTGTTCTCTCCAGTACTGATCCTTATATATTTTTCTTGGGTCTCAAGATAGATGATACCATTCAGAATGAGTGCTTTTTCTTGTTAACACATGTGATCTACTTTTGAGAGTAATTTTTATGAATTACTCTAATCTCCCCAAGGACTCACTATTCTATAACTTCCACTTTTTTTTAAATGTTTTTATTGATTTCAGAAAGAGGAAAGAAGAGGGAGAGAGGGGTAGAAACATTAATGATGAAAGATAATAATTCATCGGCTGCCTCCTTCACGACCCCCACTGGGGATCAAGCCCAAAACCTGGGCATATGCCATGACCCAGGAATCCAACCATGACTTCCTGGTTCATAGGTCAACACTCAACCACCAAGCCACACTGGCTGGGCCCTTCCTTCTTTTTTTTTTTAAGTTACTTTGAATCTTACTAGTAGATGCCATAATTGGAAACTGCTCCCAAAATCTACAGTATAAATAAATACATGACTTAAATAGTTTATTTGCTTTTCAGGTTTGTTTTGGAACAGTACAATGCACTCTCCTGGCTAACCTGTGACCCTGCGATCCAGGACAGACGCTCATGTCTCCCAATTCATTTTGTGGTGCTGAATCAGTTATATAACTTTATCATGAATATGCTGTGATCTTCATTTGATGGAACTGTGCGAGAAAATAACAAGGAAAAAAGACATTTGCTGCAAGATTAAGTTACAGTTATCTTCTCACTGAAAGTCATTTGTGATAGGGTCTAATTCTTATTACTTCAACAAATATTGTTTTGACTTGGGGGGAGGGGCTATAACCCTGCTATTTTTCATTGACTATATTGAACTCTTTAGGATGATGACTGATCATACAAAACGTATTATAACATTTTTGTAGCAAAATTAACCTTTTTTTTTCCAGTCACAGTATTTGTGAAAAGTAATGAGCCATAGTACCCAGTCATGTTAAATGAATAATAAAAGCATGGAGAGGAAACAAGGAACAATGAATTTCAACATATGGTTTCAGAACATCAAGATGTTCTTGTATTGGAGTATAGTATCTAGTATTCAAAATGCCTGCATCTCTTATTTATTGTAAGTTTTTAAATGTATAAATTGTCTTATATTTCTTAACCTCTTTTATAAAAATTTTCCTAGAAGGTTTATACTGCCTTCTTGCTTTAAAGCAATTGGTCTAAAATATATGTAATCGTCTTAATTAAAAAGTTGCAGTAGGGTTGCTTTTAGAGTATTATTTTTTTGTAAGGGGTGGGTGGGACAGTAAATTTGTATTGTCTTGATGTACAGTTTAATGGGAATAGAGGGGGAATAATGTCCATACCATTGTGTGTGGAGGATTTACAGCTAAGCTGTAGTTGCAGAGTACATGTACAGTAATGAAGTTCACTGTGTTTATAAATTGAAAAGGTACCAGGTCTTACAGCATTTTATATATCACACCTTTACAGAAGAACATGATGGCAATATACAAGTGATATTGTTAAGTGGTTTAACTTAGAATAAAATGAGAAATCTTCAGTTATATTTTGTACTATGGTTTAGGGCTATGACTAATATTTCAGGCCATTTCCAGTGGGAAAAAAACTTAGTTTTACAAGAAAAACATTTGCTACTGAATGCTTAAACTAATTTTGGTGTTTCATGTTACATGCTTAAATTTTTTTCAGTTTTAACAGTGGCACATCTAGGCATGGAATATTATTAATTATGAAAATTATCTTCAGGATCTGCTATAAGGTTGAAATTTAGCCCAGCTCTAGGCATTTTACAAATTATTTTAAGAGCAGTCACTCTTGATTGTTTGACTTTTTTTTTTTTTTAAATTAAAGATTGGGAATGTGTGTGAGAGTATGCATATGTATGGGTGTGTGTGTGCAATCAAACTGTGGTGTAAATAGATTCTCAGTGAATTCTGGTATTCAGACTCTATTTCACTAGTTAAAAACCATTTTCTAAACTTAACCTGTTTGTTTCCCCTTTGCCTTTTATTTATTTAATTTTCTTGGTTTGGAGATGACAGTCCCAAACACCAGAGTCTGTACTTTTCTATAACACAGTTCAGATTAAGGCAGGACATATGTCAAGGAGGTTCTCACCTCCCTAAAGAAGGGACTTGAATTTTAGGGACTTTAATTCACCCCTTCCTTCGATACAGCTTTCCCCCTTCTTGTTTGCACATGCCAAGATAATTGCTTCTATGCAGGTTTTACCCCCTTGAAAAATCCTTTCTACAGTGCTGCTCACAAGAGAGTCCAAGTTAGCCTCCTACCTGTGCTGCTGACTTGAATTCACAGTCGCCAAGTCTACCTTTCTTTCTTGGAAACAGTCTAGCAAAATTCCGGATTTGTAAGTTCACTAATTCTCTACAAGGACAAAATCAATTGTATTTACAAAGCAGTAATTCGGTATGTTTTATTTTATTTTATTTTATTTTATTTTTTACTGAAACATGTTTTGTAAATTCTATATGCTTAGCTTAAATATCACTTTCTTATGAACAATATAACTTCTTCAAATTGTGTATATTAAAACATTAAGTCTTTTTTCTATAAAGAAAACACAATTAGTGACAAAGATTTATCAATCATTTTTTCAAAATTATGCATCCCAATGGTCAGCATATTTTGAAATTAAAATTTAAAGATCACATCTCTGCATTCATTTTTAAATTATGCTAACACACTAAGGATTATGTTGCCTGTTTATTCTATACTTTAAAAAAACTTGTCTGAGATTTGAAGGAAAAGATGCTTATTTGGAATTTCTATAAAAGAGTATCCTTTTTTATATACTTAGCACAATAGTAACTTTTAAAAATAGAAGCTATATTCTCAGTTGTTTAAAATTACTAGCCTTTAGTAACCACATCTCAGTTTGAAAATAGATTTTTTAAAAATTATTCCCTGACAGTTTCTTTTATATGGAGCCATAAGGAATGAACCCAGTATACAATTCCTTTTTATTTGGGAATCAGGGATTAGTTCCTAAATATATAGGATTTACTGATAAGATGTGTTTTTCTTCCTTTCATATATAAGTTCAGACTCAAATAGAAAATTATTAAATAGCCATTAGAAAAGGTCAGGAGACTTTGAAAAAAAAAAAAAGCCTTTTATGCAGGATGATGGATCTGACTTACTAATGTACTGCCACAGACAAGTATAGGCTGTTTTGTTTTGTTTAAATAGGTAAGCAAAATAATATGCTTTATACCAATTGATCAGCAACTCCTTGACTTCCTTGTTACAGTGCTAATATCTGTTTTTTTGTGCTGTTATCCATTATAAAGCAGGGTGGAATTTCAGTATTTTGGCATTTAAAAAGATTACTTACATAATGTCTGCTTCCAGCCAGTGAGAAACATCTAGCCATACCTTTCTTATGCAAGCCATTCAGTTATCAGGACTGTGAATTAACACTGTATGAATAAATTTCTGTACACCTTATTGTTTGGCCAGAAGGCCACCAAGTGTACTTATATGTAATCCTTAAATTTTAAAGTAGTTGTAATTTTTAATCTTTCTAAACTTTTCTTAAACCACTAAAATTAAGCTCTTACTACTTAGTCAACTATCCTCAGCTGTATTCCTACTCAATTGTCAGTATGGCACAGATTACTGTATTGAAATATTCTCCTTTTGTCTTCATATTTACCTTCTGAGGTAACTTTTTTAACTTAATGTGTTACTACAAAGATTTGCAGATCTTTAATCAAGCACTATGTTAATACTGTAATATCAAAATACTATGTTGCATTATTTAAAATGTTCAAATTGAATACATTAAAAGGAAGTTTTTAAATGCTGTTGCATCATATAATTTGCCTCTCATCCACTATGGCATTGCATATCAGTCTGTTAATACATTTAATGTGCATGAGTGATGTTTTAGTCTGGGTTTCCTCTTAAGATTTTAGTTTGTCTAAATTAAAGAAAAATGTTTTTGACATACATTTTTTGCCCCACCCCCCAAATCAGCTGGAAATCTTAACCTTTTGGGGTTTTCTTGGTGTTTTAATGGGCCCAGAACTGTGGTTTAAATTTTTATATATATATATGTTTTCTTTTTTGTGGAGTATGAACTAAAAAACTGGATTTGGGACCTAAAATACTCCTCAGGTTGATGTGTTCATAAAGTTTTAAAATAGCTTTAGTTTTCAAAGTAAACTGGATTTGTGGACCTTACAGTTACTGAATTTAAACTACAAATTGTAACATCATTACTGGACATGTGTCAGCATCAACTCAAAATAGCTTGGTCACTTTATGAAGGGGCGTTTTAAAGTTGTTTAGCAGTGACACTTAATATGGTCCAATTGCTTTTTTTTTTTTAAACGTGACAAAAAAGAATAAGGAACAAACACTATTGCTGCCGAATGCCATAACACTGAGTTGTATAAATTGTGATTGAGGAAATGAAAAGGTTTATACTTTTAAAAAAAACACAAAAAAAACAAAACTTCAAATGGAATAAATTATTCATGAAGCCTTCATTGTGGTGTCTCATTCTGTTGAAAATATTTCCAAAGTTTGTGTGACTATCAGGAATAATATTACTTTTTTGGTCATTTATAAATGGAAAGGAGCAACATAACTGATTAATGGACTTTTAACTTCTCCATCCTAAGTATTTTGTTTTTTTGTTAGTCCTCACCCAAGGATATCTTTTTCCATTGCTTTTTAGAGAGAGTTGAAGGGAAGGAGGAACGGGGGAGAGAGAGAGAGAAACGTCGATTGGTGGCCTCCCGTATGCGTCTGGGAGGGAACCCGAAACCCAGGTGTGTGCCCCTTGATGGGGAATTGAACCTGCAGTCTTTTGTTGTGAGGGCCAACCTTCTAACCATCAGACCACACTGGCCAGGGCTGAAGTATTTTATTTTTAGAAAATAGTTTAATCGTATATCAATGTTAAATATATAGGAAAATTATATACATGTGCATACTAATTCCTTTTAGACTGATTAGTTTAATCAGTTTTCTTGTTGAAAGAAGTTACCTTCAAATATTTAAAGCATAGCTCTATCCTATTTTTTTAAAAATCACAGATGTTTTAGAAACAAGATTGTTGTTCAGATATGAACAATCCATTAAAAATAGCTCTGTCCTTTTTTGTTGTTCTCTGTCAATTTTGTCTAAGCAGCTATCCTATATAATAAAAGGGTAATATGCAAATTGCCTGAACAGTGGAACGCCCAGAACACCTGCAGTCCCTTCCCCCAGCCAGCCTGCCCCCGATGGTGACCATCGGGGGCAGGCTGACTGGACCCCACTAGTGCACATATTCGTGCACCGGGCCTCTAGCCATACATAATTAAAGCCTAATACGCAAATCGACCAAACCACCAGTGGAACAACTAGTAGCTATGATGCGCACTGACCACCAGGGGGCAGATGCTCAATGCAGGAGCTGCCCGCAGGCCTCAGGCCAGCCTTGGTGGGTGCCAGCGGGGTCCCCGGTTGCACCGCAGAGGGAGGTGACCTGCGGTGGCAGCGGGGTGATCGGGGGGCGGGGCTGGCTGGCGAGCTTGCGGTGCTGTCCCCCGATTGCCCCGCTGGTCACCTCCAAGATAGGTGCCAGCAGGAGCCCTCCGATCGCCCTGCCAGTCACCCTGCAGAGGGAGGAGACGTGCAGCAAGGGAGGTGGGGGGAGGCAGTGAGCAGGTGGTGCCAGGCTGGCCAAGGAGGGTGCCAGTGGGGGCTCCCTGATCACCCTGCTGGTTGCTCCACAGATCGGCCCTGATTGCCGGCCAGGCCTAGGGATCCTACCTGTGCACGAGTTTAAAAGGATGTGTATATTATGTTGTCACAACTTTTATTTATTTATTTATTTATTTTTTAAGTATATTTTATTGATTTTTTACAGAGAGGGATAGAGAGTTAGAAACATCAATGAGAGAGAAACTGATCAGCTGCCTCTTGCACACCCCCTACTGGGGATGTGCCCACAACCAAGGTACATGCCCTTGACCAGAATCGAACCTGGGACCCTTGAGTCCGCAGGCCGACGCTCTATCCACTGAGCCAAACCGGTTTCTGCACAACTTTTAATTATTTTCTGTCTCACAGTTTCTATTACCTCTTTTTTTTTTTTTTTTTTTTTACTATATTGCCATGGTCGGCGAACTATGGCTCTTAAGTTTCAAAGATTTGGCTCTCAAAAGAAATTTCAATCATACTGTTGATATTTGGCTCTGTTGACTAATGAGTTTGCTGACCACTGGTTAGTGTATTACTAAAAATAACTATGCAGATCAAGCTTTTTTTTTGGGGGGGGGGGTATTCACTTGTACAACTAGGTGCAATCTTTCTGTACTGTTTGTAGTTTTCAGTATTGAATACCAAGCTCTGAAAAATCTTACTGAGTAACTTACTAAAGGAAGGAAATGAGTTTTTTTTCCTTTAAAAGCAAAACCAAATGCTTGTTTGTCCTATGCATAAGATATCAATACTTGTTAAGAATTCAACCTGCTTAGATAGAGACATGTTTCCTACATTAAGCAAATCAAGTTTTTTAAAATATATTTTTATTGATTTTGGTGGAATGGAGAGAAATATTAAACGGCTGCCTCTTGCACACCCCATGTGGGGATCAAGCCTGCAACCCAGGCATGTACCCTGACTGGGAATGGAATACTGATCTCTTGCTTCATGGGCTCATGCTCAACCACTGAGCTACTGGCTAGGCACAAATACATTATGACCCATTCTGCTACATCTTGGCAAAACCCAAGACTTAAAGCTCAAAATGCTAGTTAGTCCCTTTCCCTGTAATTTTTTTAAACATATTTAGTGATGTCAGAGAGGAAGGGAGAGGGAAAGAGAGAGAAACATCAATGATGAAAGAGAATCATTGATTGGCTGCCTCCTGTACTCCCCACACTGGGAGGTCGAGCCCACAACCCAGGTATGTGCCCTGAGTGAGAATCGAACCATAACCTCCGGGTTCATGGGTCGATGCTCAACCACTGAATCACGCTGGCCGGGCTCCTGTAATCTTTTCTTACCAAATTTCCTGTCAGATTTCTCCATGTGATTTAAGAACTACAGATTGAGAGGTAAAACTGAGATATGGCGAACATTTTTAAATGTTTTAGAAGGAAGTAGTATATTGGAAATTTTCTTGATCTCTTGATACCAGTAGCATATTATGTACATAGATCTATGTATTTGTTAATTTGTTGAGGTGACTTGAAATAGTATCAGCTTATTACTCAAGGTATACATACGTTTACCACACTTCTAGAATCAAAACTACAATATGTTCTGACCATTTTTTTTCTGTTTAATGGTTTTATCAAAATATGCATGAGACAGAATTGTTACAATCAGAATTGTTAAAAATATTTGGAGTATATTGTAGTTTTTTAAGAATATACAAGCAGAACATCCACTTTAGAAGTGCAGTTTGAACTTTACTCAAACCATTTAGGATAAATAACCTTCGAAATATTACAGTTTCTAGAGAAACATTGACATTTAGTAGGAAGCATTATCTCTTAAGCATGTTAAGTAAAATGTCCAGGCTTTGCTTATTAACAAGGTATAAAGGGTATATTGCTCTATTAACAACTGGATCAGATAAGTCAGTTCCCCACATCCCTGAGTTTTTGGTTTCCATATAAGCAAAAACAAAAAGACCCCAACATTAATTTGATATTATGCTTAAATCATTAATTCAATGAACCAATATTAAGTGACATACTATGCTAAGGACAAAGAAATAAAATATAGCTCTTGCCCTCAAAAGTACTTACTTTTTGGTGGGAGAGACAGTCATGTATGTTCTAACAATTACAGTGTGATATGTGAAGTACTATGATGGAAGGAAAGTAAAGGGTGGCTTGGGAGCATTGAAGGAGGATACTTGAATCTAATGAAGAGACAGGTAGTTTGCCAGGGAAAGATTTCTTAGCAAGGGAACACTTCAACTTAAAAGATACATAGGAGCCACAGCTGTTTTGGCTCAGTGGATAGAGAGCATCAGTCTGTGGACTGAAGGATCCTGGGGTTGATTCTGGTCAAGGGCACATGCCCGGGTTGCAGGCTCGATCCCCACTAGGGGGCGTGCAGGAGGCAGCCAATCAATGATTCTCATCATTGCTGTTTCTATCTCTCTCCCTTCCTCTCTGAAATCAATAAAAATATTGTTTTAAAAAAAGGACAGATGCATAGGAGTTACTACATAAAGAGAATAAAAGGCATTCCAGACGGAAGGAACGGTGAATAATATGAAGGATTTGGGAAACAAGCAGCTGAAAATAAATAAAATGTAGGCACCATGGTGGGATATGGCCATATTCCAGGCCAGAAAGAAGTCAGATGATGAAAAACTCTGTCTTTTGAGTGCCACCTTAAAAAATCAACACTATCTCCAAGCAGGGAAGTGTTTTAGTGGTTGAGGTGATTTCTTTATTTTACTTTTTATTGAATTTATTGGGGTGACATTGGTTAATAAAGTAGTTGGGTGATTTCTTAATAGTTGAAAATCATAACCAAAGAGGCTTGATTGGTGGAGGCTATATCAACCTGGAGGTCTCTAATGCTATACTATAGAACCTTGGCTGGACCCTGGTCTCTTCAACATCCTATATAATAAAAGGCTAATATGCAAATTGATCATATGGTGGAACAACCAGTTGCTATGATGCACACTGACCACCAGGGGGCAGATGCTCAATCCAGGAGGAGTGCTGCTGCCAGAAGCCCTGAGCTGGGTTCATGGCTGGCAAGCACAGCAGCGGTGGCGGGAGCCTCTCCTGACTCCACAGCAGCACTAAGCCGGCAGTTAGATATTCACTGAGGGCTCCCTGACTACAAGAGGACACAGGCCGGGCTGAGGGACCCCCGCAAGTGCATGAATTTCATGCACCGGGCCTCTAGTCTATCCATAAAATTGATGAAGATATGAACTGTTTGCCAAAGCAAATAGCCAGTGTAGAAGGAGATCAAAACATCTCGACAGGTTGAAACAATGGAAGAAATCTTGCAAGATAAAAGAGGCTTGTTGAGGAAATGAGCTAGATGTCTCCTGAGATCCTTTTACTTTTGAAATTCTGTGATTCTATTTCCAAAGAACATTGGTCCTCCTTTAAATACCTTCATCTTCTAATTTCTTGAAGTTCAATTACTCAGCAATAATCTACATAAAAGCACCCAGTATTCCTGAAACATAGTAGGTAACGTCTTTTTGTTTCTTTTTTTCTTTTCCCCCCCAGTCTGATTGAAAAATAGTTCAAGTAGAAAACAGTAAGTCAAAGCAAGCCAGTCAGAGGTTTCTTTCATTCAGGAAGGAGTCTTCTCTTTCAAGTATAGGAACCACACTACGCATGTTTAATCAAACCTAAAACACCAGCATTTGTAAGACATGATTATTATTATTTTTTTAAATATATTTTATTGATTTTTTACAGAGAGGAAGAGAGAGGGATAGAGAGTTAGAAACATCGATCAGCTGCCTCCTGCACACCCCCTACTGGGGATGTGCCCGCAACCAAGGTACATGCCCTTGACCGGAATCGAACCTGGGACCCTTGAGTCCGCAGGCCGACGCTCTATCCACTGAGCCAAACCGGTTTCGGCATGATTATTTTTTATGTGTCACTAAAAATGCTGCTAGGAGCTGTGCATCACTGCAAGTTGCCCAGGACCAAACCAGAGAGTCGGACCTGCATTACCACCATTTGTCCACCATCCAGAACTGAAATGTCAGTGCTGACATGTACACATAAGGAACTGTTGGACATTAAAAGAACTGTTGGCCCAGAAAGAAACTCACTACAGACTGATTCATTTGCCTGTCACCATAATCACTATTGCTTGTCTCATTTTTGGTTCTTAAAAGTGTATTTCTAATAGCACATGATCTCACTCATCTAGGGGAAATAATGAACAACATAGACTGATGAACAAGAACAGACCCAGAAACAAGGAGGCATGGATCAGACTGTCAGGCCTCAGAGGGAGGGTAGGGGAGGGTGAGGGTAAAGGGGAGAGATCAACCAAAGGACTTGTGTGCAAGCATATGAGCCTAACCAGCGGTTAAGGACAACAGGGGGGTGGGGGCATGTGTGGGGAGGGGTGTGGGATGGGAATGGGGGGATGAGGACAAATATGTGATACCTTAATAAAGAAATTTTTAAAAAATAAAAGCTGCTAGGTACAATTTAACACGACTTTTTAAGACATCCCAATTTCAGAGATATTAAAATGTGAAAAAAGTAATCACAGAATTGATGAAATACATTTTTGTGTGAACAGAAATTGTAATGAACCTCAGTGCTACATTGGTCTTAAAAGGGGATTATAATTATAATCACAAAAGGGTGAAGCAAATATATAAGAATCTTCACTGATAATCTAAGGTTTTGTGTTTTATAGGCAACTAAATGTTTGGGCTAATTTGTAGCATTATTTACCATACTAGAAGTTTCTGAATCTGTCTAACTGAACATGTAGGCTACAACAACTTTATAAATTGACTAGAGGCCCGTTGCACGATATTCGTGCAAAAATAGGCCTTTCTTCCCCTGGCTTCACTCCCAGCATCCCGGGAGCCGGCAAGTCCTAGCTTCTGTGCGGAGCATGGCTCCAGTAGCTCCCTCCACCCCTCATCCCCTCATAGCAGGCATCATGCGACTTCTGGCCGCTCCACGCCTGCATATGCAAATTAACCTCCATCTGTGTTGGGTAATTTGCATACTCACTCTGATTGGCTGTGGGCATAGCAGAGTGATGGTTAATTTGCATGTTTCTCTCTTATTAGGTAAGATTGTAGTATAGTTAGGTAATTGACCTCAGAGAAAGCAGCTCTAAAACTTGAAAGTTCAGGAGTAAGTCTTTTTCAGTAGGGTGTCTGTGTTTCTGTGTGATTGTCAAAACGATTTCATTGGCAAACATTACAATGTAGATTTGAAAGACTTGTTGACTAAGTGAATATTTGGGGGAGAGGCTGGAGTCTAGGATGACTTACAGGTTTCTGGTTTGAGCAACTCTGGGTGGTGGTGATACTGAGATTAGAATTGGAAGAGAAGAAAAAAGGGAACTTAAGTGTCAGCACTTGTCACCATCACACTCTAGCTGTCTTGTTCAGGCTAGACATGGTTTGCTGTTCTCTGTTGATCAAGATGGATCTGCATGTTGTTTCTCCGTTAATGACTTCAGGATCATAAACAATTAGATTTAAAGAGATCTTAAAAATCAGTTTACATCCACCTGCTCTTCTATTGTTCCCCCAAATCAGTGTTTGAATTACTCTTCCTGTGAAATAACTATCCAGGGAGATTAAATGTGTAACCTTTCTCAATTTCCACAATTTTAAAATGGAGAATATTATCTACCTCAGAGAATTAAATCTGATAATAGAGATAAAGCACTAGTGCCTAGCAAGTGTTCAATAAATAACTCCTTAATAAATATCAGCCTAAAAATAACAATATTGTACAGTTGTGAAATCAATTTGTATGTAGTGACCAGCAATTTAAAGTAGAATGGAATACATTACATGTAGTATGTGTATGATTTCATAAGATACCTGTTTCCATTTAAATGTGGGTACATATGCATATGTGTGTTTTGAGGCACTATGTGAAATGTATTACTATGGGACAGGTGAAAAAAAGTCTGAGAAACACTGCAACACATTAGTTCTTTTCTTCCTTTGCTGATTTTTTCATGTTGAAAGCAGATTATTATTATTATTATTAATTATTAGTGTTGTTGTTGTTAAGACCCGAGGATATTTCCCCCCCATTGATTTTCAAAGAGAGTGGAAGGGAGAGAGCGAGGGAGAGAGAGAAACATCCATGTGAGAGAGACACATTGACTGGTTGCCTCCCATACTCGCCCTGGGGGTGGAAGCCCCAACCCAGGTATGTGTCCTGGAACTGAATCCAACCTGGTGTGTGGGCACTCTAACCATCGAGCAACCCGGCCGGAGCACAGACCTTATTTTTAAAGCGATCATCTCTCCGTGAAAGCCTTGGTAACTATAAAGTACTGTCTGTCAAGTATTTTTGTTTACAACTCCTAGCACGATGTTTTGTAAATAGAAGGTGCTAAATACAGTACGATTGGACCAGGCACTAGAGATAGTATGAGAAATACAGAGTAGTGGTTCTTAATCTTTTCTGGGTGACCCGTGTTCTTTGAGAGGTTGTTGAAAGTTTTGGACCCTCTTTCCAGAAGACATGCCAAGCCACTCGCAATTTCTGCAGATTCCATAGAATTCCTGAATCTCCATCGCGCTCTAAGGATCCATAGACCCTAACTTAGGAACCCTGAAATGAGAGGTTTAACTTCTGACTGTGTGTGAGGTCCAGAGCGAAGGAAGGCTCGGGATTAGATTACTTTTTAAATTCTCCTACAAATCCTAGGATTCTAGAACTTTGGTGCAGGGAGGGCATAGGCAGAGATGGGAGAAGAGTACAGTCCATTCCGGTCAGAGAATAGTGGGGACAACTTGAACACTTCTTTTACCTACGTTAAGCCACGTGAAGCCGAAACTGCAGCTCGAAAGGGCTTAACGACACGGCGGGCAGAGTCAGGAAAACAAACGAACAGGGAGCTCTACACACTCCGGAGGGGAAACTGGGCGGAGCAAGCAGCGGGGGAGGAAGGGGCGGGGCCGCGCACGCGCACCCCGGTGTCCGCGCCGCCGTCTCCGGGTTTCCTCTCACAGCCACTCTTCCTTTCAGTCCAGTACGGTGGCCGACGGGAGGCAGACGCTGGGGATGAATGAAGGTGCTGGGGTGCAGGTTGAAACAGTCTCCTCCGCTTTCTGCTCCCTTCAGTCTGGGTTCTGCCTTGGCGCGGAGGCCCCATCCAGCCCCCCTCGCACCGCTGACCCGGTTGGCCCCGGCGTCAGACTTCTGGGTGCCCCGGGTCGATTCAGGGCACAGCTGGGGTCGGGGCGTCCAGACGATCGCCTAGGCCCCGTTTCGGACCGCGCTCTCGATTTCTACCGCGTCCCGCTTCTAGGACGCGGATGCGGGTGGGATCCCGGGAGGTTGGAGGGTGTATCTGGAGGTCTGAAGCTTCCGCTTCTCGGACCTCAGCGCGTTCCCTGGCCCCGGTCGGCAGCCCGCCCGCTTTTCTCAGCCTGACGGACTGGTTGGTTCTCGTTACCCCGGGGGGCGAGACCTATGAGCACACAGGGCACCTCTCTGCTCCCTCAGCCCGCCCCTCTGTGAGAAGGCCAACTCCTCTTGCTTAAAAGCAAAGCAGCGTTGCTGCCCACGACTATTACCCATGGTGGCATTGGCTTACTGGTCCCTGTCTTTTTTTTTTTTTTTTTAATGCCTCTGATTACTCCTGAGGACAGAGAAGTGCCCAAGTGGGACACCTCTGTCTCCCATAGCTAATGGCACCTCCCACCTCCACAGCTGGTTTTTACCCAGGGTACATGGGTTCGTGCCTCCAGAGTTTTGAATCTGACATTGCTTTTGGCTACTGAGGCCATTTACCAATGCCGACTCCTGGAGTGTGGAAAGAGAAGCCTAACATTCTTTAACCTGTTGGCTAGGCATGTGAAACAAAAGAGGTACAGAAGAGGAGCATTCTTCACTGTGCCATCGGTTTATTTTTATTTTACGTGTGGCACTCATATGACTGGGGTAATGGAGAAAGCTTTGGGCTGAGATATAGTAGATGAGGACTCAGCCTTGGCTTTTGCCACTAACGTAATAATACTATGGGCTTGTTACTTATTCTCTCTGCTTCCTATCCCCAAGGCTAGAAAAGACAATATACTATTTTCTTTCTCATTTTCCAGACGGCAGTAGAAATGTAGGGAGCCTTTAATTGTGCCAGGAACCGATTGTCAACATAGGGGCCTATTAAAGATAAACCACATTTTTCAGGGTAACTTAAAACGAGGGTATTCATACATGTGGGAGTTACATCCCTACTTTTTTTTTTTTTAAATCATTAGGACCAACAGTGATAATGACGGAGTGTACAAGCCTTCAGTTTGTCAGCCCATTTGCTTTTGAGGCAATGCAGAAGGTGGATGTTGTTCGTTTGGCATCTTTAAGTGATCCAGAATTAAGACTTCTCCTGCCCTGCTTGGTGCGGATGGCGCTTTGTGCTCCTGCTGACCAGAGCCAAAGCTGGGCCCAGGATAAAAAACTCATTCTTCGCCTTCTCTCTGGAGTGGAAGCTGTCAACTCCATTGTTGCGTTGTTGTCTGTGGACTTTCATGCCTTGGAACAGGATGCCAGCAAAGAACAGCAGCTTAGGTAATGTTATGTTACACGAATGCAGATTGGGATTTACTTGGGCTTGCCAAAGAAGAAGGCATCAAATACCTTTTGGAGCTTTTTGGGCTTTTTATTGGATGCATGCCAAAAAGAGAAGATTGAGAGTCTAAACTTTGGAGAGTATTTTACTTAGTTTTCTTTTCTACTTATAGTTAAAACGCTTTTGAATTTCCATATTATAAAATGTTGTGTGGAGAAGTTTCGATATATACACTATTGTATTCAGTCTAAACTGATTAGGCCAGTTACTCTCGGTGGGAACTGGGTAGAGGAAGTTCCCCTAGAGTAGAAGGATTTATTGGAATCATCTGAGAGGTTTTTTTTTTTTAAAAAAAATATATATTTTATTGATTTTTTACAGAGAGGAAGAGAGAGGAATAGAGAGTCAGAAACATCGATGAAAGAGAAAAATCGATCAGCTGCCTCTTGCACAACCCCTACTGGGGATGTGCCCGCAACCAAGGTATATGCCCTTGACCGGAATCGAACCTGGGACCCTTCAGTCCGAAGGCCGACGCTCTATCCATTGAACCAAACCGGTTTCGGCATCTGAGAGGTTTTTTAAGTTTACATTGAGTCTCTAAAATTCTGGGCGGAGGTTTTGTTCGTCCCTGCCCATTGTGAATCCAACAATGCGCCACTGTTGTTAATGGAAGTGGGTATTAACTATCATTTGTGACAGTCTTTACATTGGTTGTAAATTCCTGAAATAGATAGGCAAACTAAGTACTAATTCAGAAGTAATTTCATACATTCATGAAATGTATGAAGAGAGTTCATACATTCTTTTGTAGATTATTTCAATAAAAGATAACCTTTCTGCTATTATTTCTGTGCCACTGTTCTCATAATTGTTGATTTACACGTTTGTACTTTATTAGGCATAAACTTGGAGGAGGCGCTGGAGAGAGCATCCTGGTATCACAGCTTCAGCATGGACTAACATTAGAGTTTGAACACAGTGATTCACCTCGTCGATTGCGTCTTGTGCTTAGTGAGCTGTTGGCAATTATGAACAAGGTACATTTATTTGAATTACAGCTCAAAATATGCATGAAGCAGAGACAAGAAGGCAGGCAGGATGCATCCTCTTCTATGCATATTTCTGTTGGTTATATAAGTGTGTTCCTTTCAAAGGTTTGAAATGCTATTAAATACCTGCCTTAAAGGCTTTCTTTCTCTTATTACTGTTTTCTCTCAACTATTCTGTGTTCTCCAGCATAGGAATTTTTTCTATATGGAGTTTATACAGTGGCTTCTTGACAGTTAGCTAAGATTACCAAATTTGATTATACCACTATAGGATACAATTTCCCCCATAAAATGTTGTGATGTATAACTGAAAAATGTACACAGTTCCTTCAGCCACTGAATGAGTATTAATTACCTCTATATAACAGTGAGTAGGGAATATCAAAGCTGAATTGGATGTAGGGTCATTGGCTAGCTTTACTTACTAGATGACTGAATTGCTTCTGTACAGTAATGGCTATTCATCTTCTCATGTCAGCAAAATGGTAGGTTATTTTAGGTTATGGACCTTTGGGTAATTACGTTTAATTGAAACTCTAAATTTTAAATTTGTGAATGTCAGGGGTGTATCATACAAAGAACTAAAATAGATCTTCATAGTAAAATGGCTTAAATGAGATTAGGCCCAGAGTTTTAGGGGAAAAGTTATTTACTGTTAGATTTCAAGGTCAGTTAATTTATAATAAATAAAGTTCTACAAATTGTGGAGAAAAAACCCCCTGAAATTCTGTTCTAAATAAAATACTTGGTAAGAGAGGAGGGGCTCATCAATTTTAGATAGTTTTTAAGATATGTTATAAATCTTTTAAAAATTTCTATTACAATTATTTTATCCTACTCTTCTCTATTATATGGAAAGTCTTTAATTTCAACCAATATTTCTCCTTCATATTTTTCTCAATAACCTCACTTGATGTCTCTAATAAAATAAGTGACCTTTCTGTTATGGAAAGTTTCTGGCATATTGGAAATGTGGTGATAAAACTAGTGTAAGAAATTTTAAAAAAAGTTAGTAGGTACTTTTGTTGACTTAAATTTTTATTCTTTGTTTTTCTCACAGTTCATTCAGAATTGAACATGAATTTATATTTGTTATGCTACTTTAAGTTTGCACTTTATTTTACTTTTTTCAGCTATAACTTATGTAGGTAGCATTTCTAGTTCATTTCTTTGGATTGTCTTATCTTTAATTCTAGATGTCTCCAAATACTTATATAGACATAAATTATAGAAATCCATACTGCCATGTCTGAATAATAATTAAGGCGACTGTTAATTGGTTACATTGGTTCAAATTTATCGAATACTGCATATTCTGATGCTGTGTATTAATGACATATTAAGAGACGTGGTGTGTAAGCTGAACAAATAATTATAAAATTAGTAAGGAATTTAATTAATTACCTAAAATTAATAGAGTTCATATATATATATTTAATTTAGGTATCTGATTCCAGTGGAGAATTTTTTATCAAGTCATCTGAGCTATTTGAGAGTCCAGTCTATTTGGAGGAAGCTGCAGATGTACTTTGTATTTTACAAGCAGGTACTATAATGAATGCTAAGATACATTTCAGATATAGTTTTTTGTTAAATGATACTGTATCGCTTCTTAACCTGGAAAGTACCCTAAAAAATTAAGTAAAAAATGATTAATAGTATGCCCTGTCTGGTGTGGCTCAGTTGATTGGAGCTCATACCAAAGGGTCACAGATTCTAAACCAATTGTTTCTCTTTTTCTCTCTCCCTCTCCCTCTCCCTTTCTCTCTCTCTCTCAAATCAGTAAAACACATCCTTGGGTGAAAATGAAAAAAAACCCAAAAAGCCCTGGCTGGTGTGCTCAGTGGTTAGAGCGTCAACCTGCACACTAAAGGTTTCGAGTTCGATTCCTGGTCAAGGGCACATTCCTGAGTTGTAGGTTCAATCCTTGGCTCAGGTCAGGGTGTGTGCGGGAGGCAACCAATTGATGTGTATTGCTTACATCGATGTTTCTCTCTCTCTCTCTCTCTCTCTCTCTCTCTCTCTCTCTCTCTCTTCTCTCTCTCTCTCTCTCTTTCTCTCTCTCTTTCTCTCTCTCTCCCCTTCTACCTGGCCCACACTGAGGACCAAGCCCGCAAACCCAGGCATGTACCCTGATGGGGAATTGAACTGTGATCTCCTGGTCTATAGGTCAATGCCCAACCATTGAGCCACACTGGTCGGGTGGAACTGAGCTATTTTTAATTTTATTTAATTTAGATTTAAATAACCACATGTGGTTGGTGGCTGTCCTACTGGACACTTCAACTCTAGACTATGAAAATAAATTGCTTTAATTTAACTTATTTTAAATGACATCAGTGAAATATCAAAAGATGTTTAATGTAAATACAATGAAATGTCACTCTTTAGTAATAACATTGCCTTTGTTTTCTCATAGAGCTTCCTTCCCTGCTTCCTATAGTTGATGTAGCTGAAGCCTTGCTACATGTTAGAAATGGTGCCTGGTTCTTGTGTCTGTTGGTGGCCAATGTTCCTGATAGTTTCAATGAAGGTAAATATAATTTTGAAATGGGATATTGAAGAGATTTACTTGGGCATGTAAGGACCTCTGTTTGAGCTAAGAAGAAACATTTATGGGGTTTTATTTGAGATTTTTTGTCTTTTGAAAGTTTATTAGTGTGCACTAATTTTAGAAATACTGAGTTTAGAGGTTTCAAAATTGCTTTGAGATTAACATTTGAAGTACAGTGAGTATGTAG
The DNA here is from genome assembly GCF_027574615.1 of Eptesicus fuscus. Taxonomy (NCBI): domain Eukaryota; kingdom Metazoa; phylum Chordata; class Mammalia; order Chiroptera; family Vespertilionidae; genus Eptesicus; species Eptesicus fuscus. Next base: position 30,047,692 of record NC_072492.1, on the reverse strand, counting down.
CAAAAAATGCTATTAGTCACCAGTGCTATAATATGACAATAAAAAATGCCAAATGACTAGAAGATACAATCCCAATGCTCAGGGAACAAAGAGGAGAGGAGACATATATCTGTGAAATAGCCAGGGAGCCATCAATGCATGGTATCTGTAATCAGAAATACCAGCAATTAGGCCGTTGTTTTTTAGCCTTATTGCTATCAGTTTGCAGAAAAGTGTAGGGTAGAAATGAAGAAAAATCAATTGAAATTTTTCATGTCTATTTCAAACTACTAGTGATTGAAGATTATTGTTTGGATCTGAGTGATGTAAAGATAAAAACATTATTGAGTAAGGTAATTTGGGAATTGGGAGCCAAGGAGGAAAAAACACTGTATCTGAAGGTCATAGTTTCTGGCTTTGTCAAATATTCTTTAAGTGATTGCCATCAAGATACTTCACGTCTGTAAAATGGAGATACTGATAATATTTCTCTTACATTTCTAACAGATTATCACATGGTATGTAAAAGCCCTTTGGAAGCAGTGTCCTTGCTAATTTTCTGTCTACTTGTTCTAGTAGTTACTGAGGGAAGAGTGTTGGTGTCTCCAGACATAATTGTGGATTTCCTTTCAGTTTGTTGAGCCAGCAACTTGGGCATGTGCCCTGACTGGGAATCAAATTGTGACCTTCTGGTTCATAGGTTGAGGCTCAACCCCCCACTGAGCTACACGGGCTGGGCTTGCCGTCATTTTTGAAAGATATTTTCATTGGGTATAAAATTTTAGGTTGACATTTTCTTTTAGCTCTTTCAAGATGTCATTCTGTTCTCTGTGGTAATTTTTATTTCTGTTCTGTATATAATGTTTCTTTTTGCCTCTGGCTTTATTTATTTATTTATTTATTCTGGCTACTTTCTTTGTATCACTGGTTTTCAGAAATTTGATTATGATGTGTCTGGATATGATTTCTTTGTGTATATCCTGCTTGCAGTTTATTGAGTTTCTCTGGGTTTTTAATTTTCATCAAATTTGGGCAAATATATTTTTGTCTTCTATTCCCTTTTTCTTTTTGACTCCTTGATATTGTCCCACAGGTCACTGTGCATATTTTAAGTCTCTTTTTTATTCTTTGCTTTATTTTTACCAGTTTCTTTTACTATGCTTTCAAGTTTCCTAACACTTTTCTTAAATAGTGTCTATTCTGCATAAATGATTGCTTCTCAAGGCTGAAAATTTTTTTTCTAACTTTTTACTTACAAAGCTTAAAGTAATAGAGGCTATTGAATGTTCAGTTTGTAGGGGCCTGATAAAAAATGGAGAACGACAGGATGAAGAAAGTCTTGGAGGAAGGCGCAGGACAGATGCCTTATGCTTCTTATGTAAAATGAATCCTTCTCAGGCCCTCAAGGTCCGAGGCATGGTGGTAAGAGGTCTTATTTTTATGAGACAAGAGACTTTATATGAGGACCAGGAACTCTTCTCAAGATGGTTTTGGAATGTTGTAGAAAATTATAATTATATCCTGGATGTATTACCTTCCTCTCTGGGTTTTTATGTTTTGTGATACTTCTTCCTCTAAACTTTAGAGGCTTTAGATTCTGAAGCATCCTGGCTCTTTTCCTTATGATACTGAGTTCAGTTTGTCTTCTTTGCTGTGTTAGGTGGAAGAATGTCACTTGCCAGGCCTTGGAGTAGCTTTGACATTGGATCATACTAAAAATGAAGTTAGTGAAGATGGAGTGACTGACTTGGTTTGTTTTGTTAGTGGTTTGCTTCTTGGAACAAATGCGAAAGTCCGGACTTGGTTTGGAACTTTTATCCGAAATGGACAACAGGTGAGGGATAAATATTTGTATAGGTTAAGGATCAGGATAGTTTGGCAGTTAGTAAAAGAGGAAGAAACACTTTGAGAATTATGTCATTTAGACCAGTGGTTCTCCAATTTCTTAGCCTCAGGACCCTCCTAACATTAAAAAGTAATCATTGAGGATACCAAAGAGCTTTTGTTTATGTGCTTTTATCTATTGCTATTTATCATATTAGAAATGAAAACAAATATTTGAAATATTTATTTAAAAATAATCATCTATTCAGTGTGAACATAACATTTTTTAATGAAAAATAGCCATGTTTTCCAAAATAAAAAAAAGTAATGAGAGTGGTGGTGTTTTACATTTTTGAAACTCTCTTTAATGTCTGGCTTCATAGAAACTGTTGGAGAACTGCACTATAATAGTAAATAGTAATCGTAAAAATAATAGTAAAAAAGGCCAATAATGTCCTAGTATTATTAACCAGTTAACTGCCACGATGTTTTGAATTTAATTAAAAAAGGACTGCCACTTGCATCTATAGCTGCTTATGGCGTACAAATGGTTAAGGACACATTTTTGACCTGGTTTCCCTGAAAGCATTTGAGAATCTGCAGAGTCCTAAACACACTTAACTAATAGCAGAGCTGTTGTTTATGAGCACTTCTATAGCACATGTGACTCCATTAGTCATTACGTATTTGAAAGTACCATTTTAAATGATGTTTTACAACTCAAATTGTAATTAATTTAGTATATTCTGTACAACCAACCCAAATTAGGATGAGTAGAGAATTCTTGAAATGAACCAGTGAATTTTGAGTGTGCTCGATTGGTTAAAATTAGATTCTATAGTTATGACAGTCTCCGTAAAGGGGTCAATTTCAAGTGTTTACCTGGGGAGCTCTGTTTGAACTTCCTTTTGACTTACTGAGTGTTCCATGCTTTCTTCTTGTGGCTCATGTTTCTTACAGAGAAAAAGAGAGACCAGCAGTTCTGTCCTTTGGCAGATGCGACGGCAGCTGCTTCTGGAGCTGACAGGCATCCTTCCCACAGTGAGAAGCACCCGCATCGCGGACGAGGCTGACACAGAGACTGAGCGCCATGTGTCTGTGTACTCGGGGCTGAAAGAAGAGCACGTTGTGAAAGCCAGTGCACTCTTACGTCTGTACTGTGCTTTGATGGGGATCGCTGGACTCAAGTATTCCATAATTTAATATTTTACCTTTTTGTCCTTTTACGTTCTTGTTTCTAATCCCAAGAAAGTGAGTCAAAGGCCTTTTATTCTGAGGATTTGGGTTTTCTGTTGGGCTTAGTTAGTGGGCTGGCCTATATAAAGAATGAAGTCCTAAGGCAAAACTTCCTTAGCTGGGATGTATCTGTCTTTTTTGGTCTGATGTAAATATAATTATGTACATATGGGACAAGCCAAAGCAGTTTAAGAAACCTGTGATTCACCACAGCTTGACATGAGTATAATGAGTGATCGGTGAGTGATTGTGTGCCTAGCCCATGCAGCTAGTTGAAGTTAAGCTCTCCTATGTTTCCTACTATAGCTGAGGTCATAAATTGATATGATGTGATTATTTAGCATAAGGTTTATCATTTAGTCAGTGCACTGTATCCTTTTGAATAATGTCCTCAACTGTTTTACACAATCCTCACTTTGCATGGCTTTGATATGAATTTCAGTTACCACTGTTTAATTAAATATTATGCTCCCTCAACATCTAATGTATCAGTTACCATGATACATTAACCACATAATTGTGTAAAATACCAGCTTTGCTGAGAGCTCTTTAAGCCATAGATTACTGTATAAATAACATGCACATCATGATCAGTGGCCAATTGCATCATTTCTTTTAAAATTTGTCAGCAATTGGTCACCACACATTGATTACTCGGTTTATGAATAGACAGCAGAGTGGGTGCTTGTATTGTCTCCTTGACTCTCAGTGATAAACCCATGTGACATTTTATAAAAATAGATAACTGAAGGAGGGGACTAGCCAATAAAGATGAAAATGAAGCAAAGAAACAAAAAGTGGTAATGTTGGAAGTGGCATTTGAACCAAATGTAAATAGAAGAAATAGCTGATGTGTGAGAATGTTGACACAGCTTCTATTTGAGAGATCCTAGATATGCAGCCAGATACACTTGTCAACATAAATGAGGAAAGTCATTGTGATAAAAAGGATGAAGAAGTTTCAGAGGAAGTGATGCAGCAAAAATCTTCACATGAAAGGAAGTCTCAGATATTTGATGACTGAAAGTACAGGGGATAACATATTGGAAGCTGAACCAAACTTAGAAGGGGTATGACAGTTCATCAAGGCTTAGAAAAGACATACACTCTGTGTTGTAAGTTATACAATGAGAAGACGACAAAGACTGTTCAGACTACTATTGATAGTTTTATTTTTTTATGAAGAAAACACTTTAATTCCCAGTGTGTCTAATATTTTCTATTATAGAATTCTGTATAAGTATTAGTTTTACTATTTTTTATTTCCTTATGCATTATAATTGACAGAATTTTTAATGTTTTGACAAAAACAAATTTAAAGGTCACAGAACAGTTGAAACATTCTCCATTCATTATTAAGATCACGATGTGTAATTGCAGCTTACATGTTTTTTTAATGATTTTTTAAAAAGATTTTTAAAAAATTGATTTATAGAGAGAGAAGAAGCGAGAGGGAGAGAGAGAAACATCCATGTAAGAGTGAAACATCCATCAGCTGCCTCCTGCATGCCCCCTACCAGGGATTCAGTCCACAACCTGGGCATGTGCCCTGACCAGGAATTGAACCAGCAACCTTTTGGTGCATGGGATGACAACCAACTAACTGAGCCACACTAGCCAAGCCATCAGCTTACATGGTTCTTTTTATGCTTCCACACGATTGTGCACAGTGAGCAGTGCCTGTATTTGTGTCCAAGGAAGAACACTAGTTGTAAACTCAACAGTGTTGCTTTTCACAATTCAAGATGTTAAAGACTTTACAAATAGTGAGGTATTATTAGAAAGCTTAAAGTTTGTATTGGAATGGTGAAACTGTTGGGAAGTCCCTTTTTCTTTTTCCCTTCTTCAGCTAAAAAAAGTAAAGTGTAATAATGTATTCCTTTTTTAGACCAACTGAGGAAGAAGCTGAACAATTGCTACAATTGATGACAAGCCGTCCTCCTGCTACACCTGCTGGGGTTCGCTTTGTTTCACTTTCCTTTTGTATGCTGCTGGCCTTTTCTACACTTGTCAGGTACCTTAAATTGCTCTATTTTTTCAGGGTCTGCTTTTGTTAGTTAGTTAGTTAGTTAATTTATTTTTAAATTTTTTAAAATTGCAATTACAGTTGACATTCAATATTGTATTAATTTCTGGTGTACAGCATAGTGATTAGACATTTTTATAACTTACAAAGTGATGCCCCCAGTAAGTCTGCACCCACCTGACACAATGTATAGTTATTATAATATTATTGACTATATTTCCTAAGCTGTACTTTACATCCTTGTAACTATTTTGTAACTGCCAATTTGAATTTATTAATCCCTTCACCTTTTTTACCCAATCCCCCAACCTATCTCCCATCTGGCAACCATCAATTTGTTCTCTGCGTCTGTGAGTTTGCTTATTCATTTATTTTGTTTATTAGATTCCCCATATAAATGAAATCTTATGGTATTTGTCTTTCTCTGTCAAACCTATTTCACTTAGCACAATACACTCTAGGTTCATCTATGTTGTCACAAATGGTAGGACTTCATTCTTTTTTATGGCTGAGTAACTGTATATATGTACCACTTTTTTATCCGTTTGTCTTTTTTAAAAAAAATTAAATCGTTATTGTTGAAAGTATTACATATATCCCCCTTTTTTTACCCCATTGACCCCTTCTAGCCTGCCCTGTCCCCTGTCTCAGGCCTTCACCTCCCTATTGTTCCATTTGTCTTTTGATTGGAGCATTTAATACATTTACATTTAAAGTAATTATTGATAGGTGTGTAGTTATTGCCATTTTATTAATTGTTTTCTGATTGTTTATGTAGTTCTTTATTCCATTCTTATTCTCTTGCTCTCTTATATTTTGATGGTTTTCTGTAGTATTGTGTTTGGATTCCTTTCTCTTTATTTCTTGTACATCTCTCCCATAGTTTTGGTTTGTGGTTACCATGTGCTTCATATATAATATACCAAACTATGTTTATATCAATCTATTATAAGTTCATGACCATTTAAATTCATTTTATAATCACTACCATTTTTACTGCCCCATCCATGTTTATGTTTTGTCATTATTTTTTACTTCTATTGTCTGTGTGCTTGTATATGTCCCTTAAATTTATTGTTGTAATTACACATCATCATCCTACTTTTACATTTAAAAATATTTATTGATTGCCCTAACCAGTTTGGCTCAGTCGATAGAGAGTCGGCCTGCTGACTGAAGGGTCCCAGGTTCGATTCCGGTCAAGGGCATGTGCCTTGGTTGTGGGCACATCCCCAGTAGGGGGTGTGCAGGAGGCAGCTGATCGATGTTTCTCTCTCATCAATGTTTCTAACTCTATCCCTTTCCCTTCCTCTCTGCAAAGAATCAATAAAATATATTTTAAAAAAATAAAAATAAATTATTGATTGATTTTACAGAGAGAGGATGGGGGGAGAGCGAGAGAGAGAGAGAAACACAGAGAGAGAGAGACAGAGAGAGAAACAGAGAAAAACAGAGAGAGAGAGAAACAGAAAGAGAGAGAGAGAGAGAGAGAGAGAGAGAGAGAGAGAGAGAGAGAGAGAGGGAAAGAGAGAGAAAGAGAAACATTGATTTGTTGTTACAACTATTTATGCATTCATTGGTTGATTCTTGTTTATACCCTGACTAGTGACCTAACCCATAACCTTGGCATATTGGAATAATGCTCTAACCAACTGACGTACCTGGCCAGGACTACCTTTTGCCTTTTAATTTTTGTAATTATAGTTCTTCTAGTTTTTAGGTGGTTCTAGGGTGGTTGTTATATTTATTTAAATTTCTTGTTCAGGGTCACACTACCAGTAACTAGCAGAGATGGGATTACCACTCAGGCCTGTCTGGATAGGCTCTAAAAGGTGTAATCTTTCTACTATATAACACTGTTTTATTAGTAAAATGATATAGTTGTGGCTAATAATGACCTTTTTAGTTTTCTTAGCTTGGGGTAACAGGCTTTTCAGTTGCTTTTTATTTTATCCATTTATACCACAATGAAGTAGGAGATCAATGAAAATTATTTTTACAAGTCAAAGTTAACTTGTACTTTTCAATCTAAATCTAGGAATTTCCTTTAAAAGTCATTGTTGATATACTTTTATAATCATTTTTCATATCTGATAAACTGTGGTTGTCTCTTTTTCCCTATATCGTTTTTCTCTTTTTGAATAGTGATCACTTATTTTTCTACAATTTTGAGTTCTCAAAATGTTTCTATAAGTTAAATTTCACTTTCCAGGTAAAAGATGGAAATGAAATAATTAAGACTTGCAAATGAAGTAATTAAGACTTTTGAGAGATTTTGACTACTTACAACCTTAAGGAAAAGCATAGGCCCTCATTCTTCATCTCTACAACTCCTTCATATCTACAACTACTTCATATCTCAGTGACAGTGGTCAATTCAACACACTATTAATTTGAATTGATATTTCAAAATAGGGAAGGAAAAAATAATTTCTACTAAAAATAATTTCAGAATGCTTCCTTACTCCTATGCTGTTATAGCTGAGTTAAACCAGTAACATTCTGGTATTTTTTATGTAGTACACCTGAACAGGAGCAGCTAATGGTAGTGTGGCTAAGTTGGATGATAAAAGAAGAAGCTTATTTTGAGAGGTAAGAGGACTTCATTTGTTTCAGTTAGCTGAGTAAGTTTTTCTTAATCTCTGTTTGGAAATTCATATTTTATTTTCTGTTTCAACAGTACTTCAGGCGTTTCTGCTTCTTTTGGGGAGATGTTATTATTGGTCGCTATGTACTTTCATAGCAACCAACTTAGTGCTATCATTGACTTGGTCTGTTCCACTTTGGGGATGAAGGTAATTTTCTTTTGTCTTCTTTCTAAAGAAGGTGTTTCTAAGCTGGACGTTTTCTTGTAGTGTAAAGTAAATAGATTTTCATGTAGAAGTAATTTTAATTCAGTTGTTTGAAATTTTATCAGGAGGTCTTAGAAAAAATTACATTATGAAAACATTTATTTACCAGAATGTTCAGTGTAGGAAGCTTGGTAAACACAGAAAAGAAGGGGAAAATATAACTTCATTGTTCAGAGATATCCAATATATTATTGTTAACATTCTGGTGTCTGTTCTTTCTTTAAATTGACATACATATTTTGTAATTTTAAAGAATTTAGCAATATATGTTGAGCATTTCTTCATATCAGATATTCTAATACTGTATAATATTCAGTGACTCTATTGTAGTTCATCATGTGGAACAGTCATGACTTTCCTAATGGACCCTTTTTTATTTGCTATGTAAATTTTCCAATTTTGGGAAAATACTTAGATTAAAAACCTTATTTATGTAAATATATATACAGATACTCATGCATGTTTATCATCAAATGCTGTTTGGATTATTTCCTTAGGATAAAGTTCTTTGAGGCAGTTACTAACTAAAGAGTATGATGATGTTAAGGTGTTTAATGAGTATTGCCAGGTTATCTTCTAGAAAGATTATAGCAATCAAACTGTTTTCATTAGTAAGTGAGAGTGCCTATTTTTCTTTATTCTCACCATCACTGGCATTACTGAAATTTGATTTTGTCTTTGATTACTAGTGAAAACTATGGTAAATATGATTGTCATTATTTTTATAGCTCACAGTGTTGTTGTTTTTTTAATGATTTTTCTCTTTGCTTTCAAGAACTATGTTGTTTTTTAAAAAAATATATTTTTATTGACTTCAGAGAGGGAGAGGGAGAGAGAAACATCAATGATAAGAGAGAATCATTGATTGGCTGCCTCCTGCACGCCCCCTACTGGGGATCGAGCCCACAACCCAGGCATGTGCCCTTGACTGGAATCAAACCTGGGACCCTTCAGTCTGCAGGTCAATGCTCTATCCACTGACTCAAACCAGCCAGGGCTACAGTAGTGTGTGTTTTTTTGGTAATTTTAAAAATTTATGTGTTTTGGCTGGTTTATTTGTTTTGTGAATCTAGGGATTTTTATGATTTATTTTTTATTTTACTGATTTAAAGGGCTCTTTATATATAAATGATATGCCATTATGCTGTATATATCATATTTCATCATTTTAAAGACATATTTTACCCGATATTGAATTGAAATGATGTGTAATGTTAATGTGCTAGTATTTCACCCCTCTTTTTCTTGAAATGCAACTAATTAAATCAGTGATGTATTTTATAATCCTTAATGTGGAGAAGTACATTATGTTGTAATTAATTTTTCCCTGTTGTTTTTGCCACATGAAATTATTTTTGTGTGTGTGTGTTTGTGTATAGTGCATATTATTTCTCTTGTGGTTCTTACTTTGCTGTTATGCTTAGAAATATTTTTCTTTCCTTAGGTTTATAGAAATGGTCACCTATATTTTCTTCTAGTGTTTTTGTGGCTTCATGTTTTACATTTAAATTATTAATACATTTGGAGTTTATTTTGGATATGGAGTCATGTGTGCAAATATACAGCAGGTCCCATAACATTGTATTGTTCTTGTCACTTCGTTATACCATTGATAAGACGCTGTGGGAACTTAACTCTTGTTACTATCAATTAGTCTACAGTAAAATTGGTTTCAATATATAGGGGTGAGCAAAAGTAATTTTATAGTTGTAAGTAAATGAAACACAGAGTTATTCTTTTATTATTTATTTATTTATTATTGTATTTTTTGACTTCTTTGTAAACCTACTTTTACCTGCCCGTTTGTCATTTCTCTCAAAGTTGCAGAACATAACAACAATGTTAAGTGAGGACTTATAAATATTCCCAGAAAGGTAGCTGCCCATCTCTCTTTATTGAAGAATCCACTTCTTCCCACTGACTTGAAGTGTCAATAATATTATTTACTAAGTACTTTTATATGTTGGTTCATTTTCTGAGGAAAAACATACTTTAATATTGGATCTGAGAAGCCACTTCTGAAATAGAGTATTTGAACATTAATATCACAGTCATTTTAGATAATAAATTTACCAGAGAAAATTGTGCTTACTATATTTTTATATCCTATGGGAATTTTTTTGGTTGTTTTAGATTGTAATTAAGCCCAGCTCCTTGAGCAGGATGAAGAATATCTTCACACAGGAAATTTTTACTGAACAGGTACTTCTTTAACCTTCTTTAATAACATTCTTTGGGGGAAAACTTGTATATCTCAGTTTAAGAGAATAATAAGGTATTTTCTATTCTTTTTAGTTTCCAGTGATGATTTATTTAATCTTTGAAATATTGGTAAAAATAATCTCATACAAAAACATGTTTGAAATTTATATATTTTGGAGATATTGAGTAGATACTTAGAGTACAGTCTTATATATTAGTGGTAGGGATCTCACATGGGGTAATCATTTGGATTTGTCAGAAGAAAAATAAAATAGAGACCTATTTAAACCTTTGGGTTGTGAGTTTCATTTTTACCTAGATTATAAGCTACAGTCTAAATTTCTTATTCTTGTATTTACATGTTCTTATTTGGCCTCAGCACTTTGTTTCCATGGTTATTCCCAAAGATATTTTATTTTTTCAGTGAAGGAGACTATTCTAAAATTTAACATTAATTCTCAGGTTCACTTGTCATGTTAAATCTCAGAATACAAAAATATATGTCTTAACAACTGAAATATTTGCATATACTCATGCATCCATAATTGTTGCTTTTAAAAAATATTTTTATTGATTTCAGAGAGGAAGGGAGAGGGAGAGAGAGATCAATGATGAGAGAGAATTACTGATCAGCTGCCTCCTGGTTCATAGATCAGTGGCTCAACCACTGAGCCAATTGGGTTACCACTGAGCCCGCTGGGCTAATTGTTGCTTCTTTTAGGGTAATTTCTCATCTCTGTATCATAGTCTTCCTTCTCCCCTCAATGCACACACACTCCCACATAACAGTTACACATTTGGAACTAATTAGAAGACAATAGAGATCTGTGCATGACACTGAGGATAACAGTACAAACTCCAGTTTATATTTATGTGATACTTTATAATTCACATGTTTTTCATAAAAAATTTTCCACCTCACTAAAAGATTTTTGAGGCAAGTAAGTCAGTATTGTCCTATTCTGTAGATATGAAACTAGACTCAGAAGATAAAATGACTTAGCCAGAGTCATTGAGCACAGATGATATGGATTCCAAATATATATATATTTGTTAATCCTCACTCGAGGATATTTTTCCATTGATTTTTAGAGAGAGTGGAAACGGTGGGTAGGGAGGGAGAGAGAAAGAAAAACATGGATGTGAGAGAGACACACCAATTGGTTGCCTCCTGCATGGGTCCCCACAGGGGCTAGCAATTGAACCTACAACCCAGGAATTGAACCTGAGACCCTCCTGTGTGCAGGCTGACACTCTAACCATTGAGCACACTGGCCAGGGCCCAAATTTTATATTTTTTAACTTACTATGCTACCATCAACATATCTATGTTTAAAAACAAGTTAAAAAATTAGAAAACATCACAAATTCCTAATTGTATGCTACCTTATTATTAAAATATAATTAAATCATGTAACAATTATTTCTTATTTATTTTTAAGGCCTATACTTGTATTAAGTATGGACAATCTACCTTTCAATCTTCCCTCTTTCAGAATAATTTTGTATTTAGTTCTATCATATGTATTAATACCGGGTTTCCCTTGTAGGTCGTCACAGCTCATGCAGTTCGAGTCCCTGTCACCAGCAACCTGAGTGCCAACATTACTGGCTTTTTGCCTATTCATTGTATTTACCAGCTTCTCAGGAGTCGTTCCTTTACCAAGCACAAAGTGTCAATAAAAGTATGGTCATTTACATTTATATTTTAAGCTACAACCTCAGTTAATGTTTTTTCCCCAGTCCTAGTTCATTTTTTAGGCCTTTACTGTGGGTTTTGTGTATGAGATGTGTCTACTTACAAGTCATTCACATAGTTATAGTAATTAGGAACTTAATTTTAGTTTTTTTAAGTAATAAAAAAATTAGTTATTTACAAAATGTACAGTGTTAATAATTCATTTATACTCTCATTAATAGCATATGACTATTTCATTAAGCCTTAGTAAGAGATTGCCATTTTCTCTAGTTTGGTTTTATTCACCAAACTGAGAAAGTTGCTAGTCATCCATAGCCAGCTTGTACATATTTTGATAAGTTTTCAATTTGTTATAGTTGGTTATATCAAACATTTAAAAGGTCCTCTAAGAAAAGGCTGAGTCCCAGGAGGTATAGAAATCTGTTTGAACCTTTTCTAGAGGTTCTTTGATTTATAAAAAACAATGAACAATATGTGCATTTTTTTCATTTTTATATGTGCAATGATATCACTTTTAATTATCCTTGTTTTTATGATTTAGTGAAGTTACTAGTATTTTCTAGCTAGTTGGTGTCTTCTACTTTATATTTTTAGCAAGTGAAATAGATACGAATTAAGAATCCAAATGCACACCCAGCATTTCTCCATGTCCTCAATCTGTGCAGAGAGTTAAGTGATAGTCTCTCATAAGTGGTTCTCAAAGCCACTTTCTTGATCCATCTGGGGGTTTGCTCAGTGAAGAACTATTCCTCTTCCTAAATTTCTCTTTGCTGTGAGGTCTTCTACAATGACAGATATGGTGCTCTACGTACAGATATAGCAGGGACTTAGTTTTCTTGCTACTACTTAAAAACAAATATATTAAAAACTGAAAATTCAAACTCATCATTTTAGATTTATCTTCCACTGGACAATATTTTCAATTAGATATAAAAGTAGTTCATATTTTCAAATCAAAGACAGTGTGAAATTGAAGAATATATTTTTAACTGCTAAAAGTTAATAGTGAGTTGCACTGATTCCTAAATCATGTAAAATTGTATGTGCTATTAAAATTTCACTTGCTTTTTCTTATTGCCATAATTGATTTAGTGCCTATCACCTTTTTTTTTTTTAAGGACTGGATTTATAGACAGCTATGTGAAACCTCCACTCCACTCCATCCTCAATTACTTCCTCTGATTGATGTGTACATAAATTCTGTACTTACTCCTGCATCTAAATCTAATCCAGAAGCCACAAATCAGCCAGTCACAGAGCAGGAGATACTTGACATTTTCCAAGGAGTCACTGGGGTAAAATAGTGATTTTTTTCTTTTACATTAATAACCTTATTGTTCTTTTAGTTTATTCTTTAACTTATTTCATTTTTCTTTTACTGATTATTAGAGGACTTCTAGGTGATTCTGAATTTAAAATGGGATTAAATTTCTTTAGATTACTTATAAAAATTTAAATAGTGATATTCCAAGTATTTTGTTGAAGAGGCATTTTTTAAAGTATATTTTTATTGATTTCAAAGAGGAAGGGAGAGGAGAGAGAGAGAGAAACATCAGTGATGAGAGAGAATCATTGATCGGCTGCCTCCTGCATGCCCCCACTGGGGATGAGCCCGTGACCCGGGCATGTACCTTGACTGGGAATTGAACCTTGACCTCCTGGTTCATAGGTCAACGCTCAACCACTGTGCCACACCAGCTGGGCGACAAGGCATTTTTGAGGAATTCTTTTAAAAGCTTCACTTTAAAGTCAGGAATACCTGGAGATTGTGTGTTGATCAAAGGACTATGTAACATTCAACACAGGTTTATTTAGCTTCCTGTGATTTTAGATATACCTAGATTCATTTGTTGTGAATTTGAAGAAAATATTTTTCTCTATTTTTTTAGAAGGAAAAATAGTCACATGTTTTAACAAATATATTTTAATGTATAATACCTTTTTTAGGAGTTATTTTCTTTATAGTAATTTCAGATGAGACTTTAGACTCCTGTAAACCTTTTTCAGACACAGCCTGATGGGATTTCTGTTGAGTAACAGCTATTACCCTTCATCTCCCATGTCATCTCAAATTTAATTTAAACTTCAAGTTGTCTCTCTGAGTAATGCAAACACAGCAATGTTCCTCCCGTTTTGGGAGCAGCAACACTGAATAGTCTATTTTGAGTACTTTTGCTATCCAAAAAGCATTCATGAAATTTAACATTATTTTAAAGCATTTCTGTTACCTCCAGAGTGACAACACCCGCCTTAATCAGCGTTTCAGTATCACAGCACAGCTTTTGGTGCTTTACTACATCCTGTCATATGAGGAAGCTCTCCTAGCAAACACAAAGACTTTAGGTAAGTTGTGCATGGGTGAGTGTTTCTAGTGATAGTTCATTTTATTTGCTTATATTTTGTTACTTCTCAAGCTGTTATATGAGAAAGCCAGGTCAACTATTCTAACAAGCTTCAGCATCATTTTGTAGTCTTTGCAGTGTAGGCATTGTATATACTCTGATGCATGATTACATGTATGTGTGGGCACATAACTACCCCTTCAGGCTCAGTCCTTAGGCTAATTTAATAGATAATGGAATTGCCTGTATTTTAATAATTTTAATGACCTTATTAACTAAATGTAAATATAGAGAGAATCTCTGGAGTGATTCCTTGAGAGATGACGGAGATGTGATATAGAAGACAAATGGAGGGGTTGGTCTTTCCTTGGAGAATTTTTTCCCTTGGTGTAGGAGAATTTTTTTTTCTAGTCTAGTTTCTTATCTCCAAGTGGAATAAATAACTGCAGAATATGTCATAGATGGGAAAATTTTGCTATTGAATAGCCAAAAAGATAATTATCTGCCTCAAATTTATTCCTGTCTGTGAAGTTGTATTGTAGTTTCAGTACCTTGTTAACTGTTCTGTTTTGGCCCTAATAATAAACATTAACAGCCACCAGGTCCTATAAAAAGCTCAAATATGGAATTCTTGAAATTTGAGATTGAATGAAGTATTAGGATATCATAGTCTTTTTTTAAAAAAGTGTGTGTGTATATATATATATATTTTTTCACATACACATATATTTTTGGTTTTAAAAATATATAATACATGTGTGTAGTTTTAGTTAAATATTGTATTAATCCAAAAGAATATGTGTAAGAAATAAAGAGTAATATAATAAATCTCTGTGTAATAATACCCAGTTAATATATGAGCATTACCATTATATTTCCAGTTTTTTTGGGGGGTTTAAATATGTTTTTATTGATTTTAGAGAGAGAGGAAAGGAGAGGGAGAGAAAAAGAGAGAGAGAGAAAAAAATTGACCAGCTGTCTCCTGTATGCCTCCTACTGGGGATTGAGCCAGCAACCTGGGCATGTACCCTGACTAAAATCCAACCGGTGACCTTCTGATGCATGGAATGATGCTCAAACAATTGAACCACACCGGCCAGTGTTTATACTTAAAGAATGTTTCCTATTTATTGCATTGAAAGACTTTATTACTAGGTAATACAGTTTATTTTTAGATACTTTTGAAGTTAAAGACAATAGTAATTAATATTGAACATATGAGGTACTATTTATAAAGCAGCCAGTGGAATCTTAAATGCAATTTCATTCTTTTTTGTTTTTAATCCTCACCCGAGGACATGTTTTTATTGATTTTTAGAGCAAAAGGAAGGAGAGAGAGAAAGAGGGAGTTGTGAGAGAAGGAAGTGCCCAACTTCCTTTAAAAAGCATCAGTCACCACAGTAATACATGATTAGATTAAGACTGCTGGAATCATGAGGCTTTAAGCCACGTGGTCATGACTGTATTTGGTCTTCCTGATTAGATTTGCGAGTCTAGACTTACCACTTTTTTTTAGTGTAAGACATTTTTGCATATGGCTTCTCTCACTCATGATTTTCCTCCCACTAGTTTCAGTTTTGGGGCATTTTCCAGATCTTGCCCTTTCTCTTCCTGTGTATTTACTGTTTTGGTAGCAGTCCTTCATCTTTTATGAGTTGTATTCTCAGATTAAGTGAATTAAAAGTAATTTAACATTGTGTTCCCATTTGGGTTGAAGGTTAAGATTTCTGTTGTTTCTGACACTTTATTTTTCTTATGCTTTTTATCTTTGACTGACAGCTGCCATGCAAAGAAAGCCAAAATCATATTCGGCCTCTTTAATGGATCAGATTCCTATCAAGTTCCTTATTCGACAGGCTCAAGGGCTGCAGCAGGAGTTGGGAGGTATTTGTTTTACTTGCTTTTTACTGCTAACATTCACTGTTAAACATTTTCTTCTGTTTATGTTATAAATTTAATAGATGCTCAATATTAAAAATTCAGAATATTCCAGAGTGAAATTCCTGTTTACCTCCCTTTCTAATCTTACTTCTTGAGACCCCCTTCTCCCCCCACCCAACTCCTAGCTGTTTTATTTTGGTGTGTAATTTCAGACCTTTTTTTTTAATCCTCACCTGAGGATATTTTTCCATTGATTTTTAGAGAGAGTGGAACAGAGAGAAACACATCAATTGGTTGCCTCGGGCTGGGGAGGAGCCTGCAGCCGAGGTATGCCATTGACCTGAATCCAACCTGCAACTCATTGGTCCACACGCCAATCAATGCTCTATCCATTGCCCTTTTTTTATACAAGTTGATCTATATGAAATTGCACATATTCAACTATTCAAAAATTTAATTTCATATGGTTGAAGAGAATAGATACATACACGAGTAAAATTTAAAAAAATTATAAATGTTATCATATCCGTCTCTTCTGAGATTTGCTTTTTCTCTGGGAGTCTTGGAAATCTTTTCATGTCAGTACATGTACATTATTGTTTTTAACTGCTTCATAGTGCTCCATAGCATGACATTACTGTAATATTTTTACTGTAAAACTGTCAAATAAAAATATGGTAATATTTTTTGACATTCATTTTTTTCCTTATTTCTGTTTATCATGTTTGAGTTTGGATTTTGTTTGTTTCTTTAAAGCTCAAATTTTCTTTTTTTTTTCTTTATTGTTGGTTTCAAGGAGGAACATGAACCTTCTTTGGTCATTTTTAGGTAGATGTCTGCATTTATTGTATCTTTGCTTAATTTATTTTCAAAGAAATGATGTTATATCTGGTAGCATTTGGCAACACATGTTTTATTAAAGATATTATGGAATGTAAATTAATTTGCACTATTGTAAGCAGTCATTTTTGTGACTATTTTGGGATAGTCTTAATTTTACATATATTTGTGCGTTTAGATATTTAAGTTTTAAAATAATACCACTTTTGATTGTTATAGTGTCCTTTCGAACAGAAACATTAATTATTTATCTTAAAATATATTTTTATTGATTTCAGGGAGGGAGATGGATAGAGAGAAACATCAAGGATGAGAGAGAATCATTCATTGGCTGCCTCCTTCATGCCCCCCACTGGGGATCAAGCTCACAACCCAGGCATGTGCCCTGTCCAGAATTGAACCATCACCTCCTGATTCATAGGTTGACACTCAACTACTGAACCATGCCAGCCAGGCGAGAAATATTAATTTTAAGCAGTTTCTTTTTTTAAAAAATATATATGTATATTTTATTGATTTCAGAGAGGAAGGGAGAGGGAGAGAGAGATGGAAACACCAATGATGAGAGAGAGTCACCAATCAGCTGCCTCCTGAACGGCCCCCACCGGGGATTTAGCTAGCAACCTGGGCATGTGCCCTTGACCAGAATCAAACCCAGGACCCTTCAGTCCGGAGGCCGATGCTCTATGCACTGAGCCAAACCAGCCAGGGCTTAAGCAGTTTTTATAAGAAAGGAAGCAGATGCTATCCCTTCTGGGACTAAGCAGTGGTATCCGGAGTTGATTTAGTTGCAGAATAAGGGGGTGATTGGATCTAAAGTACTTTTATTACTACTAATACTATTATTACTACTCTTACAACTCTGATGATGATGATAATAGTATAGATAATAAATAGTCAATATTTATTAGGTTATTTATGTCCCAACACTTGGCAAAGTGGTACTTTCTCTATAAATTTTTGCAGTATCATAATTTATTTTGTCATTACTTATTAAAAAAATTTTTTGGAGACCATTTATTGGGTAAATTACATAGGTAGAAGGAATGGGCTTAGGAAACAAGTTATAGAGGTAAAGGAAGGGCCCTTGGAGCTTGGGAGCGAGGAAGCTAATGGTAATGTGCCTGGGGCCGGGAAGGGGAGGGAGAAAGGGAAAGGCACTGGCATGCTTCTGGAAGGAGAGTGCGCTGGGTCCTCAGTCCTAAGGGTTTTATGGTTGGAGATTTTAGGTGAGGTCCCAGGGAAGATCTTAACAGAATATTCAGTAGCTTTCCAGGTGTGTCCATTCAGGGTCGTGGTCTCCACTGACTGGCCTCCAATGACACCAGGGCAGGGTATCATTATTTCATGCAGCTGGTCCTGAAGTCAGCAGTGATCCTTGGCTCGTTTTGTTGCTTATCTGGACTTAGAGATGAAATACAATACTTACCTGGCAGGGGAGATACCATGATCACGAAGGTGGTTTTCCCAGGGCGAGGCTTATCCATGTGCTGACCCCTGCGATTTCCCCAAATGTGGGAAACTCGACTGCATAATTTGTGGTAGTGGGGGACTGCGTTCGCGCTCTCCCCTGGTTAAAAAAAAAAATAAGAAATACAACTGAGGCCTAGATGTTATCTCTAGGGAGGAAAGGTCAGAGGGTCCAAACCTCATGCCCAGCTATGTGCTAGGGAAGGAAAAGTCACCCTGGGGCAAGGTTCCACCCTTTGTTGTAGGCAGCAGGAACGGCACCAGGTGTCTGACCTGTGTGGTCAGACCAAACCAGGGTTTAGCAACTTAGGTACTTGACTTCTGGCTAAGAAAAGAATTCAGAGCCAAGACCCAAACTCGCTAGAGAAAATTTATTTGAGCAAGCAAAGAGAAAGTACACTCAAAGAGAAATTTCGAGCAGCTGGCTCAAATAGCTGCCTATTTTGTTATTACTGATACTAGAGGCCCAGTGCACGAAAATTCGTGCACTCAGGGGGGTCCCTCAGCCCATCCTGTGCCCTCTCGCAGTCCGGGACCCCTCTGGGGATGTCCACCTGCCAGCTTAGGCCCACTCCCTGGGGGTTCAGGCCTAAGCTGGCAGTTGGACATCTTTAGCGCTGCCGCAGAGATAGAAGAGGCTCCCGCCACCACTGCTGTACTCGCAGCTGTCAGCCTGCTTCTGGCTGCGCAGAGTTCCCCCTGTGGGAGCACACTGACCACCAGGGGGCAGCTCCTGTGTTGAGCGTCTGCCCCCTGGTGGTCCATGCGCATCATAACGACTGGTCGTTCCCAGTCATTCCACTGTTAGGGTCAATTTGCATATTACCCTTTTATTATATAGGATTATCTAATAACTAGAGGCCCAATGCATGAAATTCGTGCAAAAGTAGGCCTTCCTTCCCCCAGCTGCCAGCACCGGCTTCCCTCTGGCACCCAGAACCGGGGCTTCCCTCCAGCTGCTGGCAGGCTCCCGGGACCCGGGCTTCCCTCACAGCCCCGGCTTCCCGGACATCTGGTCTAATTAACATATTATGCTTTTATTACTACAGATTATTATTATAGATAGTCATGAATAGGCAAACTATGTTATAAGCAAAAGGCTGGAAACAAGACTTCAATTTAATAAAAGGAAGATTTCCCATTTTATTTGAGCTTCCTTATTTTTTTCCTTTTTAAAAATTTTATCTTTAATTATTAGTTTCATGTGTACAACATAGAGATTCAATATTTATCTACTTTACAAAGTAGTCACAGTAAGTTTAGTTACCATCTATCACTGTACATGGTTATTATATAATTATAATATCAACTCTTATTTCCTGTGCTGTACATTGTATCCTTCTGAATTATTTTATAACTGGAAATTTGTACTTCTTAATCCTTTTCCTCTTTTCCACCTAGTCTCCCACTTGCCTCCCCTCTGGAAACTGTTTGTCCTTAACCCTTCTTGAAGGAAGACAAATGACCCTCTGTGGATATCATCAATACTGCTTCAGTTGGCCGACATACTTAGCTGTGTGACTTTGGCAACCTTAATAAATGTCTTCAACCTGTTTCATTACAGTAGAATGGAGACAATATTGCTTACCTTGTGAAAATGTTAGGGTGAAATGAGAAAATGTACATAAAGTGCCTGAGGCCTTTTAGGTATCTAAAAGTGGGCAACTAAATCTTACCTATCTATAGCCATGATTGTCAACTGGGTAGAGAAGACATGTTCTCCAAGAGAAGCCTATCAGAATTCCTGAGGGAGGCCTTTTTCAAATGCTGTGTGATTTCCCCCAAGTGGATATTTTTTTCTCCCCTTTTCTTTCCTCTTCCCTCAACTCTTGAACTATTGCTATGTCAAACAACATTTCCTGGCTGGAGACTTTTATTTTGGGATAGTGTTGAAGAAAGCTTGAGAACTTTTGAGGAAAAAAGTGGTTTCCAATGTTCTATGTATCAGATCACTTGGTTTTCTTTATTTAAGCAGATTCCCAAGCTAAACTGCTGTATAGAGGTTCTCAAAGTTAGTGTGCATGCACAAAAAGTGCACATTCCTTTGGCTGGCTGAAAATGAAAGGGAGAAGAGAGAGAGGAGAGATGATTTTGGTGTTTAAGAATGAAGAATCCAATTGACTTTTTATATATTTCAAGGGTTGCATTCTGCTTTACTACGTCTCCTTGCAACTAACTACCCACATTTATGCATTGTGGACGATTGGATCTGTGAAGAAGAAATCACAGGGACTGGTGCCCTGCTAAGGCGAATGCTCCTGACTAACAATGCCAAAAACCACTCTCCTGAACAACTCCAAGAAGGTACAGTAAATTGGTAGTCCTTTTATCCCTTTAGTAGTATCATTAAAGTCTTAAAATCATGCAGAATTTTCCTGGGGATATAACAGTGCTTTCGTGAATATATTTTAAGTAATTCTCTTTGAGTGTGAGGGCTTAAAATTAATTTTTTTATATCGATTTTAGTGAGAGGAAGGGAAAGAGAGAGAAAGAGAAACATTGATTAGTTGTTCTACTTATTTATGTATTCATTGGTTGATTCTTGTTTGTGCCTTGACTGGGGATTGAACCCCTGCAACCTTGGTGTATTGGGACTATCCCCTACCCAACAACTGAGTTATCCGGCCAGGGCAAGTTTGAATTTTAACCATTTTTTTCTGACATACTTTTGTTTCCTTGTAGGTACTAAGTTATGTCACTACATAGGTCATGTGGTTTTAGGAAGGTCCTAACCTGGTCAGAACAATGAACGGGCTTGAATGGGTTGGCGTTCTAGCTCAACACTTGAGTCAACTAGAAATATGAAGTGAGCCACACTTATAATTTTAACTTTTCTATAGCTACATTTAAAAAGTTAAAAACAGGCAAAATTAATTTTAGTAATTATTTTATTTAGTGGAATATATCTAACATATTATCATTTCATCATGTAATCAATATAAAAAACTATTAATGAGATATTTTACTGTTTTTCCATACCAAGTCTTTGCAATCTGGTATGTATTTTATATTTAGAGCACATCATATTTTGGAGCAACTACATTTTAATGCTCAATAGCCAGATGTGGTTAGTGATTATTCTACTGAAGAGCACAGTTCTAGGAATTTTTTATTAACAGTAATCTGCTAGGTGCTTACAACTTATAAAAGGGGCCACCCAGAAGGTATCAAGAAGTTTGCGTCCTTCCAATGAATACTATTGCCAAAAGCAATACTAGGGAATATTTTCATATTGCAGTCAATTTTTAAAATCAGTCTGAATCATCAAGGAAATGACATTTGTCTTTGAGTCGCTACTGTGAATTTAAAAATAAGATACGTTTTGTTTTCTATGAAATAATTACAGTTAACATGAATTTTTCTTAAGGTCTTTACTCTAAATATAGCCAAAACTATGGCTAGGATTGTAAATTTTACTTTTTTTAAAGCAACATTGTTTTCTTGATTTGCTTGATCTATAGTTTGATAGTGCAGCATTCAGCCAGTGTGATGCAAGAATATTTAAAACATGCATGACCTCTTTTCCCTTAGATTATCAAATAAAAAATGACAACAGCCAACACAACAATAACCATCAAGTGTGAAGGAATCAAAATTATACTATTTTTTTGTCATATTGTCAAAAAATATATGTTTTGGTGTGCCACAGAATTTTAGTAATTAGTTTATGTGTGCCATGAGATGAAAAGGGTTGAAAATCGCTGTGATAGAGCAATATTACTTCATCTTTGGTAAGCTGTATGGAATTTAGATTATGACTGCTAAGTTTTCCTTTTAGCATTTTCAGCTGTCCCAGTAAGTCACACACAAGTGATGCAGATTCTAGAACACTTGACTCTACTCTCTGCCAGTGAACTCATACCATATGCAGAAGTATTAACATCCAATATGAACCAGCTGTTGAATGCAGGAGTTCCGCGGCGAATTCTTCAAACAGTCAATAAACTATGGATGGTTCTTAATACTGTGATGCCTAGAAGGTAATTTTAGTGTATTATTACATGTAATAGATAAATGTATAGCAGTGATTATATACAATAACCTAAACTTAAATGTAAAAAAAATTGTTGAATATTTGAAGAATGTCTGTGGGTTGAGTCAAGCATTGGTATTCTTTTAAACAATTCTCTAGGTGATTTCAGTGTGCAGTAAGTTTGAAGAACATTGGATTAATTATTTAGTCTTTAGTCAAATGGGTCTCTACTTATCCATAGATTGTATCAAAGACACCTAGTCAGCTCTAAAAGACAATACTGGGCTGACTTAACCTGAGATTTTGATTCAGGAGGTCTGGAAATATTTATACTTTTTAAATTAAAAATAATTTTAGATTATAAGTAAATTAAATTTCATATTAATTATAAAGAAATTAATTATAAGTAAACTGATATATCCTATATAATAAAAGCCTAGCGACCAAATGGCAGAACGACACGAATGACCAGTCGACCAGTCACTATGATGTACACTGACCACCAGGGGGCAGCCGCTCAAGGCAGGAGCTGCCTCCTGGTAGTCAGTGTGCTCTACAGTGGAAGCACTGCTCAGCTGACTGGGATGAATGGAGCTCCCTCAGCAGGCTAATCCCCACAGGCCACACCCCCCACCAGTGCATGAATCCCGTGCACCAGGCCTCTAGTAAATTAATAAATGGACATAACTTTAGAAGTTAAATAGTATATAAGGTCTGCCTATACCTTCCTGTTTTAGAATATTATTCCCTAAAGACAACTATTTTCAGCTTTTATCTTTTTTTTCTGGCATTAATGTTTCTCCATATGTCACAATAATTATGCTTATAATTACTATGATTTCCTGACTTTCCAATTTAGAAATTATCTTTTGACTTCCTACTATACAAGATGTAGATTTAGTACCTGCTTTCTCCCCTGTGAGTCCTTCGTCCACCAATACATACTTTCCTTTTCTCCTCTAAATTTTTGGTTAAAGCAATCTTCAGTGTGCATATTATTATGACTACATAAGTGTTATTTATAGTTGATCTGTGGAATATCCTTTGATTACAATTTCCTACTTATACAACTGCCTCCTCCCCACCCCGCACACAAACCCTACTTGCCTATATTCATTCACTCAGATTTTGCATCGGTAACTTATTCATCCCTAAACTCCATTATTGAGGGGAAATTTACTTCACAGTTAGTTATAACACATCAGTAACATTTTTTTTCCTGGAAACATTCCTCTCACAGCTTTTCTCATGCTTGAATCTGGCATATGCACAGTTGCCATCTGGAATCGCTTTGTCTCTCTTCTTTGTTGGATTCCATGTTTTTTTCTTACTTGGTTTAGTTTCTCATTTCAATGAGTGGAACTCACACTCAAGTTGCTTCCTGAGAAAAAGGTGTTTGGGAAACTTTTTTTTTTTTTTGAGACTTGCCTGTCTGAGAAGATTTTTATTTTTCCCCTCACATGTGATTGATATTTAGCCTCAGTGTAGAATTCTAGCTCATTTTTCTTTTCAGAAATTTGAAGGCTTCATTCTATTGACTGAATTGGAGCTTCCCTTATTGGTGTTGAATAATGATGTTATACCAATTCCAAATCCTTTTGAAAAAAATATTTTATTGATTTCAGAGAGGGAGAGCGGGAGATAGAGATAGAAACATCACTGATGAGAGAGAATCATTGATCGGCTGCCTCCTGCATACCCCACACTGGGGATTGAGCCTGCAACCCAGGCATGTGCCCTGACTGGGAATCGAACCATGATCTCCTGGTTCATAGGTCTATCGATGCTCAACCATTAAGCCACATTGGTTGGGCTTTCCTCTATTTTAATAATTTGTCTTTTGAATATACTTTTTTGGTATTCAATGTTATCATATGATCTTTCCTTTGAATTAAAAAAATTCTGTTATATTAATTTCTAAGAGCTCTGATGTGAATATTTTAGAATGCCTCCTGTTCTTGTTTTCATATATGAAATATTCTATCCTTTAAGGATATTAATTATAGGTTTAAAAAATTTATTTTCCTTCTCATCCAAACATTCTGTTTCTTGGAGTCCCATTCCTTCATTTGTATATTTAAATCTTTCAAAATAGAAGCGTTCTTTAAATGTCTGATGATTCTTGGCTGTCCATTCATATTTAAGAGTGGACAACCTGTGTGTGTGAGGTGGGACTAGTGGACTCCTGGGTTTCACTGTAGGAGATCAGGTACCCTCCACATTGGTATGTCATTCAATAATTCTGATGTGCAGTCAGGTTAATAACTATGTTTATAGTCTGTTGATGTCTCACCTCAAAGTGGCACCTCACATTAATATTTTATGATGACAAATATAGAACAGTGACTTAATTTGTGGGACCAAATACCGTTTGAAAGTGCAAACTTTGGTAAGATTATTTCATTTACAGGTATTATATTACTGTTTTATAGATGAGGAAACAGTTCAGACAGGCTCAATTACTTACATAATCATAGCAAGTATGGTATTACTGAGGATTTAATTTAGATTTTTATTTTAAATGCCATGATTAGTCCATTACAGTGGTGAAGATTTTTGCAACTACTTTGTGTTTAATGTTTTAACTTCATTTGTTTTAGAGACCTAACAATAGGTTAGATTTCTATAGTTTTTAATTTTCGAAGTTCATTCACACCAGTTTTCTATTTCTCCCTTGAATATATCTTTTTAAGATAGAAAGGACTAGATGGCTACATGTTTTAATCATAACATAATTGTTTTTGAACATGTGATTATTTTCTCATCAGGCTGTGGGTAATGACAGTCAATGCACTTCAACCTTCAATAAAGTTTGTTCGACAACAAAAGTATACTCAGAATGACCTGATGATAGATCCTCTCATTGTTCTACGATGTGATCAGAGGGTACACAGGTATGTGTCATTTGAATTTCATTTTTATTATAGGGTTTTACTTTGGAGAGTCAAAGAAATTCAGTTTAAACTTCTATCTAAGGTTCTTGTAGTAACTGGTTCTTGTAGTATGATCTGTGAGGTGGTTTTTTTTTAAGTTGTCTATGTTCATGAACTATATAGTCAGTTTAATATTTAATAGGTGATTAATAAACCTAACCTTAAAGAAATATCATTCTTGTGTTGGCAACCCTCAATAATGGCTGTTTTTTCTCTCAGAACAAGACTAGTAAAGAATAATACCATTTCTGCTAGCATTGTTGAAAAGGCTTTTAAAGAAATTGATTTATTGTGAACCATTACATGCATTACAACTGTGATCTTTTTGGCATCCTCACTTGCGATGTTAGCTTCACTGAGTCCATATTTGTCTATATTTCCTTATTAATTGCCAAACTTAATTGCTTTGAAGTGGCTTCACTTCAAGGGGCATAATTAATTAATTCACATCATTAATGTTTGAATTTCTAGTTGCTAAATAATATCAAAGATATATAAGTTGAGGGACCTGCCATCAAAGTCATTAGTACCTGCATAAGACAAATAAATGAAAAGTTAAATAATATGGTCACAGGTAGATGAATGGTATAGTAAGTGAATGCTGTTAAAAGTTCAGGAAAGATGAGGAGGAAGTCAAACCTGACTAGTATTTTGAAGGATTAAAATAGGATTTAGATGAACAGACTATAATGGTGGTGGTTAGGGGATCAGGGAAGATATTGTGGGCAAAAGAATAGTATAAACAAAAGTGTAAAAGCAAGAATAAAAAGGACTAGCATGGAAGGGTGAGTTTTTAAGAAGAACAATTTTAGAATTGGAATATTAGATTAGGGTCATATTATGGGGAAGCCTTGATTAATAGGCTAATGAGGTCATTTAGGTGATAATTTAAGAAGGGAAG
The DNA here is from genome assembly GCF_027574615.1 of Eptesicus fuscus. Taxonomy (NCBI): domain Eukaryota; kingdom Metazoa; phylum Chordata; class Mammalia; order Chiroptera; family Vespertilionidae; genus Eptesicus; species Eptesicus fuscus. The sequence goes on along the minus strand of NC_072492.1, from coordinate 30,021,534 downwards.
CTTTGCGCTAGGTCGTTTAAAGAAACGAGTAAAGACTAACTAGAATATACTCTATAGACTCATCTGCCCTCAAACCTGAGGATGAATTCTTGAAGTGACAAAACCTGCAAAATCAGCCAAATATGATTTGGCGAGCTCAGGGTCTCATAGGAAATAGGAATCAGAAGAATAAATACTAGTAGTGTAAGTGACATTAAATATCTAATAAAAGGAAAACAATCTATATATATAAAAGGCTAATATGCAAAGTGTCCCCTCAGGAGTTTGACCAGAAGACCAGGAGTTTGTTCGCTTGCTATGAGGTGTGCTGACCACCAGGGGGCGGCGCGGAATGAAGGAAGGCCCTGGCAGGCAGCTGGCAGCCAGGGAAGGAAGACCCCGGCCGGCAGCTGGAAGGCCCGGATTGGCCCTGATCACCGGCTAGGCCTAGGGACCCTACCCATGCATGAATTTCATGCACCGGGCCTCTAGTAATAAAATAACACTTCTAGAAAAAAGCCACTTCTAAAACAATTTATCAGTGTTAAAAATCTACCTAAGTAGGTAACTTTTCACCTGAAATGCTCCAGTTGTTCAGGAAGTTGTTAAATTATGCCATCATATGTATGTAATGTTTTTGTAGCCTGGATTTTTTACTTCACTTCTGAACCTTTTCTCATTTTAATAGATATTCTTATATTAATTGGCCACATGATATCCACATAGATATGGTTAGCTCAGTCTCTTATTGGATATTTTATTTATTTCTATATTGTTATCAATAGTGCTGTGGTGACTGTTCTATGTACTGAGTATTTCCTCAGAATATATTCTTTAAAAAAAAATTTTTTTTTTTTTGTTAATCCTCACCTGAAAATATTTTTCCCATTGCTTTTGAGAGAGAGTTGAAGGAAGGGAGGGAGAGGGAGAAAGAAAGAGAAAGAAACATTGACATGAGAGAAAAAACATTGACTGGTTGCTTCTCCTACACACCCTGATGGGAAGCAGGGAGCAAACCAGCAACCCAGGTACATGCCCTTGACCGGGAATTGAACCCACCACACTTTAGCTGGGAGTGGGGGTGGAGGAGAGGGGGACAACACTCTAACCACTTAGCAATACTGGCCAGGGCAGAATATATTCTTAAAAATGGGATTATTGGGGTAAAAGTAACACTCATTTTCAGGACTTTTGATCCCAATTTAAAAAATATATATATTTTTATTGATTTCAGAGAGGAAGGAAGAGGGAGAGAGAGAGACAGAAACATCCATGATGAGAGAGAATCATGGATCGGCTGCCTCCTGCAAGTCCCCCACTGGGGATCGAGCCCACAATCCAGGCATGTGCCCTTGACCGGAATCGAACCTGGAAGCCTTCAGTCCACAGGCCGACACTCCATCCACTGAGCCAAACCAGCTAGGGCTGATTCCAATTTTAATTGTCATCTAGAAATGCTGAACCAGTTTACATTCTCATAACTATGTTTGATATTTCACACTTCCCTACACTGTTTTATATATTTCCCAATTTCATAGGTGAAAAATGGATTCCTATTTCAATTTATATTTTAGATTGAATATTTTAATGTACTTATTGGCTATTGATATTTCTTCTTTATATTTTAGCCTACCTTTATATTAGATAGCTTATCTTTTTTTTAAATTTTTATTTAAAGAGCTCTTTATAAAGGATATTAGCTCTTTGTATATATACTAGAGACCTGGTGCATGAAATTTGTGCATGGGGTGTGTGTGTCCCTCAGCCCAGCCTGCACCCTTTCCAACCTGGGACCCCTTGAGGGATGTCCGGCTGCCCGTTTAGGCCCGATCCTACTGGGACTGCTGGCTCCCAACTGCTTGCCTGCCTGCTTTCCTGATTGCCCCTAACCGCTTCTGCCTGCCAGCCTGATCACCACCTAACCACTCCCCTGCCAGCCTGATTGATGCCTAACTGCTCCCCTGCCAGCCTGATTGCCCCTAACTGCCCTCCCCTGCAGGCCTGGTCACCCCTAACTGCCCTCCCCCCTAACTGCCCTCCCCTGCAGGCTTGATTGCCCCCAACTGCCCTCCCTTGCAGGCCTGGTCCCTCCCAACTACCCTTCCCTGCTGGCCTGATCTCCCACAACTGCCCTCCCCTGCTGGCCATCTTGTGGCAGCCATCTTGTGTCCACATGGGGGCAGCCATCTTTGACCACATGGGGGCAGCCAGCTTGTGTATTGGAGTGATGGTCAATTTGCATATTACTCTTTCATTAGATAGGATTGCTGTTTTTCCCCTTATTCTATTGTTTTGTCTTTTAATTTTGTTCATTTAAAAAAATTTATTTTTTAACAAGTGGTCATTCACATGTATTTTAACAAGCCAAACAATATGAAAAGATATACACATATAAAAATTCATGATGTTTAGGATTTGCTTTGCACTAACTCAGTATTGGTGATGGGAAAGTGGATGGAGGTGTAGATGAAATCAGACTAGCCATGTGTAGATAATTGTTGAAGCTAGTGATGAGTTCTTGGAGGTTCATTATAATATTTCTTCTTTTATGTATATATGGAAGTTTTCATAATACACATTAATAAGTGAATAAATGAGAAGTTTCACAAGAAAAAGGTTCTTCAGGTGAAAAGTCTTGTTCTCTGTTATCTCTACCATACTGTCATTGCTAAAGCAAAATTCCTTTGTCCTCTTTGATCAATCCCAGTTCCATCTCTATAGAAACTTTGATGTCAAAATGGTGTGTATGTAGCTTTACTTTCTATGTATTTAATAATTTATAAATAGAAGTATTTACTTTTTGTTTTGGGTAGTTTTAAAAAATAGTAGCAGTAGTATATTTTGGGAATTATTTTGTTCTTTTAAAAAAAACTTACTGTGTTCAACGTTTCCCATATTAGTATGCATAGTTCTACCTAATTTGTTTTAACTGTCACGTACTATTCCATATATAGATTACCAGGCCTGTCCTCCAGAAACATACAGAATGTCTGGAGGAGAGTTTGAAATTTTTTTTAAAAAAAGCATACTCCAGGTTATTCTTAATCTTTAATTTTGGGAAACATTGCTATAGTTTATTTAACCATTGACATATTTTTTTCCACTGTAAATACATGCATAGTTATTATAAAAAATGTAGACATTTCACAAAAACCATTGACATACTGATATTTATGGACATTTAAGCTTTCCCAGTGTGTCACATTTGTAAACAAAGCTATAATGCCATTTATGCACACATGTTAGTTCTCTCTGTGATAGACTGAGAAATGGCATTTTAGGGTTTTCTAAGGGCTCGGTTTAAAAATTTTAGTCATAACCAATTTATCTTTTCTGTTTCCTTTTTTAAATTTAATTCAGTTATTCAAGGAATGAATAACTGTACTTATTTTATAGATGAGGAAACTGAGGCTCAGTAAATATTTTTTCCAGGTCAAGTGGATAAAGCACTCTTGGAATACAGAGTTGTCTTGCTCCAAACAAGCAAGAGTTAGGAGTAGAAAGAGTAAATATTCTGCTACAGTCTCCTTCATCTTATCAATAATAGAATATTTCTCTTTGAAGACAGCTGCTTTGCATTGATCAGATCTAAAAGATTTACTGGTAGTGCCATTTTCTGCAAAATAGAATGTCGTTTCTCTAGGACATACATTATACGTTATAGCTGGTAAGAGGAAATAAATACTCGTATATAATCTTGAAATATAGAGAAATAAGACATATTAAACTTTTATTTTGAGAATGAATATTTCAGTGGGAAAAGTGTTACTTTTCTCTTTTCAGGTTTTTCAGGTACTATTCAAGTTAAACTAATTGGTCATGTTGTGGCTAATGTATACATTTATGTTCTTTCTCATGTATTTTTCTTCCTTCTGTATATAGATGCCCCCCACTGATGGATATCACTCTACACATGTTGAACGGATATCTTCTTGCGTCCAAAGCTTACCTGAGTGCTCATCTGAAGGAAACAGCAGAGCAGGACAGGTCTTCCCAGAATAATACATTAGGGTTAGTTGGACAAACCGATGGCCCAGAAGTTACTAGAGAAGAATTGAAAAATGCATTACTGGCTGCTCAGGTAATAAAGTAAAATTTAGTAAAAAAGGGCAAGTGCTTCACTATTAATATAATCAGTTAACGCCGGAACCGGTTTGGCTCAGTGGATAGAGCGTCGGTCTGCGGACTGGAGGGTCCCAGGTTCGATTCCGGTCAAGGGCATGTACATTGGTTGCGGGCACATCCCCAGGTGGGGGGTGTGCAGAAGGCAGCTGGTCGATGTCTCTCTCTCATCAATGTTTCTAGCTTTCTATCCCTCTCCCTTCCTCTCTGTGAAAAATCAATAAAATATATTTTAAAAAAAAAATATAATCAGTTAAGTAGAAGGCATATTATGCTCTCTCTGTACAAAGGTGACATATTGTGCATTCCTTTTTTTACAGAATATAATATAATGGTGTTACCTTTGCTTCTAAATATCAGATAGACTGTATTACTAAAATCAGAAATAATATGATACTAATTTTTTTTATCCTCACCCAAAGATTTGAGAGGAAGAGAGAGAGAGATAGAGAGAGAGAGAGAGAGAGAGAGAGAGAAAGAGAAAGAGAGAAGAGAGAAACATCGATGTGAGAAATATCGATTGGTTGCCTCCTGTTTTCGCCCTGACTGGGGATCGAACCTGCAACCTAGGTATGTCCCCTGACTGGAAACTGAACCCAAAACCTTTTTGGTGTATAGGATGATGTTCCAATCAACTAAGACACTCAGCCAGGGCTTCATGATACTAATATAATAGACATTTAAATCAGATTTACATTTTAAAAAACATAAAACTCTGCTTCTTAAAATCAAATGGTGGCCCTAGCCAATTTGGCTCAATGGATAGAACGTTGGCCTGCAGACTGAAGGGTCCCAGGTTTGATTCCGGTCAAGGGCACGTGCCTGGATTGCAGGCTCGATCCCCAGTAGGGGGCGTACAGGAGGCAACTGATCAATGATTCTCTTTCATCATTGATGTTTCTATCTTTCTCCCTCTCCCTTCCTCACTGAAATCAATAAAAACATATTTTAAAAAAATTAAATGGTGGAGACAAACAGAACAAAAAATAGATAGTATATATACAGAGTAGGGCAAAAGTAGGTTTATAGGTGTATGTGAAACACAGTTTATTTTTGTGTTATTTACTAGAGGCCTGGTGCACGAATTCATGCACTGGTGGGGTCCCTCGGAGTGGGGGGATCAGGCCCCAGCTTTCTCCTCCAGCTTTGCAGCCCTGCAGCCCTGCCTGGCACCCTGCCTTGGTCTGGTGCCGCCCCCTCACCTGTTCCACCATCCCACCTGCGGGGCATTCATCAGTGCTGGGCCCCCCACCCGGCTCCCTCAGCGCCTGGGGGCCGGGTGGCGGCCCTGATCCCCTTCGCTGCTGCCACTGGTCACTAGGCAGGGCAATAGGCAGGGCAATCAGGCCCCAACTCACACCCTACTTGGCATGGCACACTGCCTGCTCACCTGCTCCACCATCCCGCCAAGGTCCCGCTCTTGTCGGGCCCATCGGGGCTGGCAGCGCCTCCACTGCCACCCGCTGCCAGTGCCCCCTGGTGGTCACTGCATGTCATAGCGAGCAGTCGGAACTCCCAGTCAAGGGGACAATTTGCTTATTAGGCTTTTATTATATAGGATTAACTAGAGGCCCAGTGCATGAATTTGTGCATGGGTGGGGTCCAACTGGCCTACCCCGATTGGAGCTGATTGGGCCAGGCCAGCCAGGGGTAGGGGCTGTGAGGGGTAGGGCCTGATCGGGATGGGGGGCTGATTGGGGGTGGGGCCGGCCGGGGGCAGGGGCCGCGGGCAGTTGGCCGGCTGGCCCCGCTCCCTGGTTGAACTCCCAGTCAAACACCTGGTTGAGGGGACAATTTGCATATTAGCCTTTTAATATATAGGATTATATTATTTTCCATATGAACAACTATAAACCTACTTTTGCCCACCTCTGCATATCATAAAATGTCAAGCAGTGTTAAGTATTATGATAAGAGAAGCAGTTCAATTTTATATTTTGAAAAATTTTGTAACAATGTAGAATTTTACTTAAGTAGTCGTTTTGAATAGTATAGGAGATGTGAGATGATTAAATGAAAAGAAATTTGAGGTCTGCAAAGTAGAAATATTTTCTTAGTTTAAAATATATTTTCTGAAATCTTTTCATTGGTAATAGGAGAAAAGAATAATATAGTTCCACAATCCCTTATCTGTAATACAGATATCCAAAGGCTATGGAAACTGAGGCTTTTTTTTGGTAATTCAATTGGCAGAAAAACATGACCTCATTTTTGACAAACTTGACCTGAATTGATGTGAAACTATTTATGGCAAACTATTTATGGCCTTTATTCCACTTAAGGTGAATATTTGTATGTTTGCTGCAAAAATATAAATATGTTTGATTATAATGTGCTACCCTAGTCTCTGCTGGTGGCATTATATAATATTTCAATAAAAATAATTCTGAGTTTGAAAATAAATCTGGCCCTCAGTTTCCAGTAAGGCATTAAGAATCTTAATAGCTACCATTTATATAATGCTTACTATATACTGGGTACTATTCTAAGTTCTTTATGTATATTAACTTATTTAATCTTCACAACCAACTTACAAGGTATGGAGTATTATTATCTCCATTTTTAAAGGAGAATAAGACCCAGAGAGGTTAAGTGACTTGCTCAAAGTTACACATCTAGTAAGTGGCAGAGCTAGGATCCAAGCCTGAGCAGTCTGGCTCCAAAGAACAAATATAAACAAAACAAAACATAACAACCCCAAATCAAGAACCCTACAAGCCAAGAATTATGATTACAAAGCAAAGCTAACCTTACTTTGTAAGTGATTCTAATGTAAGCCTAACCTTACTTTATAATCAAGTTTTTAATTAGATGAAGGAATTGCTTTATTCAGACAATGTCTGTCTTTTAGAGATGCATGTCATACATTAATTTTTTTTTATTCCTTCCGGTGAGATGAGAGTGATTATAGCTTTCCTTTACATGTAGGGGTGTTAAGGAAAGCCCCCCTTAAGGAACTACTATTCTATGAAATGACACTCCAGCTTGTAGACTGAGCAACATTGAGTTGCACAGGTGGAATGGATGGCAAGGTAGAATTTTTCCTTGCAAAACCAGGGCCTTAAAAAGCCCATCTTCAAATTAAAAGGGAAAAAACTTTGGGAAGTGACTTTTAGGCATTAATTATTAACCACCATCTTTAGAGGAATTAATTAGCTGGTAGCCAGGTGAGAAAAAGAGGATAATACAGGATAGGGTAATACTGGGAGAAGTAGGAATTTACGAGGAAGGAAAGGACATTTTAAAAAATATATACTTTTATTGATTTCAGAGAGAGGAAGGAGAAGGAGAGATAGAAACATCAATGATGAGAGAGAATCATTGATCGGCTGCCTCCTGCACACCCCCTATTGGGGATTGAGCCTGCAACCTGGGCATGTGCCCTGACCGGGAATCAAACCGTGACCTCCTAATTCAGTGGTCGGCAAACCGCAGCTTGCGAGCCACATGCGGCTCTTTGGCCCCTTGAGTGTGGCTCTTCCATAAAATACCACGTGCAGGCGCGCCCGTACAGTGCGATTAAAACTTCGTGGCCGATGCGCAGAGGTCAGTTTTCGGTTCTCAAAAGAAATTTCAATCGTACTGTTGATATTTGGCTCTGTTGGCTAATGAGTTTGCCGACCACTGTCCTAGTTCATGGGTTGGCTCTCAACCACTGAACCATGCTGGCTGGGCAGAAAGAACATTTTGGTAGAAGTCATTTTTTTTGCCTATGGCCTGTTTTGGATGTCACTGAATCAGAAAACTCTTCTAGTAGATATTCTTAAACTGCAGTCTATGGGATATGTGACCAGCCTAAATTGATGCAGTATGTTTGTTTATATATGTTAATTTTTATAGGGAGAGGATGTAGTTTTCTTCAGATTCTTAAAAGGGTTTATAACCCTAAAAAAGTTGAGACCCACTGCCCTATAGATTGCTCACTTTTCCCCTAGAAGTACCTTTGTTATAATTTTAACTTCTGTTCATGTGAAAACAAAATCAGATTTGTTTCAAATAAACTTCTCAGAAACTTCTTAAATTCACTGTTTTATTTGCTTGTAGGATAGTGCAGCTGTCCAGATTCTCTTGGAGATTTGCTTACCTACTGAAGAGGAGAAAGCAAAGGGTGTCAATCCAGACAGCTTGCTAAGGAATGTTCAAAGTGTTATTACTACCAGCACTCCAAATAAGGGAATGGAGGAAGGAGAAGACAATTTGCTTTGTAACCTTCGAGAAGTTCAGTGCCTTATCTGTTGTCTCTTGCACCAAATGTACATTGCAGATCCCAACATTGCTAAGCTGGTTCACTTTCAGGTCTGTTTTTAAAGAATGATGCTTTATGGTTGAACTTTTTTTTTTTTGGGGGGGGGGTGGAGGGTTTGAATTCTAAATTAATAGGAATCATTTAGAAATAGGAGATAACACAAATAATCATGTTCCTCTGCAATATGGAGAAAAATCAGATTAATTTTAGATTTTATTTCAGATAATTTATTCTAGTGCATCAGAAAGGTGAAATGCCAGGATAGATATAGCAACTTTTACATAAAGGAAGTGAAACCTTCCTTTATATTTTTATCTGTATTGGACCTACACTTATTTTCTTTATATCTTTTCCCTCCTTTCTTGTTGGGATAGGGCTATCCATGTGAACTTTTGCCTCTGACGGTCGCAGGCATTCCATCTATGCACATCTGTTTGGATTTCATACCTGAGCTTATTGCACAGCCAGAACTTGAAAAACAGGTAATGAGCATTTAGAGCTTTAGATAAGTTTTGATCTCTCTCTAGTCTTGCTAGTTATGTAAAACATTTAATAATTTTTTAACACTTAGAGACATTCTTCAGAAACATGTAATATTTGGATTTTGTATTGCAGATATTTGCTATCCAGTTGCTTTCTCATTTGTGTATCCAGTATGCATTACCAAAGTCACTCAGTGTGGCTCGCTTAGCTGTCAATGTCATGGGAACTTTGCTGACAGGTGTGTAGCCAACCAACATCAGTGAGAAAACTTCTAACATAGAGAAGTACATAGTTTTTCTGAATTTAGTGACACTGTTTTCTGTGTCACTAATAGGTTTAATTTATGCCATCTTGTGAAAATTTTTCTATTATAAATGTGATTTACAGTGTAGAGATGAATAGGTAGGCAAACTGTATCGTTCATTTTGTGAATGACTATGTATAGGTTTATAATTATAAGCTTCCCACACTTTATAAATGGAAATCAAATGTACTTTCTGAATGTAATTATATCAATAGAAAACAAATTACAATTATTACAAATGCTTAGAGTTCAAGAAAAACATAGTCCTATGTATAAATAAGACACATAAATTAGTTGTTTTCTTAAGTTCTAAAACATACCCTAACATTTTAACCACCTTCTGGTTCCTAGAGTAAAATAAACTACTTTAAAAGATATGAACTATAATTTAATTTTGTAAAATAATGCCTTAGTTAATTTTATATTCTTTTTCAGTGCTCCCATAATACCCTGCTCGTTTTTCTTTCCATTGTATTCACCTCATGTTATATTATTTGTAGTGGTTAAGAGCTTAAAGCCCGAGTTGAATCATAACTCTACCACTAACTGGCTATGTGGCCTTGAACAAATGTATTAAACTACATATATATTTTGTGTGTGTGTGTGTGTGTGTGTGTGTGTGTGTGTGTGTGTGTTTTAATTGATTTTAGGGAGCGAGAGAAAGAGAAAAGAACATCAGTTTGTTGTCCCACTTATATATGCATTGATTGATTATTGTATGTGCCCTGACCAGGGATTGAACCCTCAACCTTGATGTATCAGGAATGATGTTCCAACCAATTGAGCTACCAGCCAGGGATAAACTATGTTTTATTTACGAGTTTTCTCATATAAAAATAGGTAACAGTATAGTACTTTCCTCATTCATAAGATTATGAGAATTACATGAAATAATGCAGGTGATACACTTATCACAGTGCGTGGGCATAAGAATTTCTATGTTGGACGATGGCTGACTACTGGATTGTGAGCTCCCTAAAGGCAGGGGCTGGCCCTGTCTTAGAAAACAGTATCCTCAGCACAAACGTGGTACTTGTATATTGTATAGGCCATGTATGTTGAATTTATACCTGTAAAGATAAAAATTGTTTCATTCTTTCCAGTTTTAACACAGGCTAAGCGATATGCTTTTTTCATGCCAACTCTGCCAAGTTTGGTCTCTTTTTGTCGAGCATTTCCTCCACTGTATGAGGATATTATGTCTTTGCTGATCCAAATAGGGCAAGTCTGTGCCTCCGATGTTGCCACTCAGACAAGAGACATTGATCCAATTATTACACGTAAGTAGTAACTTATTTTCAGACTTGTTTTAATATCTCAAACAGACAAAACTCTTTTTAGATTTCTTGCCTTAATTAAATTTTTTTCCATATGTTTTTAGGTCTTCAACAAATAAAGGAGAAACCAAGTGCATGGTCTGGAATCTGTAAAGATTCATCTTACAAAAATGGATCCAGGGACACTGGAAGCATGGATCCTGATGTACAGCTCTGTCATTGTATTGAAAGCACAATAATTGAAATAATAAACATGAGTGTTAGTGGAATTTAAAAAAAAAAAATGAAGATGGTTGCTACATATACCCAATATGAATCTGTATCTTATAACAACTCTAAACTGAATGGGAACAGTACCGCCTTGGAATCAGTAAAATGGTTCAATTCAACATGAATACAATTTAGAACTCTCTTGAGAATTATGCTTGCTTGTATTTGATTGGCAGTTCTTTGGATCTACTTTGCTGGTATGTTTATATTGTAGTAGCCGAGCCTCCCCCCCCCCGCCCCCCCCGCCGCCCATTGGGAGCACATTTAAACAACTTATTACTGGAAAGTGAATTTGTCTTTGTATTTATCTTTTGAAGTAAAGAAAAACTGCCATGCCTTTAATTTCTTATAAAAATGAGTTGGTGGGTAGTCCTAGTGTTTATTTTAGCTGTGAGCTAGTAACAAAGTGCGACAATTATGCAATGATGAGAGGGAGAAAAAGGAGAATTCAGGAAAAATTAGGAATTTAAATACCCAAATAGAAATCTCTAAAACTTGCAATGCAAGTAATAGTAATGCAAGATCAAATTCCAGTTCTCAAGAAATGGTATTGAGAAGGCTTTAAAAAGAGGCAAATAGCTTTTTGTAAATGATTTTCATGGAATTACAGGTGAGGATTTTAGGATTTTTACATATTTGCTTCAATTTTTTACTAATATGTAAAGCCATATGTTTAAAGAGATACTTGAATAATTTGGGATTTTAAGATACTGGTTTAAAAGTGTATACAGAAATATCTTTGTGCAGAGAAGAACCTGAAAGGAGGGTCTCATTTAGTTTTTTTAAAATTTATTTTTATAATGCTTTACTAACTTATCTAATGGTCAGAAATACATTGGTACCTATTTAAGTTTTAGAGTAATACAACCCATTACATTAAAGAGCTCTTGGTTTGTCATTAGGATTATAATTCACATAATAATCTTAGAAGATCTTTGACTAAGAAAATGTATACAATGTTTGGACCTCAGGAAAAATAAGAAAAACAAACAAACAAATGGAAAATACCATGTGGCTGAAGGATTTTGCATTCCTTTGTTAGTAACTTCCATTGATTATTAGGTAGATGCATTCAGGTAATCCAGAATCCTCATTTTATTTTCTTAATTAAGTATTCAATGTAGAAGGTACTTCTCTTTGCTTTCTGAGATATAACTGAATGACAGATATTTCCTTCTATTGCCCCCACTTGAAACAGACCCCTTCACTTATAAAAGAAATTAGGCAGGCTAATAAGAAAGCGTGGTTTTTAAGAAATTAAACTTCAGCCTTTTTACTAGCAAGTAGTCACATCTCATTTTCCTCCTTTTAAAATGGGATTACTACTGGCCCTACCTCATAAGGGTATTATATGAGAACTAATTTGTAGCTGTTTCAAATCATGAAGTGTACAGTATCATAGATGGTAGCTGCTTAATGTTCGATTAAGTAATTTTTGTGAAAAATAAAAGCATTTAAAAAATACCATTAGAATTTTCATATTTTTAAACAAGGCCGTTTTGTAGTCTTTTAAAATTAAATACTCCTGCTCCTGAGGCTTTGGAATATTTTGAGTAGGTAACCAACCTCTAGGAATTCAGAAAAGGTTGAACTATGTTTTCTAACTGAATGCAGTGCACATTCTTGGATAATTTTTCAAGACTGGTCAAAACCTGCTGTGTTAAAATAATAACATATGCTGTTTTTCATCAGATTTGTTGATGATGTAAATAAAATGTGTAAATATATTAGTAAATGCTAATATTCATGTATTTTAAGTTAAGGTTATAAAATTTGTCAAAATGTGATTTTTTTTATTCAAGTGAAAACAGATGTGTGCAGCTATTTTGAATATTGGTTTATAAACATTCATCTTTATCAAATGAAATTGTATTTTTTGTTTCATTTCACTACTGTTAATCTGAAAGGAACAGTTCAAGGAATTGGAATCTAGGACTGTGTGGCTTCAGAGCATAGGTGAATCTATTTCTGTTGTGCCACATACATCAAATGGCAACACAAGCTTAGAGTCTGTTGAGCGCTTTAGAAATTTAGGCAAGAAGAATCAGAGTAGTTATCCTGGAGCAGTTACTTAAAAGATATTTTAAAAACTTGTAGCCTGACTGTCTTGGCTCAGTGGTTGAGCATGAACCTATGAACCAGGAGGTCACGTTTTGATTCCCAGTGTGGGGCGAGCAGGAGGCAACCGATCAATGATTCTCTCTCATCATGATGTTTTTATCTCTCTCGCTCTTCTTCTCTGAAATAAATAATAATGTAATTTAAAAAATTATAAAAGAATAACAATTTGAAGGTATACTTAGAGATTTATTTTTATAAATTATCCGTTATTCCATTGTCTTAACAATAAATTACAGTTTTGTACCTTCCCTTCATCTTTGCTTATATTTTCATATAATTCTTAATACCCAGTGTGGAGTCTTTTTTTAAATTTAACTTTAGATGGAATTTGTTTGCAGGCTGCTTAGTGTGTTTTTTTTTTTTTAAATATATTTTATTGATTTTTCACAGAGAGGAAGAGAGAGGGATAGAGAGTTAGAAACATCAATGATAGAGAAACATCAATCAGCTGCCTCTTGCACAACCCCCACTGGGGATGTGCCCGCAACCAAGGAACATGCCCTTGACCGGAATCGAACCTGGGACCCTTCAGTCCGTAGGCCGACACTCTATTCACTGAGCCAAACCGGTTTCGGCAGGCTGCTTAGTTTTTATAATTATTTTATTGGCTTCATACTGATTGAATTGATACAACCATCTCCCTATTACTAAGCTGGGAAGTTTATAGTCGCGTCCCCCCCCCCCCGCCCCCCCAGTATTATAATAGACACTGATCAACTAAGGTATTGTTAATTTTTCTTTCTTAAAGATTACTTCTTTAGGATAAATTTCTCAGCCTGAAATTACTAAAGAGTAAAATTTATTTTTATGACTTAAGTTTTGTCGTTTGGGGAAGATGTGAGACTCTCCTCCTGCTTCTCCCTCCTGCAGCACACCTCTCTCCCCAAAGTAGTTTCCCGAATTTGAGAAACTAGTTGGTTTTCCTTTTCTGGTACACTATTTGAGCCGAGTTTAGGCTTTACAGAATGAAAATTTTTTTTTTTGGCGAGACGATTAACCGCCTACCTTTGAGAAAACTGAAGTGTACTCTTGGCAAAGAAGAATAAATTGAGTTTTAGGAGGGATAAGTCTTAACGGAGGTAGACGTAAGTGATCTGGTGCGGGAGAGACCTCGGGAGCGCTTCTCTGGTTGAATCTGGTATCTGGGAATCCTTGATTATTGAGAGATGGTAGCCCGTAGTCACGAACCTTTCACCTCGTTCGGTTCAGTAGACCAGCCGTTCCAGCCTCGTTCTTTTCCATACCCTGGGCACTCTATTATATTCAAGTCCGGAATTTTGAATCCAGCGGCGTTGAAGAACGCTTAGAGGAGAGGTCGGCAAGGCTCAGAGGTGTATCCTCTCCGTCTATCTACAGACCTTAGCAATAACATTTCTAGCTTCCCAAGAAACTGACACACGGCTTAAACCGCCGGTTGCCAAAAGTCAACCGAAGCTGCCTCTCCTTGAAACCCCTGGGATTGGCGCGGCGTCATTCGCTTTTTCCCAGTTCGTCTTCCGGTGCCGCCAATTATCGCGGGTCGAATGATATTGCGAGGCTTCCATTGGGCGCAGAAGTTCCCGTGCCCTGGGATTGGCTGCTTGATGTCTAGCCTTGGCGTGTGATTGGTTTGTCTGAGCTCGTCCAGGCGATTGGGTGCCGGGAGTCGAGGGGGTGGGAGGCGGGAATTCGTCGGGGAGAGTGGTGCCGGGGACTGAGGAGAACTGGGGGACAGGAAAAAATAAGGCGGCGCGGGCCCGCGACCAGGCCCGGGGAGCAGCAGCCTAGCGAGGGAGGGGGAGGCTGTGACCTTTCCTCGGCGCCAGCGCTCCGCTTTGTTTGCTCGCCGACATCGTGTCCTTTTCTCCTGTGAGGCGGAGCCCAGGCAGCGTTGCTTCGGTTTTCCTCAGACCTGGCAAGTCTGTCACCCGTGGGGAGAGGGCTTTCACCTGACGGAGGGGCGCCTTCTGCTGCCGCCCAGCCGCCCGGCGGGCTCTGCGGTGTTGGCGGGATCCCCTGCGCCTCCGGGGTCTTACCTGGCTCCGGGCGAAGGGCAGTGGGCGGAAGCAAACCTGGGCGGAGGGAGCCTGTCCTCACCCTCTTAGAGCGGAGGCCTGTTATTGGCCGCAGGGGGCGACAGCGGCGGGCAGTCCCCCCTTCCCCCCTTCTGTAGGGGAAGCTACCCCATTTTGAGAAGCTTTTTGCCACAATCGGGGCGGGGGGGATGGGTTGATTTCTTGGTAATAGCTGAGTAACAGAACCAGGGGTTAGATTCCACCAGATTTAATTCTCAGAGCCTCAGAGATAGAGTCGCTAACTATTAGGTTAGAATAGGGGTTGTTGCCCTAGCCGTTTTGGCTCAGTGGATAGAGCGTAGGCCTGTGCACTGAAGGGTCCCCGGGTTCGGTTCCGGTCCAGGGCATGTACTGTGGTTGCAGGCTCCCCGCCCTGGTCGTGGACAATGCGGGAGGCAGCCAATCGATGTGTCTTTCTCACATCGGTGTTTCCTCCCTATTTCTCCCTCTCCTTTCCACTCTCTCTAAAAATCAATGGAAAAAAAATCCTGGAATGAGGATATATATATATAAAATCTCCTAAACTTCTCTGGGAACACATTAGCTGTGGTTAAGGTTGTTATTGGCTTCAATCTATGGAATTGCTGTTTTAACCATCCCTCCATCCCTAGATTGAATTTACCTTCCCCTCCCCCCCTCTGTTGCAAATAATTTATCACTTGATAACAGTGTATGTCATTTCCCCCTGGATTTTCAGTTATTTCCTTAGGTTATGTTTCTGGGAATGAGAAACCTATGGACTTTCTCTTGGGAAAAATGCAGCTATGCACAGAAACTTTCGAATGCACTATCAGGAGGTCACAGTCTCCGAATGACGCCTGTGGATCTTAGGTTAAGAAAGGGTGGTTTAGAAGAGGCAGAGATTAAAGTCGGTCACTTCCTCTGTGTCGGTCACTTCCTCTGTGTCATATACTGGAGTTTAGACTCATTCTGTAGTTACCTTATTCTTAACTCAGTGCTTGGTTAATTTGCATAGAATCCTATCAGATAGATAATATCTCCATTTCACAGGCTCTGAGACCTTCCTGGCGTCCTCAAACTACGGCCCGCGGGCCACATGCGGGTGTTTTTGACGTTTTGTTTTTTTACTTCAAAATAAGATATGTGCAGTGTGCATAGGAATTTGTTCATAGTTTTTTTTTAAACTATAGTCCGGCCCTCCAACGGTCTGAGGGACTGTGAACTGGCCCCCTGTTTAAAAAGTTTGAGGACCCCTGCTACGCGATTCACACAGTGAAATTCAAACTTAGGCTTGCCTGATTCCAAAGCCCACTTCTTTCCATTATACCATACTGTCCTTTAAGTAAGAATTATTGCACACCTGCTATATGCCAAGGAGTTTTTCTCCTTACACCATTTTGAAATTAAGCATTGTTACAGGTAAGGATCTTAGTCTAGAGAAATGAAGAGACATGATCAAGGTACATGTGGGAGTTGTCACAATCTGATCTAGAACCTTGATTTCCTAACTCCTGGTCCACAGCTTTGGCAGAGTAGGGATACACAACCAGGTGTGTTAGATTCCAAGACTGCTCTCAAGGTTGGTGATTTATAAGAGCAGGAAATTATTTCACTTCCATTTGTTTTGTTTATATATTTATTCCAATTTTTATTTTCAGATTTCTGTCCTAGTGTTGGGTATCTGGTTTCCTTTGAATGGCATTGTTTCAATATCGATTTTCATTTGTGTTGCAGTTAGGAATCTGAAGCAAACAGGAAAGTATGATGTCTTCAGCATGGTCTGAATATACCATTGGTGGGGTGAAGATTAACTTTCCTTGTAAAGCTTATCCATCACAGCTTGCTATGATGAATTCTGTAAGTATTTTTCAGCAGTTATTTCAAGTCTTATTAAGATACATATGCCTGTAATTCATAACATACACTGAGTCTGTGACTACATTTATTTTCTCAGATAGTAAATGGATTGAAAACATTTGCTGGGTTCATTGAAGAACATCTAACCCTTGGAAAATATTACTGATCCCTGCTAAACTGTGTGTCCATGGTTAGTTACGAGGCAAAGGAGAACATTCTGAACAAAGTTCTCAGCTCATTTGGAACTTTTACTTTACAGATTTACTGCTTTCTATAAAGTATTTATTGTCTTCCACATGGAATACTCTAGTTCCTACCGTAATTTTTTTTTTTCCTACCGTAATTTTTTTTAAAGATATTTCAGTCATTTAGAAAGTTAATATACAAACTTGAGTAAACCAACTTTCCAGCTTTGTTATAATTTAACTAGAGGCCCAGTGCACGAAATTTGTGCACGGGGGTGGGGGGGTGGGGGGTGTGTGTGTCCCTCAGCCCAGCCTGCACCCTCTCCAATCTGGGACCCCTCGAGGGATGTCTGACTGCCCGTTTAGGCCCGATCCCAGTAGGATCGGGCCTAAACGGGCAGTCGGACATCCCTCTCACAATCCAGGACAGCTGGCTCCCAACTGCTCGCCTGCCTGCCTTCCTGATTGCCCCTAACCTGCTTCTGCCTGCCAGCCTGATCACCCCCTAACCACTCTTCTGCCAGCCTGATTGATGCCTAACTGCTCCCCTGCCAGCCTGATTGCCCCTAACTGCCCTCCCCTGCACGCCTGGTTCCCCCCCCCCCCAACTGCTCTCTCCTGTAGGCCTGGGTCCCCCCCAACTGCCCTTCCCTGTAGGCCTGGTTGCCCCCAACTTCCCTCCTCTGCTGGCCTGGTCACCCCTAACTGCCCTCCCCTGCAGGCTTGATCGCCCCCAACTGCCCTCCCTTGCAGGCCTGGTCCCTCCCAACTGCCTTCCCCTGCTGGCCATCTTGTGTCCACATGGGGGCAGGATCTTTGACCACATAGGGGCAGCCATCTTGTGTGTTGGAGTGATGGTCAATTTGTATATTACTCTTTTATTAGATAGGATATTTTGCCATGTTTGCTTTTTACCTTGTTTATAAATAACAGGATTACTAGTATCCTGAATTTTTTTCTTTTTCTTTCCTAGCATTGCTTTAATATATTTATTATGTATGTATGTATCCAGTTAATTTACATATTTTTGAACTTTGCACAAGGATATGATACTATACCTCTCTTTCTGTAGAACTTGATTTTTTCTTTTGCTTAACATTATTATTATTATTTTAATAGATTTTAGAGAGAGGAAAGGCGAGAGAGGGGGAGAAACATCTATCAGTTGCCTCCCACACGCCCCAACCAGGGATTGAACCTGCAACCTTTGTATGTGCTCTGACCAGGAATTGAACCTGCCAATTTTTGGTGTACCAGATGATGTTCCAACCAACTTTGCCACACTGGCCAGGGCAGCTTAACGTTATTTTTAAGATGTAGCCCTGGCCTGGTGGGCATGGCTCAGTGGTCGGCCTATGAACCAGAAGGTCACGGTTTGATTCCCAGTCAGGGTATATGCCTTGGTTGTGGGCTCAGTCCCCAGTGTGGGGCATGCAGGGGCCAGCCGATCAATGATTCTCTCTCATCATTGATGTTTCTATCTCTCTCCCTTCCTCTCTGAAATTAATAAAAATATACACACAAAAAAAGATGTCACCCTGTTGATTGTTAATTCATTTTAATTGCTTTATTGGATTCCATTATATGAATACCAGGATTTTTTTTGTACATTATCCTTCTGATAGACATTTGGATTGTTTACATTCTTTTGCAATTATAAACAGTGTTGCTATGAACTTTCTTATGCATGTTTTCTTCTGATGGAGAGAGACCTTAATGAAATAAATTGTTTATTGATTTTTTTATTGTTTTTGTGTCCATAGATTGTCAGAGGATTAAACAGTAAGCAACATTGTTTGTTGGAAAGCCCTACAGGAAGTGGGAAAAGCTTAGCCTTACTTTGTTCTGCTTTAGCATGGCAACAATCTCTTAGTGGTAAGTAGCTGATTGCTATCTTCAGGTTGCTTATTGGGACCTGAAAAAATATAATGAAGTACTTTTCATTCAGAATGATTCATCTGTATTCTAGCTAACTTAGTATTCTCTTTTAAGATCTTTCTTTATGATGTTATTATGTCTTCCAAAAGAGTTTCAATATGGCAAAACATGTTCAATTAATCCCCAAACAAATTTGAACATAATGTAGTTTTTTATTTGATGATTCAGAATATATATAAGAATCTTGGCATGCTTATTATTATCAAAACTAGAGGCCCGATGCACGAAATTCATGCAAGGGGCTTGGCCCTCTCAGCCGTGGCTTCGTCAGGAAGGTCGTCCGGCTGTCTGGTCTAATTAGCATATTATGCTTTTATTATTATAGATAATTATAATTTTTATGTAAAAGATGCAAGAGATGGGTCTCTCATGATGCCATAATAGGAATAATTATGTGTGTGTGTGTAGGTGTGTGTGTGTGGTTTTTTTTTGAGGAAATTCTGTGGTATATTTGCTTATCTGTCCCTTTCTCATAACATTAAAACATGGAATATATAAAAAGGAAAACATTGTAGTTGATCTTCCTACTGATTTGGGTACCAGATAAGCATTTGTTGTAAAATTGTTTGTATGAATCCATATTATTTTTCATTACATTTACTTTATTTGCAAAAAAATGCCTAGTAATATGACTTTTATGAAAGATTTTCTAATACACATAATGAATCTGAAGTACACTATTTTATACATTTTAGTTATATAATTAGATTGCTTTGACCTAAAGTGTTAGCAGAATTTAAAAGTAAGCATGGGTGTGTATATGTATGTATGTATATATATGTGTATGTGTGTGTGTGTATTGTGTGTGTGTGTGTATATATGTATGAATATATAATGCTTTTTAAAAGGAAATGTTTGTGTTACTGATAAGACTATTAAATATTAAAAATAAAAAGTAAATATTTTATAAGCTTTTGGTTGTCTGTTTTGATTCTTACTGATGTTAAATTAATCTTTGGGGGAAATGAGATTCTGGAAAATAGAATTAGTAGTATTTCTGTAGTATAGAGAGGAAAAATAATGTCAGTACTCTTTTAGAGAAAATAAATTACTCAGCTTTCTTTTGTATCTATGAATTGTATATTGAAACACACAGGCACATAATGTAGATATTGCAATTTTGTATTATATTAAAGTATTAAAAATTACCTGTTTTATTTAATTTGAATATTGACTTTAAAGTGTATTTTGATACATGTATCATAATTGCTACACCATGAAACATATTTCTGTTTGAAATAGAAATATAATGTGGGAATGATTTAACTCTTATGTGTTTACATTATTATTTAACATATTGAACTTTCAAATTCTTGATTAAGGGAAATAGCAGTAATTAAGAAGATATTTAAGGTCTTTATTCCATGCATGATATTTTAATAAATCTCAATATAAATTAATAGTGTTGTTGTGCCTTTATTACATTATTAATTTTTTTATAATTAGATTTTAATTAATTATGTAAATAACATGATAACTTCTCTACATGTTTCTGGCATAAGTGTTTCTCTGCTGTCCCAAATTTGATGTCCAAATTTGCCAGGTTCTTTTTCAGTTTTAGCACACAAAGTGTTGCATCCCGGGATATCTCCCAATCCTGGGCAAATTGGGGTGTTTGCTCACCCTAGATGCATAGAAAGATCGAGTTAAAAAAAATTAGAAATATTATAAATAGAAGTTCTTTTATTTTTTAGGAAAGCCAATGGATGAAAGCTTAAGTAAAAAAGCTGAAGTAAAAGCTGAAGTATTATTGTCATGTTGTTGTACATGCCATTCAAAGAATTTTACAAATGATAACATGAACCAAGGAACTTCACATCATTTCAATAGTCCAAGTACACCACCTTCTGAAAGAAATGGCACTTCATCACCTTGTCAAGGTAGTTCATATTTTGCTGGGGTCTGTTAGTATCTGTAACAGAACCCTTATTTATTGCTGTTATGAGACCTTATTTAGATAAATTTGGTTAGCATAATTGATTATGTATGTCTACATATATTCTCTGGAATTATTTTTAGATAATTCATAGAGTGGTCAGAAATCCTTGGATTATTTTATTCTTGGCTTGACTTTTCATTCAGACATTTTGCTAGCTTAAATTATTTTTTGAAAGCAAGGCAGAATAAATGATGTTCAAAGACTGATGCTATTTGTAGGCAGTATTGTTAATTATATGATAGAATTTTATAAAACATATTAATTTGTATTGTAAGACAAACTCTAATCAGCCTCATTTATTCTTGATAAATTTGCCTGATCTGAGGTTAGTATTCTACTAAAAAAATACAATAATATTCTAATGGGATTTTCTTTATAGGTTACCATCTTCTTTTCCCTGTCTGCCTTGAGATTCTCTCTTTGTTGTTAGTTTTTGACAGTTTTAATATAATGTGCCTTGGAGAAAGCCTTTTTGGATTGAGATAATCAGGTGTTCTGTTAGCTTTTTGGATTTGAGGACCCAGTTCTTTCTATAGGTTTGGGCAGTTCTCATCAATTATTTGTTTGAATAGGTTCTTCATTTCCTTCTTCTTTTCTTCTGGCGTACCCATTATTCTTTTTGTTGTTGTTGTTGTTGTTAATCCACACCCAAGGATATTTTCCCATTGATTTTTAGAAAGAGTGGAAGGGAGGGGGAGAGACAGAGAGAAACATTGTTGTGAGAGAGACACATCAATTGGTTGCCTCCCGAATGCACCCTGACCAGGGCCAGGATTGAGCCTGCAACCGAGATCCGTACCCTTGACCAGAATTGAACCCAGGACCCTTCAGTTTGCAGGCTGACACTTTATCCACTGAGCCAAACCGGCTAGGGCCCCATTATTCTTATACTAGAGGCCTGATGCACGAAAGTCGTGCAAGAGTAGGCCTTCCTTCCCCCGGCTTCCCTCTGGCACCTGGAACCCGGGCTTCCCTCGCAGCCCCAGCTTCGTCTGGAAGGTCGTCTGGAAGGAGACATCTGGTCTAATTAGCATATTATGCTTTTATTATTATAGATTGCTCTTTCTAATGAGTTCAGATACTTTTTGAATAATTTTTTTTTAACTCACGATTCTTTCTCTTCCACTTGAATCATTCTACATTTCTGTCTTCAGTATCACTAATTCTTTCTCCCATCTGGTCTGCTCTATTTCCTAAGCTTGCTAGTTCTTTCTTAATCTCATTTATTCAGTACTTCAGTTCCAGAATTTCTGTTTGGTTCTTTTGTTTTTTTTTTTAGTTTCAATCTCTTTGGTGAAATACTGTTAAGTTTTGAGAGTTTCTTTATATATTTTGAGTACAAGTTTTTTTTAAAAAATATAGTTGTAGGTTTACTGTAGGTCTAAGATGCATTTCGAGTTAATTTTTTAATATGGTGTAAGGTATGGATCCAAGTTCATTTATTTTGCATATGGATATCTAATTATTTAGCATCATTTATTGAAAAGACTATCCTTTGTCCACTGCATTGCCTTTGTAAAAAATCAGTTGTCAATTACAACTTTCATTTTAACATTATTGTGGTAGAATAGTCTCTTGAAGAATCAGATGGCATAAATCATGGTTGTATTCTGATACTCTCTTTATATTTTCAAGTAAATTCTTTAATAAGATGTAACCTAAATACAGAAAAGTGCACAAATTCTAAGTGTATACTAGTAGTTATACTAGAAAATTCTTTGTGAAGAATTTTCACAAAGCAAACATACTAATGTACTCCCAACTAGATAAAAAATAGGATATGACCAACACTTCTCATCCTCTTTGTTAGTCACCTTTCCACAGGTACTTGCTATCTTCCCTTTTGTCACCATTAGTGAGCTTTGGCTTTTTATAGAAATGAAATTATATCCATCTACTTTTGCTTAATGTTGTACTTATGAGATTTATTTGTGTGTTGCATATAGTAGTACTTACTGCTATATATTATTTTCTTCTGTGAATATACTGCAACTTATTAATTTATCTTATAGTTGTTAGACATTTGGGTGGTTTCTGCTTTGGGTTATTAATACTATTTTGAACATTCTTTTTTAAAAAAAATATATGGACATATTTTTTTTTTTTTTTTTAATTGATTTCAGAGAGGAAGGGAGAGGGAGAGAGAGAAACGTCAATGATGAGAGACAATCATTGATTGGCTGCCTCCTGCATGCCCCCTACTGGGGACCAAGCCTGCAACCTGGGCATATGCTCTGACCGGGAATGGAACCCTGACCTCCTGGTTCATAGGTCGACACTCAATCTCTAAGTCACGCCAGCTGGGCAATTTTGAACATTCTTATTCATTCTGGTGCAAATAGGTATTTTCTACCAGATATGTACTTAGTAATGGAATTGTTGGTCATAGTGTATGCATATGTTTAGTTACAGTAGTTACTGCCAATATTTTCCAACAGTCATTAAAAATTTTACCCATTTTGGTGCATGGGTCGTGTTCTCATGAGTTTTAGTTGGTATTTCTCTGTTGATTAATGAGGTTGAGCATCTTTTAGTATGTTTAATGGTCGTTTAAATATTCCTTTTAGTGAACTGCATATTCAGGTTTTTTGCCCATTTTTGTATTGGGTGGTTTCTTATTGATTTCTAGGAGTTTTTTATTTTAACAAATATTCTGAATGTATCTCATTTCTTTATAACTTTGTATTTTAAAAACTTAACCTTTTCAATAAGTTTCCTGCAAACTTCTCTGCTATAAAGAACATGAAGATAAACCTTTTTGTATATGTAGATAATATGATTTTTATTTTAATGAATTGGGTGTTAATCTTTTTTGGCAGATGGCAGTTCAATTTTTCTAAAACTGAATTATTGTTTATGGTAGACATTCCCTACCCTTTAATGGGCCCATACAAATTTGCCCCTTGGTTTATTTGGGGCAGGGTTTCTCAACAGGGCACTAGTAACATTTTGAATTGGATCATTCTTTGTTGTGGGACTGTGTTGTGCATTGTGGGATGTTTAGCAGCATCTCCCAGGCCTCAACCCACTAGATGTCAGTAGTATTCCCGCTGTCCCCTGCCTTTGGTGACAATAAAAAATGTCTCCAGAGAATGCTCAACGTTCCTGGTGTAGGGGGGAAGGGTGTTAAAATTGTCCCAGTTGAGAACCACTATGCTAGTTTGTTTTGTGGGTATTTTACCAATTTGCCAGGAAATTGCGGAGCTCAAAATTACATGTCTTTATAAAATATATTTGGAAATGCAAAGGGCTAAGAATAATAGCCAAATTCACTTTTGAGAATCTGGTCAAGGTGAGAGGACTTAATCTATGAGATAGCCTGACTTATTATATATAAAGCTATAGTAATTAGAACAGTTTGGTATTGGTGCAGTGTAGACCAGTGGAAAACAATAGAGAACCCACATTCAGTTCCATATACAGCCAGAAAGGTGTTTTTTTGTTTGTTTTTTGTTTTTTTGTTTAATAGAAGTTCTCCTACAGAGCAGAGGGCAAAGGAGGGACTTTTCTATAAGTGGTACTGGGACTCTCAGATATTCCTATAGAAAAAAATTGAAATTGTAGTCCTACTTTACTCCATATAGAAAAATCCATTCCGGGTAGATTAAAGAGCTAGGTCTGAAAGGCAGAACTACGGTTTTAGAATTTTCAAATGATGTTCCTTTGAGTCTTAGGAAAAAGCATGGCTCGTAGCGGGGAAAGAAAGTGGTGGACCAAAGAAGGTCTAAGTCTTTCATCCTGTTTTGGAAATTATAAGCAATTTTTCTTTAAAATATAGTGTTCTCAGAAAAAGCTTGAAAACCAATGCTGTGTGTGGTATAGATTCACTTTTGTCTTTATTCAGATAAACTGTGTTTTTGAAAACAGTACTAGACCTGCCTACAGATATTTCTGCCCTAGTAGTCTGTAAATTCTTTAAGGCCGGAGACTTTCTTTTTCGTTGTTTTTCATGGTGTCTGGAATTGTTTGGGCTTGATAAAATAAATGCTTGTTTAATGAATTCAAGGGAACTCGTAGAGAAGAGCAAAGAGGAAGAAAGGTACTTTTAAGAACACACATTTAGGGACAGGGAGAAACTAATGTATAGGAATAGTTAAGAACAGTTTTACATACATTAAGGAAAAAGGAAATGTGTTTGTTAACTTTCAGAAGACAGAGTATTATGTTTGGCTTTATGCCTAAAGATTATTTATGCTTATGGATTTTGGAGTCAAACAGCAGGAGTTAGTCACATCCAGGCTCTGCTTTTTACTAGCTGTATGATACTGGCATGTTACTTGACTTCTTAAAAACCTAGTATTCATATTTATAAAGTGGGATGATGTTATTTGGTGAATTATAAGGTTGATGACCTTGAGAATGGGTTTTCAGGGTTGTGGGATTAAAAGGTAGCTTATAAGAGCTTAATTTTACTATATTTTTAATCCTAACAAACATAGCTTAGTAAGAAAGTGACATTGAGACCCTGTAAAGAAATATTTTTATAGAAATGAAATGCATTTTCTTGAGAGAGTCTTACAGTTATGTTTTAAAAAATCACATTATTGGGAGTGGTCTACAACAGTATAAACCTGTTAAATCAAAATTGGACTTGCCTATTGAAAACATATTTTTTAAAATGTTTGTTATATTTTGTTAAAGTAGTCTAGTAAAGTGCTTTTAAACATGTTTAGCAATTTTTAAAAATATTAATTTCTAAAATAAGTCTACATCTTGATTTCAATTTTTTCTTAGGAAAATTGCCTAAGTGTAAGTTATTTATGCTGATTTTTTAACTTCTTTTATAAGACTCTCCTGAAAAAACTACGCTGGCTGCAAAATTATCTGCCAAGAAACAGGCATTCATATACAGAGATGAAAATGATGATTTTCAAGTAGAGAAGAAAAGAATTCGATCCTTAGAAACTACACAGCAGGTAAACAGAGTTTATTGGCAGTGAAATAATCTCATTAGTTATAGCTGAAGAAGGCTGTCAGATATCAATCTAGTTTTCAGTGTGACTTGTGGAGATTAGTGGGGTCACAGATTTAAAATAAATGGTAAATTGTTGTAATTGAATTTTAGGTAGTTACTCATTACAAAGGAGTTTATTATAAAAGTTTAGAGGCCCTGTGCACAAATTCGTACACCAGTGGGGTCCCTTGGCCTGGCCTGCGGGATCAGGCCGAAACCAGCTCTCCCATCCCCCAAGAGGTCCCGGATTGTGAGGGCACAGGCCCGGCTGAAGGACTGCACCAGTGCACGATTGGGGCCGGGGAGGTACTGGGGGAGGGCTCCAGGGTGTTTCCGGCCCGTCTCGCTCAGTCCCAATTGGCTGGACCCCAGCAGCAAGCGTCTGCTCCTTGGTGGTTAGTGCACATCATAGTGAGTGGTCGACTGGTCTATTGTCTGCCCCCTGGTGGTCAGTGCACATTATAGCAACTGGTCGACTGTCTACTCCCTGGTGGTCAGTGCACATCATAGCGAGCAGTTGAGCAGCCTAGGCATATTATTAGAATATTATGCTTTGGTTGAACAGACAACCGGACACTTAGCATATTAGGCTTTTATTATATGACTAGAGGCCCGGTGCATGAAATTTGTGCACAGGGGTGTATGTCCCTCAGCCCAGCCTGCACCCGCACCAATCTGGGACCCCTTGAGGGATGACCGACTGCCCGTTCAGGCCCAATCCTACCGGGATCGGGCCTAAACAGGCAGTCGGACATCCCTCTCACAATCCAGGACTGCTGGCTCCCAACTGCTCGCCTGCCTGCCTTCCTGATTGCCCCTAACCGCTTCTGCCTGCCAGCCTGATCACCCCCTAACCACTCCCCTGCCAGCCTGATTGATGCCTAACTGCTCCCCTGCCAGCCTGATTGCCCCTAACTGCCCTCCCCTGCAGGCCTGGTCACCTCTAACTGCCCTCCCCTGCAGGCCTGGTCCCCCCGAACTGCTCTCCCCTGCAGGCCTGGGTTCCCCCCAATTGCTCTTCCCTGCAGGCCTGGTCGCCCCCAACTTCCCTCCTCTGCCAGCCTGGTCACCCCTAACTGCCCTCCCCTGCAGGCTTGATCACCCCCAATTGCCCTCCCTTGCAGGCCTGGTTCCTCCCAACTGCCCTCCCCTGCTGGCTATCTTGTGGCAGCCATCTTGTGTGTTGGTGTGACAGTCAATTTGCATATTACTCTTTTATTAGATATGATAGAGGCCTGGTGCACGGGTGGGGGATGGCTCATTTGTCCTGAAGGGTGTCCCGGATCAGGGTGGGGTTCCCTTGGGGAATGGGGCGGCCTGGGCGAGGGGCCTGTGGTGGATTGCAGGCCGGCCATGCCCCCCGGTGACCTAAGCGAAGGCCCTGGTATCTGGGATTTATTTATCTTCTATAATTGAAACTTTTGTAGCTTTGAGCAGAGGCCAGGGCCAGCCAGGGCAGGGCGGGAAGCTTGGCTTCCTCCATTGCCGGGGACAACCCAAGCCTCCTGCTCTCTCCGTGGCTGCAGCCATCTTGGTTGGGTTAATTTGCATACTCGCTCCTGATTGTCTTGTGGGTGTGGCAGAGGTACGGTCAATTTGCATGTTTCTCTTATTAGTGTAGATAGGATTATTTACAGTCAATGTCATTAAAGTGAAACTGCATGATGCTTACTTATATATGAGGAATTTGATAGTAAAATATTTATTTAGGGTATATATTAATAAAAGAGCTACTTTATATGTTTTAACTCTTCTGTTTTTATTTAATAATGACATATTTTTTTGCCAAAATTCCTTTTATATGAATATTTATGTCATGGATATTTTTGGTATTGGTAGTTTTAATATATTTATAAGGTTTACTCTTATTTATTGAGTTTTTAATATCGATACAGGATAAAATATTTATTTCTACAAATTATTGAAATGCCTAAATTACTAGATATTTTAAATGACAGTACTTTTCATAGATGAATACCATGTTTTCTCATAGAGTTTATAGCAGTGAGATGGGGAGGCTGGGACTTTTAATAGCCTTAGTTACAAATAAAAAGGGTATTATTTAATCAGCATGTCATTTGCAAGTAATTGAATATTTTTAATTGAATATATTAAAAAAGTTTTTTGCATTCTTATGTAGTTTATTTTACTTACAATCTTTATAACTTTCATAATTAAACCGTTTTTAGAAATAGAATGAATTAGTTTATTTTTGGAAAAGCACCAATTACAAATGAAGCATGAATCTTTAGAAAATTTCCCCTCGCCCCCAAAAATGTGTACATGGAGTTGGATGTTGTGAGGTAGGACTCAACGCATAACACTTATCCTTGACTTCTTTGGGTCTCATTTCTTTTTTGGTAGGAATGGGATCATGAATAGAAATGCCCCTCTCCCCTTTGTAATTTAAGTAAATAGGGTTTTGGCAAGTAGAAAAAAAGCATAGACAGTTTGGAAAGCAAACTTAGTGATATTTATGAAATAAATTTAGTCAAATACAACTTGGATTGTCAACTAGCTAGTAAAAGTAATAGTAACCAAGCAATTCTGTCATGTAGGAAATGATGAATATCTACATTTAAAATTTTTTCTGAGTTTTCATTTACAATGAGGTTTCTATTTTATTTGCTTTTTTACTTTTCAATTTGCTATAATATTATACTTGGTGTCCATATGGTGGAACTATTTTATGGGAAGATCATTTTTCAGTACAGACAGTCCTCGAGTTATGTCGGACTCAACGTACTCGTTTCTTGGTTATGTTGCCATCTCCCATTTATTTATTTAAAAAAAAAAAGTTCCGTCATTTCAACATATGTACATATGTGCTTTATGTTTTTTATTATTTATTTACCACAAGTAAAGGTCAGGGATTGTTATCTTTCTTTTAAATTTTTTTTACTATTTCACTTCATTACTGCTGTGTATGTGCTTCTTGTGAGTGACGTAGGTGCTTATGTAGGTGGGTTCCGACTTACGGCGAAAATCATGCTACTTAGCGCTGTAGGAACGGATCTCCGACGTCACCCGAGGACCTACTGTACTATAGTTTTGACATATCACTAATTAAAGCTATTTTGGTTAGGATTAAGGAGGTATTATATTTTAATTTTACTTAAGTCTTGTAATAAGGTGCCTGTTTGTGTTTTTAAAAATTATTTAATTATCGTCAGTTAGAAATAGTAATTTTTTAAATGCTGAAAACAAACAGCTATTTGGACCTTTGGGGACAACTAACCTGCTCAAACTTTTTTTTTCTTCCTTTTTATTGAATTTATTGGGGCGACTCTGGTTAACCAAATTATACAGGTTTCAGGTGTACAGTTCCACAATACATCACCTGTACACTGTATGTTTGTTCACCACCTCAAGTCAAGTCTTCTTCCATCACCTTTTATCCCCCCATCCTTCCAGCCTGCTCAAACTTTTTATTTTAAACTTTATTTTGGTTTTGTGTTTACAGATTAGAAAACGGCATTGTTTTGAAAAGGAAGTACACCATTTTGATACAAAAGTTACTTCAGGAAAGACTACAAAACTCAACTCTCCATTAAGGAAGATAAACTCCTTTTCTCCACAAAATGTATGTATTTATGCCATTGTTTAGTTTAAAGAAGGAGAATGTGGAATTTGCTAAATCCATGTTTGAAAAAGAGGAAGAATAGTATAATGCAAAGAACAGTAGAAAACCACTCAGAAGTCTAAGTGCTATCACATCTCTGCTACTAATGTGTGAGATGGTAAACCCTATCCTCTCTGTGCTCCCTTTTCATCATTTGTGAAATGAAAGAATGGGACTATAAAGAGATCTGAAAGTTTTTTGCGTCTTCAATATTCTTATGTTTGTGAACTCCACTTCCCTAAAGTTCTTTCAGTGTCCTTAGAGCATTGAAGTAGAACATTACCATTCTGATATTAACTTTGTTCCACTATTTATAATCATTTTCCTCTAGTATTTATTTGTATTGTTTCCATTCCTTTAGTAAATCCTCACAATGGGGGAGGTATTTTTATAGATACATTATTATGCTTATATTTACTTTTTATTTGTTTATTAAATAAATGCTAACATTGTCTATATACCTTTACAAAGGTGATACTTTTTTATTTTGTGAAGTGGTAGCATGTATTATTTTAATTTATTACTTTCGCCTAGTGTGTAGAAAAGACATAGGTCCAGCAGAGAGCGCTGTTGACCTTCAGATAAAGTATTGTTGGTAAAACCTTGGACTTTTATTTCTCCTTTTTCATCTTAATTCCTGCCTTTTCTTTTTTCTGTCTCTGCCTTTGACTCTATCTCTGTCTTTCTCTTCCACATTTTCTCCTTCCCTTTCTCTCTCTTTCCCTCCTTCAATATTTGGCATGTTCTCTAGGATCTCAGGAGAAAATGACCAATTTTCTCTGAAAAGTATTTTACAAATCATTTTCTCATAATTTTAATTTACTTTTATTTAATATAACTGTTTATGTAGTGATATGATGTTTACTATGTGCCAGAAACTCTTCTAAGCATTGTAGAAATATTAGTTTACCTGATGAATACAGGTTCATGTGAGTTAAAAGTTAGTATAAGGTCTTTTAAATTTTCTGTGAATTTAATAGTTTTCATAATAAGACAAAAGAGTTTAACTCAATTTTTATAATAACTCAATGAAAAATGTCTTAATATATTCCCCAATGGCTGATGAAGAAATTAAGGCACAGAACATTTAAATAGTTTGTTTATGTCACAAAACTGATGAGTAGAGGCTGGTTTAAAATGAAACCCAGGCCATTAGCTCTAGAATTGATCCTTTCAACAACCTCGTTATTCTGCCTCTAAATAAACTCTTTCAGATGACTTTTGGGGAAAAGGTAGTTCATTTTTGTACAGTTACAGGTCATATTATATGCAATATCATATAGACAATTCATTTAACTTAGGTCCTCTTTTCAGTCTCTCTCTCAACATCCTGCTCTTTTCTTTACCATGTTTAACAAAGTTTATATATTTATTTGTAGGTTTAATTGTTTAGTTTACCTCTTTGCCAGCTTCTCCATAAGGACAAAAATGGGATGTCTGTCTTGTTCACATTTTATAACCAGCATCTTGCATAGGACCTATATCTAGTTAGACTTACATGTTTGTTGAATATATGAATGAAAAAAAAGGGCCAAAGTTAAGGATGTGTACAACTTACCACTATTGTGGCTTACAGCTTTTACTCAGACCCATATACTTAAGGAGGGGTGACCGTGCTATTAAATAGAGGCAACTTAAAGCAGGTTTTAAAATGTTTTCTTTTTCTTCTATGGTTCATTTTGGTTGTAGCATACACAAATAAAAGATCAAACAATGATTTCAGGGACCAACAGCCAAATTGGTGCTTAATATAAACAAAAGATTAGAAATAACCTTAAATTTCTATAGCTACTCTCAGAACAGGTTGTTAAATAATATTACCAACTAGTTGAAGTATAATATATTCAAGGCAGACAAATTTTTGAACCTATTATATGCCAGACACTTAAGTAGATACATGGAACAGACTGACAGCTGTCAGTGGGTACAGGAGGACTGGATGAAAGGTGAAGGGATTAGCCCAAGAACATATGTGCCTAACCCATAGACACAGACAACAGTGTGGTGATGTCCAGAGAGAAGGGGGGCTGGGTGGAGGTGGGAAAAGGGGGAGAAAATGGGGATATCTGTATTAGTGTCAACAATAAAAATAAAGTTAAAAAACCACCAGTAACCTATATTTATAAAGTTATCTTTATATATAAAAGGCTAAGTGACCGACCCTCCGTGTGTCCGTCCAACTGTCTGACCGACCGGCTGGTATATATGACGCGCACTGGCAATTTAAAAATAAATGTTGACTTGCACATGTGTGATACATATAAAGCTCTCGCTGGCGCCAATCGCACGCATGTGTTTCGATCTGTCATTGTCTATCGTGAATTTGGAACACCATAGATAGATTACTAAGAGAAATTACGAATTTGAATGTTGCATTTGGTGGGAAAGTTCTCCTTCTCAGAGGAGATTTTTGACAATGTCTCAGTGTTGTGCCGCATGCTGTGCGATCGGCCATAGTACAAATGAATTTAAAGCACTGTAGTGTTTGGGGATGTTTCAGACAATTGTCTCTTAAAACAAATATGAGATCAGAGGATTCTGCTTATAGCGAATGGTTAGTAAAACTTGGAGATGGCAAACTTGATAGCAGTTTTCATTTAGGAATGGGTATTATTGAAATCCCCTGTGAAATGATTTGTAACGGATCTAACGGATCTCTGAAGCTACCTTTGGAAATAGTATAATTGTAGGTAATATTAAGAATATATCTAAATGTGAGATTCTTTGTCCGAAAAATGAGCATGTTCATAAATTAAATGAAGAATGGAGATTTTCACACCTATTTGAGTGATGATCCCATCGATTCAACTGATGATGCTGAAAAGGAAAAATTTCCCATCGAATTTCTTAATAGTATTACTTCATCGGGAATGCCATGTCATAAATTAAAATTGAAAGTAGGTGCAATTATCATGTTACTGAAAATCTTAATAGTAAATGGGGTCTTTGTAATGGTACTAGATTTATTATCAAAAGATTGCGACCTAACAGAATCGAAGCTAAAGTATTAACAGGATCTGCAGAAGGAGAGGTTGTTCAGATTCCAAGAATTGATTTGTCCCCGTCTGATTTGCCTCCCATTTAAATTAATTCGAAGACAGTTTCCCGTGATGCCAACATTTGCTATAACTTTTAATAAATCACAAGGACAAACTCTAGACAGAGTAGGAATATTCCTACCTGAACCTGTTTTCGGACATGGTCAGTTATATGTTGCTTTCTCTTGAGTTTGAAGAGCGTGTGACGTTAAAGTTATAGTTGTAAATACTTCATCACAAGGGAAATTAGTCAAGCACTCTGAAAGTGTTTTTACTCTTAATGTGGTATACAGGGAGATATTAGAATAAGTTTAATCAATTTATCAGTCATTGTTTTTATCAATGTTGTTTTTATATCATGTTTTTGTTGTTTTTACATCATATTTTGTTTTTATATAAAGTTTTTATTTTTTATATTATGTCTTGTTATGTTATTGTTTATTAATCAATTTATATATTATTTTAATATACATTTTACTAATTTTCTTTAATCTCTGACACTTCTATTATAGAGAAAGAGCGAATAGTGATATTAAAACATTTTTCCTAATTAATTTCCTTTCAATGTGCACAAATCTGTGCACTGGGCCACTAGTTAATAATGATAGCTTTTTGGAATATATACTTGTACCAGTTAATTTATGTTTTCTCATTTATTTTTTATATCAGCACTGTGAGGAAAATTGAGCAGATATTAGTCCCATTTTACACAAGAAAATTGAAGCTCGAAAATATTAGATTATTTGACTATGGTCATACTGCATGTAAATAGCGGAACCATAATTTGAGCTTACTTCTAAAATTGAGTGAATATGGATTCATGATTATAAATGGGGGGAAAGGAGAGAAAAAGAATGGCTAAGAAAAAAATGTTTTTATTGGCTGGTGAGGAAAAAACAAAGTTACTGTGCAAAAGAAAATAGGTTTTATTATTCAATATGCCTGGCATCAAAATATCTTCCTTTAAATAGTCAACCTACAGTTGGGAATATATTAAATTATCTTAAACATTTTTGTATTTTATCTACTAAAGAATCAAAGGAAATTTAAAACTCAAAAAAAATTGTTTGAAAAACCTTTAACAGTATAAACCAGTACAGAGTGAAAGTTAAAATATTCTCTCTTAAAATATTGCTCCCACACCTCTTTCTGCTTCCCAGAAATAAACAGCATAAACATTTTTATGAGAATCTTTCTGAATATTTTTGTATAAATTTACAACAGATTTTTCATGGTTCTGTTACAGTTTACATTTTTTTAAAATATATTTTATTGATTTTTTTACAGAGAGGAAGAGAGAGGGATAGAGAGTTAGAAACATCAATGAGAGAGAAACATCGATCAGCTGCCTCTTGCACACCCCCTACTGGGGATGTGCCCGCAACCAAGGTACATGCCCTTGACCGGAATCGAACCCGGGGCCCTTGAGTCCGCAGGCTGACGCTCTATCCACTGAGCCAAACCGGTTTCGGCTATAGTTTACATTTTTTTAAAAACATTTAACCCTCTTATTTATAGGGACTTATTTTAATATTAGAGGCCCGGTGCATGAAAATTCATGCACTGGAGGGGGAGTCCCTTAGCCCGGCCTGCCCCCTCTCACAGGCCGGGAGCCCTCAGGGGCGGGAGGTGACCTGGCAATCAGGGGAAGGCAACGCCCCCATCACACCTCTGCTGCTGCCACTGCTGGTAGTGCAAGCCTTGGCCAGCCCTGGTTACCTGAGCCTCAGGAAGCCCTGGGCGGCTGGGGGGCTGAGGGGACTGGGGGACTCCGGAGGTAGGCGTGCCTGCTGTCCCAGTGGGGCTGAGGGGACTGGGCGCTGCCATCTTGTGGCTGTGGGTGCCGCCATTTTTGAGGGCATGGCAGTCAATTAGCATATTCCCTCCTTATTGACTGTGGGTGCTGCCATCTTTGAGGGCGTGACAGTAAATTAGCATATTCCCTCATTATTGGCTGTGGGTGCCACCATCTTTGCGACAGTGTGAGGGTCAATTAGCATATTCCCTCTTTATTAGATAGGATATGTATGAGGCCAGGCTCTAACTGTATGCTTTTCCAAATAGACGATCAATTGTAGTAGAGTCAACTAAAGTAATTTTTCCTGATATGAAGTTTTGCTATTATCATATACCAAATATATACTTGAATTGGTTCCTGGACCTTTTTTTGTTTCTCTTTAAATTTTTATTTTTTCAAAGTATGTATGTATTTTATCAAAGATTTCTACATGGCTTCAAACAAAAAGTAGTAGACCCTGCATTAGTTCTATTTTCTACCAATTTCCACTATCTGAAGTCAATGATTTGAAATCATTTTACCTGTTTATTCTGATATTTATTTATTTGTTTAAAAATAACATGCTTCACTGCTTTTCTTTTGAATTTTTGGTTTTAGATGCCTTCTATTGCTTTCTTACTATTTTTTCTAAATTTTTCATTACTTCTCCCCCTTAACCCTTCACATATTTGGTGTTTACCTTATTGTAATTTTGTCAATATCATAAAAACTGAACCAAATGTTATACTGTTACAATTTTTTTTCTATAAACCAGGTTTTATTTTGTTTCTAGTGCTAATCTTTGTCTTGTCTTGTAATATACTTAATTTTCTATATACTTGTAACTGTTTATACCCAAACTCTGATAGAACTTAAAATCTGTCAGTTCATTCAAATGCATCAGGTCAAGAATGTCCTTTTTTTTAGACTCTTGGTATTTAGTGGAAATAATGAAAATAATCTTTTTATGTTGAATTATATATTTTTAATGACATTGATATTTTTGTATATGAAAGATTATCTGCTTTTTAGAGAAAATTTGGAAACCATCAAAGTGTATAATTAAGTTATTAACATTAATTCTGAATTCAACTATTCTCTCTGTCAAACCATGATATTTTACTTATCTATAATTACACACACAAAATTAGTTATCTATTGCTGTGTAACAAACCAACCATTTATTTAGCTTTCTATTCTGGGGGTCAGCACTTTAGGCTGGGCTCAGCTGGGCATTTCTTCTGCTGATCTCAGCTGGGCCACTCATGCGTCTATGGTCAGCTGCAGGTCAGATGCAAGTCAGCAAGGCAGCTCTGCTACAGGGGGTTGGTTGGCAGTCCACTGGGACATGGGGTGGGTATCTCATCATCCAGCAGGTTAATCCTGGTTTATGTATATAATATCCCCAGGGTTCCAGGAGCAGCGTAA
The DNA here is from genome assembly GCF_027574615.1 of Eptesicus fuscus. NCBI lineage: Eukaryota > Metazoa > Chordata > Mammalia > Chiroptera > Vespertilionidae > Eptesicus > Eptesicus fuscus. Next base: position 29,985,979 of record NC_072492.1, on the reverse strand, counting down.
GAACAAACCCTAACGTACAAATATCTTTTGAGCTCCTCATTGTGTCATGTTTGTTAATGTCTCAGTCACCAAAGCAAGTCACGTGGCCAAACCCAGATTCAAGGAGTGGAGTTCACCTCTTGGTGAGAAAAGTTACAAAGTGTCCTGGCCGTTTTGGTTCAGTGGATAGAGCATCGGCCTGAAGGGTCCCAGATTTGATTCCGGCCAAGGGCGCATGCGTGGATTGTGGGCTGAATCCCAGTAGAGGGCATGCAAGAGGCACCTGATCAATGATTCTCTCTATGCCTCTCCCTTCCTCTCTGAAATCAATAAAAATATATTTAAAAAAAGAAAGAAAAAAGAGTTACAAAGTGTCCTTGCAAAGGCATGTTTGTTTTGGGGTTGCTCTAGGGTTTATAATTTGCATCTTAAATTTGTCACTGTATTTTCAAATATTTTACTTCACATATAATGTGTAAGAACCTCCTACCACTATGTTTTCATTTCCACTCTCATCTTTTGTGCAATTTTGTTATATATTTTACCTCTCTATATATTATGAACCACACAGTATTTTGTTACTATTTTTGCTTTAAATCATGTTATTTTCTTTAATTTTTAATCTCTTATTGAGACGATTTTTATAGAGTGATTAAAGGATCACAGCAAAATTGAAGGGAAGATACATAAATTTCCCATATATGCCCTGCCTCCACATGTATAGTTACCTCCATCATCAACATCCCCCACCAGAATGGTGTATTTTAGTATAGGTGATGAATCTGTATTGACACATCACAATCACTCATAGTCAATAGTTTACATTATGGTTCATTCCTGGTGTTGTACATATAATGGGTGTGGACAAATGCATAATAACATATATCCATCATTGTGGTATCATTCAGAGTATTTTTACTACTCTAAAAATCCTCTGTACTGGCTATTCATCCTGTCCTTGATTCCCTGAACCCCTGTCAACCACTGATTTTTTTATTGAATTTATTGGGGGTGACATTGGTTAATAAAATTATATAGATTTCAATTGTGCCGTTCTATAATACATCATCTGTATGTTATATTTTGTGTTCATCACCCCAAGTCAAGTCTCCTTTCATATGGTAAGAACATGTTCAGTTTTATAAGAAATAGCCAGTTGACTTCCATTGTGGCTGTACCATTTCATATTCCACCAGCAATGAATGGGAGCTCCTGTTGTTCCACATTCTTGCCAGTATTTAGTGATGTCAGCTTTCTGGATTTTGGCCATTCTAATAGGTGTACAGTCTCCTTGTTGTTTTGATTTGCATTTCTCTGATGACATTATGACATGTTATGTTGAGCATCTTTTCATTTGCTTATTTGCCAACTGTATATTTTCTTTAGTGGGGTTTTTAATTAGAGTGAAAAAGTGAGGTGTCTGATTAGGTCTAAAAGAATTTAAAAAGTCATTTTTTTAAATTGGTTTGTTTTCTTCTTGTTGAGTTTTAAGTGTTCTTTGTATATTTTGGATAACAGTCACTTATTAGATGTATTTTTATAAATATTTTCCCCCAAGAGAATGTCGCTTGTCTTATTCTCTCTTTTTAAAAAAATACGTTTTTGTTTATTTCAGAGAGGAATGAAGAGAGTGAGAGAGAAAGAAACATCAATGATGAGAGAGAATCATTGATTGGGTGCCTCCTGCACACCCCCAACTGGGGATCGAGCCTGCAACCAGGGCATGTGCCCTTGACCGGAATTGAACCCGGACCCACACTCTATCCACTGAGCCAGATTGGCTAGGGCCGTGGTCGGCAAACTGTGGCTTGCGAGCCACATGTGGCTCTTTGGCCCCTTGAGTGTGGCTCTTCCACAAAATATCACGACCTGGGCGAGTCTATTTTGAAGAAGTGGCGTTAGAAGAAGTTTTAAGTTTAAAAAATTTGGCTCTCAAAAGAAATTTCAATCGTTGTACTGCTGATATTTGGCTCTGTTGACTAATGAGTTTGCCGACCACTGGGCTAGGGCATCTTCTTATTCTCTTAACATTGTCTTTTGCAAAGCAGAAAGTGTTAATTATAATGAAGTCCAGCTTATCAGTTATATCTTTTATAGATCATACTTTTGGTGTTGTATCTAAAGCCACACCCAAAATTATCTAAGTTTCCTTATGCTATCTTCTAAGAGTTCCATACTTTGGTATTTTACATTAAGGTCTGTGATCCATTTAGACTTAAATTTTTGTGAAGGGTGTAAGGACCATGTCTAGATTCATTTCTTTGCATATAGATATCCAGTTCTTCCAGCACCATTTGTTGAAGAGACAAATTTTGCTCCATTTTATTGCCTTTGCTCCTTTATTAAAGATCAGTTGACTATATTTATGTGGGTCTATTTCTGGGCTTTCTCTTCTTTTCCACTAGTGTATTTGTCAATTATTTTACCAACTAGAGGCCCGGTGCACGAATTTGTGCATGGGTGGGGTCCCTCGGCCTTGCCAGCGATTGGGGCCGTCTCGCCCAGTCCTGATTGGGGCTGGCAGGCCCGGGGGAGGGACTGTGGGAGGTTGGCTATGGGAGCACACTGACCACCAGGGGGCAGCTCCTGCATTGAGTGTCTGCCCCCTGGTGTTCAGTGCACATCATAGCTACTGGCCGGTCGTCCAGCCATAACGGTAGCTTAGGCTTATATGTATGTATGTATATATATATATACCACAGTCTTCATTACTATACTTTTTAAGTCTTAAAGTTGGACAGCATAGTCCTCCAATTTTGTTCTCCTTCATTATTCTTTAGCTAATTTGGGTCTTTCATCTCTTCATATAAACTTTAGAAATGGTTTGTCAATATCCACAAAATTACTTGCTGGGATTTTCACTGGGATTACATTAAATCTGTAGGTCAAGTTGGTAAGAACTGACTTCTTAATAATATTGAGTTTTCTATCCATGAACATGGGATGTTTCTTCATTTATTTGGGTCTTCTTTGATTTTATTCATCAGAGTTTTGTAGTTTTCCTTGTATAGATCTTGTTTATATTTTGTTAGATTTATTTATACCTAATTATTTTGGGGGTACTAATATAACTGGTATTATGTTTTTAATTTCACACTCCACTTGTTCATTGCTGGTATATAGGAAAGTAATCGACACTTTACATTTAACCTTTATATCCTGCAACCTTGCTATAATCACTTATTAGTTCCAGGAGTTTTTTGTTGTTGATTATTTCTAATTTTCTATGTAGGCGATCATTCCATAGTAAAGACAGTTTTATATCTTTCTTCCCAAGTTGTATACCTTATATTTCCTTTTCTTATGGCATTAGCTAGAACTTTCAGTATGATGTTGAATAGGAGTGGTGGGAGAGGACATTCTTGACTTGTACCTGATCTTAGTGGGAAAGCTTTAAGTTTCTCACAATTAGGTATGCTGGTTACAATGTGTTTTGTTTTTGTTTTTCTTTTTGTAGATTTTTTTTTTTTAACAAATTGAGGAAGTTACCCAGTACTCCTAGTTTACTGAGTTTTTATTATGAATGGGTGTTGGATTTTGTTAAATGCTTCTTCTATTGATATGATCGTGTGCATTTTCTTTTTTAGACTGTTGAATCAGCCTTGCACAGTTGTGATCTGAGAACAGATGGTTTCTATTTTTTAAAATTTATTAAAGTGTGTTTTATGGCCCAGAATTTCAGGTTCCATCTGAGCTTGAGATGAATGTGTATTCTATTGTTGGATTAAGTAGTCTATAGATGTCAATTATATCCCGTTGGTTGATGGTGTTGTTGAGTTAGACTATGTCCTTACTAATTTTCTGCTTGCTAGGTCTATCGATTTCTGATAGAGGAACATTTTTCCTAAAGTTTACAATTTCATTGGCTAGAATAGATTCTAATGATTGGGATAGACTTCCGAAAAGCAGTGCAGCTAGGTTGGCAGGTGGATTCAAGAGCTTAGGATCTCATTGTTACTAAAAGAACAAGGTCATTCCTAAGGCAGTTCTGAAACAATTACATACTAATGCTCTCTCAGATGAGTAACTACAAATCAAAGTAAACAGTAGAAGAGTAGCTGACACATAAAAAGGTCACTGTCACTTCATGTCGAGGAAATACTTGAAGTAGCTCAGCAAATAGTAAAATAAAAAGAAAGAAATGTTTCAGAACAAGCTGTTATATTCATTTGGTATCAATAAAATGGTCCAAAATAAACCAGAAGACCATGACAAGTTATAGCTGTGTAAATGATGAAATCTGATATTTACTGTTTAAATTCAGCAGCTGAAAGAATCCCTTTGTAAAGATGAAAATGAAGTTTACATTACTCTGGAAAAATATGACCTACCAGTGAGTATTTGGATATTATTGTTACCTTTTCCTTCATGTCTACATCATGGTGATGAATGCTCATATTTCCTGGCACAGTCTTCTCCATGTAATAGGGAAAACAGTGAACCTTTAGTGAAAATAGGATGAATAGCTAAATGACCTTCCTTTTTGAGGCAGTTATTTATATTCTGAAAGAGTGTATCTCTAGTAAGACCTTGAAGAAGAATCTCCTTTGCCACATGACCATCATAAAGGGAAAGGAATGACGCATTCACTTGGGCACCAAGTAGTCCTCTGTCATGGCTGGATTTTCAGACAAATTCAATAGCAGTTTCAAAACTTGAACCGTGGAGCTTCTATTTCCTGAAAGCAACACTTGGAACAGGTTTGTAATGTAACTGTTAGGCATGTGCTGGTGGTCTTTGGTAACTGTCATGTTTGTTAACCATCTCAGTCCCACCAGCGGCACAGGGGAGTTCAGGGGATCAGAGAAGACATCTTCACAGACTTGATAGACATAAACCTTTATCTTAAATTGATTTTCAACATTCACACTCAGGTTACTCAGTGTATTGAAAGCCTTCTCTTTAATACTGTGATTGGGATCGTTGATTTTGCTACCAATAATTGGAATACCAACCAATTCACAAATAATGACCTGATTAGCTGAAAAGGCTGCATTGTTACCCAAAGTGACCAAATCTCTTTAAATAATTATAGGATCCTCAGTTGACTCGAGTAGATAAAGGAGTTCTGAAGTTGTTCAGCATTTAGGACAACATCATATGAACCATTGGTTACGTCTTCTGCAAACTGGGAGTAGGCAACCCACGGCACATGACTTTCTCCCCTCTGGCCCCTTGTCAGCCTATAAAAGCAATAGCCCCTGAGGACCAGGCCACCCAGCCCGCATTCAGGGAGCCGTACTGCCGCTGGGGCTGGGGCATAGGTAAGGGCCTGGGAGGCTCTTGGGTGCAGGGTCTAGGAAGCAAGGAGGTCCTGCAGCCACCCTAGCTGCATCATGATAATTTGATATGTATATATAGATTGTAAAAGAATCCCCCTCCATCTAGTTAATTAACACATCCTGTCAATAACTTCTTAAATGTATTTGTAAGTTGATTTTTAGGTAATTTATTTTTTATTTCTATATAATTGGGATTTTTTCTTTTGTTACATTTTCTAATTAGTTGTCGTTTTATATATAACTACTTAACTTTTTTTTTTTTTTTACCAAACCACATTTACTATTTTTTTGTACCAAGCCTCATTAATGAATTCTTTTATTGTTTGTAATAGTTTCAAAGTTTTCTTATGTTTTCCAAGTATACAATAATATCTTTTATAAGTAGTGATCATTTTACCTCTTTTGTAATTTTATATATCCAGGGAAAAAGTGTAAGTGTAATTATAGTAACAGATAGAATGGTCATTTAATTTATTGTCCAAACCAGGACACTTTTGAGAATGAAGATGGTAGGGAGCATTATTAATTAATCTGAAACAACAGATGTAAACTGGAAAGTATGGTTATCTTTGTCTTGTTTGAGACCTTAATGGGAATGCTTCTAGTTTATCCCCATTAAGCATGATACTGGCTTTTGGTGGGGGAGGGAAATATATATAGAGTAAGATATAATTTTTTGTCATAATAGAGAAGCATCATTCGTATATTACTCAGCATTTTGATCAAAAATGAATATTAAACTATAGAGATGAATATGATTTTTTATATTTTATTTTTTGATATGTTAAGCTATATTAATAGATGTCCTAATCCTGAAACGGATATACTATTCTTTTGTTCTTGGCTTTTTGTTTTTTTCAAATGTGTGTGTGTGTGTATACAAGATTCCTGTTTGCTATTATTAGGATTCATTGTTTCAATATTCATTAGTGATGTTACTCTTGATATATTTGGTGAGAGAAAGCTTATCTAGATTTGTTTTAAGATCATTGTTGTACTTGTGTGTTTTTTTAAGTTTTTTTTTTTAAAATATATTTCTTTATTGATTTCAGAGAGGAAGGGAGAAGGAGAGAGAGAGAGAAATATCAGTGATGAGAGAGAACCACTGATTGGCTGCCTCCTGCACACCACCCACTGGGGATCAAGCCCGCAACCCAGGCACGTGCCCTTGGCTGGAATCAAACCTGGAACCCTTCAGTCCGCAGGCCGTCGCTCCATCCACTGAGCCAAGTCGGCCAGGGCTTTGAAGTTTTTTTTTTAAAGCATATTTTATTGATTTTTTACAGAGAGTAAGGGAGAGTGAGAGAGAGTTAGAAACATTGATGAGAGGGAAACATCAATCAGCTGCTTCTTGCACACCCCCTACTGGGGATGTGCCCGCAACCAAGGTACATGTCCTTGACCTGAATCGAACCTGGGACCCTTGAGTCCACAGGCCGACGCTCTATCCACTGAACCAAACCGGTTAGGGCTGTTGTACTTGTTTTATAAAAAAGAATTTGTAAACTCTTCCTTATATTTAAAATCTTCTATTTAAGGAAATTTTATACACAAAGCAAAAAGAGGAGAGGATAGTGAAGCTTCTTGTGCCCATCACATAGCTTTAACAGTTAACAATATTTTGCCTTTTTACCTCTCTGTTTGTTTTATTTATCCCATGTCATTTTCTTCTTTTCTTTCTTTGGGGGGATTGGTGGAAGAAAGTGTGGGACTGGAATATTTTAAAGTAACTAGAAGACATCATATCTATTTACCCATAAATAATTTAATATATATTTCTAACAGATAAAGACTTTAAAAAAATATAGCAATAACTGGGTGGGGGCAGGTCAGAAGAAGTCAGTGGGGGAAAAATGGGGACATATGTAATACTTTCAACAATAAAGATTTTTTAAAAACAAAAGAAATATAGTAATGACTATTTAAAGATATTATAGCTAAAAAAATTAACAGTAGTTCTTTGTCTAATACCCAATCTGTTTACAGTTGTGTTTGTTTAAAAAATGTCATTTTAGAGAGGCTTTTTAAAAATCATAATCCAAATGTAAATGCATGTAAATCCAAATGACATTTCTTTTAAGAGAGAAGCCATTTATTTGTTGGATAAAATTGCTTTATTTGTCTTATAGGATTTCTCATATTTAGGATGTTTTTAATTTTATCCTTATGATTTCATTTAAGATAGAGGTCTATTCCCATATTTCTAGTAATAGTAGTTAGATTTAGAGGTTGAATTAGATTCAGGTTTGATTTTGTCCTTGTTTTTTATTTTTTCAGGAATAACACAAAGTGCTATATGCTTAGTGTTGCATTACTCAGGAGGGAAATACTGTCCAATTATCTCTCTTTATAACAATAGATCCGGATTATGTTTTCATGTCATTTAATATTTTTTCTACAACATGTTAAATGACTGCATTGCATTCTGTTGACTAGCTGTTCCATAAATTATGTTTATATTTTATGACTGGATGTTTAGGTGAGAGTCTTCTTCATTCACTATGCTAATTACTTAGTGTTTTTATTATTTTGAAGACTCACTGACTTCAATTTAGGGAAATTTTCTTTTGTGATTTCTTTGATAATTTTCAGCAGATTTTAGCCTCACTGGACTCTTTCTTGTAGTATGATTATTCCTTTGTCAAAGGATGTACTATTTTCTTAAATAGTGTAATGAGAGTTGTTGTTTTTTAAAAATGATCCTTAAATTATGTGAGTTTCCTTCAGAGTGAGTTTTCATATATTTTATTTTGCTCATTCTCTTTTACACCATTGGTTTTCTTATATGCTGGTTATCTTTGCTTGTCAGTTCATATTTAAGTCAAAAGGATTGGGTGGCTGGTGTAGGTTTTTTCAGCTTTTATATAAACTGAATGTTTTATATCTATTGGGGCATGGTGAGGGCAAAGTCCCTGTTTTTAGGTGGGCAGAGAGCTGACTATGAGACTGTGGGCTCTTTAAAAGTCTCAAGGAGGAGAACTTTATTCAGGGAAGCCAATATTTAAACTTGAGTATACCCTAGAAGCTTTAGCTTTCCTAATATTTAACTCAATTTTTTAGAGAAGAGGCATCTGGTGTCTGCTAACTGCCTGCTTTCTGTATGAGATAGATTGGGATGCTGATTAGGTTAATTGTTATGTTTTTCAAATCTGATTATCCCCCTGATTTTAGCTTTATTTATCATCCTCTTCCTCTGTTGATCCTGCTGACTAAGTAGGATTCCATTGAGCATGGAATCCAACTTCCCGGGTAAGTCTGGTACCCATCTGACACCATAGTTATTACAGTATTGTCGACTATATTGCTTATGCTATACTTTACATTCCCATGACTATTTTTATAACTGGCAATTTGTATTTCTTAATCCCTTTCACTTTTCTCACCACCCCCCAAATCTCTGTTTGTTTCTGTTTTGTTTGTTTATTTTGATGTAGATGAGAGGCAGGATGTAACTAATTTTTCTCCAACTAGTCATTTGTCTAAATATTAATTGAATAATTTCCCACTGATTTGAAATGCCACCTGACTTCATCAGAGTGGTTTGCTTTTGAAGAAATAGAAGCCTACTCAAAGAAAGATCAAGCAGGAAATACAACTGCCCTTACTGAAACTCAGAAGTTTTTAGTTTATTTCTTCTCTTTGGGGCCTCAAGTGTGGCTTCCCTGTCTCTCTTCTTCATCTTCTTCTTCTTTTTTTTTTTTTGTAGACTGGTTTTCTGAATACTTACCCTCTTTTATATGACCTTACCATGACATCGAAAAACGGAAGCCTTTAAGACTACAAGATGGTCTGGTCTGTTCCTTATAGTTAATTAACTTAGTTTACATGTTCCAAGTACCAATTCCTAGGAAAGTGAATCTAATTCATCTTGTTATGCCTGGGATTGCATTTGGCATATGTTATTAATGTAAGTATTAGGTGAACCTTTTCAGCAGGGGCTATAGATGATGAACTGTTTTCAGAATAAAGGGTGGGACACATGTCTAAAGAGGTGCCTAGTACAGCGTGTCTTTATCATATACACAAAATTCTTACATATGTTCATGTTGACCAATGTCACCCTAATCAATTTAATAAATAAATATATATAAAAAGGAATATATACCATTCTTTCCTATTAAAAAATATTTTGGTTATTCTCACTAGTAGCTTATTTTCCAGATTAAATGTAGAACCTATAATTATACTTTAAATCTACACTCCACTAGCCACATGTGACTTTATTTTAATTAATTAAAACTAAAATTCAGTTCTTTCGTTGTACTAATCACATTTCAAGTGCTCAATAGCTGCATATGGGTAGTGGCAAGTGTATTGAATAGTGCAGGTATAGAATATACCATCATTGCAGAAAGCTTTATTGGGTAGTGCTTCTTTAGAGGCTTGTCTATTGATAACTTATCTAATTTAAAAAAATGTATATTTATTTCATAGAGGAAGGGAAGAGAAACATTAATGATGGGAGAGAATCATCTATCAGCTGTCTCCTGCACACTCCCCACTGGGGATCAAGCCTACAACCCAGGCATGTGCCCTGACTGGTAATCGATCTGTGACTTCCTGGTTCATAGGTTGATGCTCAACCACTGAGCAACACTGGCCAAGTAAATAATTTATCTAATTTTTAATGCCCATGAAAGAAGCAAAAATGTTTTGTATAGGGGTCTTTTATACCAGTGGTCGGCAGACTGTGGCTCGTGAGCCTCGGTTTGCCGCTCTGTTGACTAATGAGTTTGCCGACCACTGGGATAGGGGCTTAATCACAAGGAACAACAGCAGCCTGTAATTATTGGAATCGAGAGTCTAGGTCAATGGTCAGCAAACTCATTAGTCAATAGAGCGGCAAATCGCGGCTCGTGAGCCACAGTTTGCCGACCACTGTTTTATACTATTTTTGTCAATATGTGGAAGATGATGTCAAGATAGCTTTGTTTTCTCATTTTAAAAGGTTGATGGAAGAAAGTTTGAAAATTACCAAACTACCATAAAGGAGAAAATAAAAATCTCCTGCGACCCCAAGGGATAGGATTTTTAAATAGCTTTTTTGAAGTATACTAGTAATATATAAGTGGACATAGTGTGCAGTTGGATTAATTTTCACCAGCTAAATAATATGTCTTTTGACTGCAGTTTCTCTATTCCTGGGATATTTTTTATTCATGTCTTGCTTGTTTGGATTTTATAATCATAGTTTTGTTCAAGAAAACACATTAGTATATTTCTTATATTACATCAAGAGGCACGTGATGCTAGTTTGTCTCACTGATGAAGGCAGGTTTGATCACTTTGTTGAAGTGGTGACTGCCAGGTCTCTCCAGTATAAAGGCATATTTTCCTTTTGTAATTAATAAGTAATCTGGGATGATACTTAAAGACTATGTGAATATCTTTTTTCCCAACAACTTTTCACCCAATGATTTTAGCATCCATTTAGGTAGCTTGCAGGAATCAATTATTACAAGGGAGTTGCAAAATGGTGTATAAAAAATTCTATCATTTATCATTCTATTTAACAATTTTTAGCTGGCATTCTTCTCCAAAATTAAAATTCAGTTCCCCTCCCCGCCCGTCTCTCTCTTCTTTGATTCTTTATTTCCCCTTTTTCTTTTTTCATATAAGCACCCCAGGTATTTTTTATGAAGTTGGTCAGTGTGACTCATCACTATACTTTGGGACTCATTGCTATGTATAGTCACATCTGTGTAAAGTGATGTTAATCCAAGAGAATTTTACTTTATAGCAGGTTGGATATTTTTATATGTTCGACTTAAACTGAGAATCCTTATTCTTATAGAATAAGATTGTTCAAGTATTAACTTAGATAAAAATTATACCACTTTGGGTCTTTCTTGATTAATTCTACTGAAACATAAACTTTTCAGAAACTGGGGCAACTGTGTTAAGGAATTCCCATTTACACCAGGCAAGAAAGTAAACAGTAAGTGGAGAGTAGGGTAACAAACACTTATGGTATCAAAAAACAACCGTGAAAAGGATCTGTCTTAATGTGCTAGCCCATTGCAGTTTAACATATTGCTTACAACCTTCACAATAGAATTTGAGTGACTTCAGTTACACATTCCAGGAGACTGGCAGTCTGTTACAATCAGAGTCTGAACTTTAGAGCAGGCTAATTTACAGCGATGGGATGAAGAAAGTTGTGGATTTGTATTACACACTCTCACCTGACACTGTATCTGATCCCTTACCTGCTGATTGACATCTTGAATGAGCTCTTTGAAGCAAGTTCCAGCTTAATTAAAACGTTTGCTTGGTTAGCAGTGATCTGTGAAAGCCTGTGATAAATATTGAATCAGGTTCACCTGCTGGTGGCTGTGAGTGGATAAACAGCTGCTTTGTGCAGTTTAATCATGAAACTGTGGCAGTAGAGTACTACTACTGTTTGAATTTTTTAAAAAGAATAGTTGAAACGGTATAGTTATGTCACTTTTGCTATCTTGCTAGAGTGTGTGCTTCTGTGAGATTTTGCACAACAGGCATTCTGTACCTGTTTAGATGGTTTGGACAACAGCAAGTGGTTGATAAAGATGAACAATAAACCCTGTTTTTTATGCCTCAAAGATTGTAATATAATTCTGTACTCATTGGCTTTTTACCACTAGCTCTATATGTGCATGACTTTTTGAAATAAAAAGGACAGTATTTTGCTTTTTTGCCAAGTTAAATGCTAGATGATAATAAATCTTAAAAGTTTTAAGATTTGAGGTTATGAATTCTAACTTCACAAATTTATTGTGTTTTGTAGTAATTTGAAGAACTTTTGGTTTTACTTTTTTCATCTGTAAAATGGAATTAAAAATTAATATTACTGGACTGTTTTAGAATTATGTTAATATTAAGTAATTTAAAAATATCAAAAAGAAATGAATTTGCAAGCAGTTGAGGAACCTTTATAAAATTACTAGAGGCCCAGTGCATGGATTCGTGCACTGATGGGGTCCCTTGGCCTGGCCTGTGGGGATCAGGCTGAAACCAGCTCTCCGACATCCCCCGAGGTTGTCCCGGATTGCGAGAGGGCGCAGGCCAGGCTGAGGGACCACAACAGTTCATGAATCCGTGCACTGGGCCTCTAGTATGCATATAAGATCTTTGGTTAATCTCTTCCTACCCTCCCCCCACCCCCTTCCCTCTGAGATTCATCAGTCTGTTCCATGTTTCCATGCCTGTGGTTTCCACTCCTGCATTGAGCGTCTGCCCCCTGGTGGTCAGTGCACGTCATAGCTATCAGCTGGTTGGTTAGTCGCCTGGTCGGTCAGTCGCTTAAGCTTTTATATACACACACATACACACACACACACACACTAGGGCCCAGTGCATGAATTCGTACACCTTGAAAGGAACTGTGGGCCGCGAGGCCGTGGTGGGCATAGGGGCGGGTCTCGGTCCATCCTCCACACTCCTGCCTGGCCTCTCCTGCTGCAGCGCCCAGTCCCCTGTCTGCTGGCAGCCCTGCTCCCGCCACTGCTGCTCCCACGCGCTGATGGCGCAGGCCCTGCTTGTACCCGCTGATGGTGTGGAGGGATTGGGGCTAGTGCCAGCAGCAGGTGCGAGTGGGGCTGGCGCCATCAGCTGGAGCAAGCAATGGCTGCTGCTCCAATCGCCCTCAGGAGCAGGGGAAGGTGGAGAAGCCCTCAGGAGCGATTGGGGCCAGAAGCCGCTGCTTGCACCTACTGGTGGTGCCAAGCAATCGGGACTGGTGCCGGGTGTTGGCAGTGGGTGCGAGCAGCCACTCTGGTGCCTGCTGCAGGTGCGAGCGGGGCCAGCGCCGGCAGCAGGTGCAAGTGCTGGGCGGGACTGTGGCGCGTGGGAGCAAAGAATTTTCAGTAACCATAAGAGGCTCACCCCGATGACAGCAACTGGCTGTCTTGGTCTGGCGCTTCTGCTCACCTGCTCCACCATCCCGCCGCGGCCGACACCCACCATGTTCCGCGCTTTGCCGCCTGCTGCTGATGCCTGCCATGTTCTTTGTGCGCCCCCTGGTGGTCAGCGCACATCATAGTGACTGAGTTGTTTGGTTGTTCCGCTGTTTGGTCTATTTGCATATTAGTCTTTTATTATATATATGTGTATGTGAGTGTGTGTGTGTGTATGTATATATATATAAAGAGAGAGAGGGAGATCTGTGAATTATAATTTGGTTTATTTCTTTAAAAATATTTTTATTGATTTTTAGAGAGAGAGAAAGGAGAGGGAGAATGAGGGAGAGAGAGAGACAGAGTGAGAGAGAGAGAGAGAGAGAGAGAGAGAGAGAGAGAGAGAGAAACATCAGTGTGAGAGCTGCCTCCTGCATGCCCCCCTACTAGAGATTGTGCCCTGACCAGGAATGTAACGCAACCTTTCGGTGTATGAGACGATGCCCAACCAACTGAGCCACGCTGGCCAGGGCTCAGTTTGTTTATTTTTCTAAAGTATAATTGTGCCTGGCCAAGTTGGTTATAAAGAAAATGCTGTTTCCATTTGATTTCCATATAAAATCAGACATAAGTTTTGGGGTAAAGCCCTCACCCAAATAAATCGCAGTCTCCTTTGAGCGCCTGATGGATATTATGGAGTCACTTTCTAGAAATGCACAAAAACTTGTGTCTATAGTTTATGGGTCATCTCTAACCCTCTGTAATAGTTCATCGACCCTAATTTAAAATATGCCTTTGTCATTTTCTGTTTCTAAGCATATTTAATCTCCATGCTTATTTTTATTTTTCAAGTATTCAGGTATAGTAATTGTTTTTGTTGTAAGCAGAGGTTGGAGAAAGTTTTGAAATTTTAGAGATTGACACTAGTATCTTAATCTACTTGAACTTCTAATTATGGCTTTGTGAAAGAAATACTGGCAAGGACTCAGCAGTTTTGGCCTTTTTTCCCAAATCAAATCTTAAAATCTTTCTTCATTTTTTCAAGGAATTTAGATATATGTCTCTATATACCAGGAGAAGTGAGGGACTAGATAGAAGTTTTTAGAGGGACATTTTCCAAAAATTCCTGGGTGCTGACATTCTAAGAATAGTTTCAGCTACTGTAGATTTGAAATGTATTTTTGCACAATTGAATCCTGCATAATAACAGGTTTATGCTATTATTTGGGTTGGGTTTTCTTGCCTTTTGGAAGTAAAAGGACTATAGACAGTTTCTAGCTATGGGAGAAGCAGCCATCTCTTAGTTTGCTTCTGGCACTCAGTGTAGCTGCTTTACATACAGGTCTTAGAGATTACAGGTTTTGGGGAGCCCATGTGTTTTATCTTTCTTAAAGTGTCTTTTTTCTTTTTTTTATTTATTGTCGCCACTATTACAGATGCCTCCATCCCCCTTTGCCCACCTCTATCCTTAAAGTGTCTTATCTATCTTTTAAAGTGTTAGCCTTTCATTGAATTGAAGGATACTATGACCTCCTGCCATTTCTGTTTTCAAGATTAATTCTCTAGTTTTCTTACAGCATTGAATGTTGCTGACTTGGGTACAAATACTTCTTTTTTGTTATTAAATGTCTTTTTAAAGCCTCTGTTCTATTGCCACATTTATTTTTTTCCATCCTCAAATATGATTGTACCAAATCCTTTCATAGAAGATCACTCCTGAAGAAATAATTTCTTTTTAAAATAGCAAAAGAAAAAGAATCAACTTTCTTAAATTCTTTCTTCTACTCTACTTGCCCATCCACCCACTGAAAAACTATCTTCTTGAGGAGTCACTTTAAGTTGATAGATGGTGTGATGATTTCAGAGGACTTTAAATCTTAAAAAACAAACAAAGAAAAACATGTTAATATAAAATTTGCCATCATTTATAATTTTTTAAACTATGAAATGAAAAACAAATTTAAGTTACCTTAATCAAGCTGCTCTAGTGGAAACATTTTCTGAAACTAGTGCTTGATCTTAGTTTTTGTTAGTACAACTATAAGCATAACATTTAAAAATAAACTCATTATTTAAGTTATTAGTGCCCAATTCACACCTTTTAAAAATTAAAAAGTTTGAATCCAAAGCAGCAACTTATAAAGCTGTATAATAGCTTCTTTGTTTGTTTGAAAAAATTATATGAAAAATGTATTTATACATATATGAAGGTCTGCAAGTTATTATGAATTATTTGGGATGGGGAGCTGATTTATTTTGTATATTTCTGTGTTGTTTGAATTTTTTGGTCAGGAAAAAAGTGGAATTAAAAGGTGTAGGTGATAAACTTTTAAGTGGAATTGGTGTTGAAAAGTGTTCCTTCCATCAAAACATAGATGATCTCCAAGCCTTCAGAAAAAAACCACTTTACTGGATTACTTTTATGTTTGGATAGAATAGATCCACATAGTATACAGCAATGCATTAGACCCCAGCTTTCTAATATTCAGGATAAATTTAACTGTATCATAGGGAAGAGAAATAGTATAATTGAGTGAAAAGATTGAAGGTATAAAAAAGTAAACTAATTCTGTTACCTAGAGTTACCCTAATTCTTTTACTATGTTAATTAATTAATGTGATCATTGCAAAGGCCAAAAAAGAATTCAGTCAGAAATATCATGATATAATTTGCACCCCATTTTGTGTGTGATCATAAATTGTCAGATATTGCAATATATGTAACATAAACCACATGTCAGCTGTTTCCTGCCTCACTGTTGACAAGAGCCCCATTCATAACTCTTCTTTTTATCCTTTCAGTGAATAAGTAATTATTCAATATAGAAGGCAGGATATTTGGAACTGGCTATTTAATGTGGCAGCACTCTGTAATGAAATCTGCTGTTACTGGCAACCTGAGAGGGGAATGTAACAATTCCAGCATAGCTGTAACTTTATCTGCTTTGACTGTTTATTTGGCACATCAGTGAACCTTTTATCCCAGTGAGTGACAGTTCCAGAAGGGTCACATTTACATCCATTCTATCATGTATTGTAATATTTAATGGCGGACAAGGTTGAGTGAGACTGGCAGTAATTTGAACTTGCTTTTCCACTGAGTTGAGGCTAAAAGACAGCTTGAGCCCCAGTATTGTGGTGTAACATGCTATGACTTAGCATTTGTTGATGAAGGCTAATCTTACTGATTATATTTTTTTCAAAAAACTTCAGTTAAATGGTATATTTGTTCTACTAAACTATAACTCTACAGTACAAATTCTCTTATGCTACTGTGCTACTTAGCTTTTTCCCCCCATTAGTGATCACTTCTATAAACTAACCATTTCATGGAATTTCTCTTATTAAGGCTGCACTCCGTCTCATATGTATAGTAATTAAGGTTAAAGTTAGGTAATAATTAGTAAGAATCCATGAGTTCTAATATATAGCATTAAACTTCTTTTCATTTTTGAGAGTTTAGAAACAGGAGAGAAAAAAACCAGGTAAACGTTAGACTATATTCCTGAAGTTCCATATATGGTGTATTTAAGGAGACATTTATATAACTATTTCAATTATGAAACTAAATTATGAGTAAAATTGTCCAGGAAAAGGTATTCTGAATGATAATTTTACTGATGGATTTGCATTCTATGACAGGTAATTGAATTTCAGATATACTTGTTCCACACAAGCAACCTGCCTTTATTATTAAATATTAATAATATGCATTCATTTTCATACCTTTGCTAGAGAATAGTTCTCGCTTCTGTTGTTCAGTGATACTTAGATTCAACTTGATATTTCTATTCTTTTGTAAGCTATATTTTAAATACTTTAAAAATATAGGTATATTATAGGATATTTAAATGGACTGTGCTGTAAACAAAAATAGTACTATCAATTCTAAGCTCACTTATTCACTTGAAGCCTAAGCAAAAATTAAAATTATCTTATTATTTTTATAATTTATGAAAGGGGAAAGTTAAAATGTATTTAAAGCATTTATAATTTGATAGTTGGAGTGGTATGTTAGAAACCAGTGCAAATATGAAAATATCATTTATAAGTTTTAAGAGTGGAAGAGAATCAATTTGAAATGGAATTTGTAGTTTTTCTTTAATGGCAAGTATTGGATGGTATCTTGATATTATTTGAAAGTTGTGATTCATTACTATGGGTTCTGATTCTATGAGAGGTTTGATGACATTTTTTGTGGTAGGTCAGACATTAGTTATCTTTTTCTTTTCTTGTACAGCCCTCTGGTCACTGTTCTAGGTGCTGTTGTTCTACTAAACAAGGAAACAGTCAAGATTCTTCAAGTGCCACTAAGAAGGATCATGGGGGGAAATCCAAGATACCAAAAATATATTTTGGGACACGTACACACAAGCAGATTGCTCAAATTACTAGAGAGCTCCGGAGAACAGCGTACTCAAGGGTCCCGATGACTATTCTTTCCAGCAGGGATCATACTTGTGTCCATCCTGAAGTAGTAGGTAACTTCAACAGAAATGAAAAGTGCATGGAATTGCTGGATGGAAAAAATGTGAGTAAAGTTACTTTGTTTTTGAGAAAAAAATAAGGTTAAAAGGATTACATTAACTCATTTTTTTTGTTTATTTTTTATATGTACATTTCCGGTTAAAATCAAATAACTTATGAAATCAAATTAATTACTAGTATTAATATATTTTGAAAACTAATTTTACCACAAGAAAAATCTTTATTCAAGTTTAAATTTATGGTTTTTGTCCTAAAGTTTGGGGATATTTATTTCCTTGAAATTAATTTTTATTTAAATCAGATGTCTTCTTACTTTCTTCTAAGTCTTTCTACCAGAAATAGTCAAACATGGATGATGTCATATGAAGAGATAAAAGTATTTAAATGGGCTAGATTTAATTAATGTCATACATATTTAAAACTTCAAAGGAAGATAGTTTATTTATGTTTTCTTTGAGCAAATTTTAAAATGTTTTTTTAATTGAATGAGAAATATAATGATTACCTTGTCTCATTCTGATTAACACAAACTCCTGTTTCCAAAAAATTATATTAAATTACTAACTTTAAAGATATGTCATTGTGGTTTTGAAGTTTTCCCAGAAAACCTAGATTGACATGAATTTGGACTAGAAATTTGGTGGAAATAGAGGTCTTTCTTACTAAAGACATGACTTTAAAATAATTATTTGGCACAGTATTCATTTTGTAGTTTGTGTACCTGTTTGATAACTAGCTTACTCTAAAATGGAAGTTACGAGTCTGTAATTACATCCAGAAATTATTGGTGAACCATAAATTGATAGTATATGAAATGACCAATGATATTTTAATATATTTTGAAAGTTGTTCGATTTTTCACTAGTATTTTGTCAGAGTTGTTTTTGTACAAAAGGAGATAAACGATAGCCTCTAGATTTTCATTTAATTGACATATCACCTTCTACTATATAATGTAAATAAATTATTTTATATTATGCTCTTTTTTCTCAGTGCTTTCTTTTATTAGATGGAAATTTATTCAAGCTTTGTTTGGGATATTAAAAAGATGCTTCAATAGGCATTCAGACATGTGAATATGAAATATAAGTACTAAGGAACTTAACTTGTTCAGAGCCAGGAAGAGAATACAGATTATTTTCAAAACCATTGTTGAAATACTATTTATATTTATTTCCAATAAGTTCTTCTTAATTGAGGAACTGTGAAATCTTCACAATATTTAAAAAGTTCTCTGCAAGGAGAGATGAAAATAGTAAAATGTCAAATACTAAAAAGGTAATAAAATAGAGAAAAAGCTCTTCATGATAAAACCCCATAAATTTTGTGTACTTTTAAGTAGACTTCTTTCCATAAGTGGCTAATTAATCTACTGGATTCCTCAAATTCTTGAAATTTCTCTTTTGTCTATATAGTTTATGCAAGAAGACTTGGCATTGCTTTTTTTATTTTTTTTTACTTGTTATTGGGAAAATTTTAACATACTCATTTATTTGTTACCTCATTATTAAAAGCAATTATAAAGTTTAAGATAGTGCATTGAAAGCAGATAGTCTTATTTTATGTAATCCTCTAGAACACTATATTGCTGGTTATGTTTTTTGATCTTTACTGTCATAAGTTTGAATAGTGTAAAAATAAAAAGTAATCCAGTAGACTTGAATGTTTAGAATTTTTTATTGGCATTTAGTTTCTGTTTTAAAGTAAACAAGTCTTTAAAAATTAGCGATATACATAATTGAATATACCTGCTTGTAGTTGTTTGTCTTGACTTAATTCTGCCTCAGAATGCTTAGCTCATAGGCATACATGAACATTCTTTTTCTTGTTCCCAAGCCCTTAGGGTAATTTGGTATTGTAATGAGGGCCAATTACAAAGTCACCATAGGTGTCTATGTTTACTGTGGCTGAATTACCAAAGAGAAATGATAAATAGATAACTGACAGTTTGAGTGAAAAAGAGTGTAAAGTGTGATAACGCTTTAATTGACAGACTGCCCTCAGGGTTGTGTTACACTGCTAAAATGGATGAGCTTTTCTGGTTTTGCTATCAGCCTGCACAGGAGTGTCATTCTAAGTGCCCTTAAAGTGTAAACTTTCTGATTTTTTGGCTTGATCCAAAGGCACATGTGTTTTTGTTCACTGTTTCTTTTATGAATGTGCTCTTATACTGGAAATGCAATGCATTTATCTGTTAAAAGTTAATTTTGTTTCAGTTAAGAAAAAATTACCTTAACTAGCCCCAGAAATAATTTTAAAAGAATATTTTAGTTATGGAAGAGAATATCTGTTTTTGTTAGGATGAGATTTAACAGTTTTTAATCAATTTTGTACAAATACATGTTTTCTGAATAGTTGGGATGGTAGATATGGTATAATTTTCTCATCTTTGCTTTGTGGCTTTAATGATGTTATTAAAATTCTGAGATAAACTTGTTTTATTTCTCTGTGCCAGTATTGGTTCACATTTCAATCATGCATATTTGTTTTTAGGGCAAATCCTGCTATTTTTATCATGGTGTTCATAAAATTAGTGGTCAACACACATTCCAGACTCTCCAAGGGATGTGCAAGGCCTGGGACATAGAAGAACTTGTCAGCTTGGGGAAAAAATTAAAGGCATGTCCATATTACACAGCACGAGAACTAATAGAAGATGCTGACATAATATTTTGTCCCTACAACTATCTTCTAGATGCACAAATAAGGGAAAGTGTGAGTAGATACGTAAAAATTAGAGCTTTTTTCTTACTTATTGGGATATAAGTGGTGAATGTGAAAGCTTTTAGATATTTTAATGTCTTTTATTTTTTGTTTTATAGTTAATGTATGTAAGTATATAAACAGATTAGAGTACTGAAAACATATTGTAAGGTGTAGTAAAAATTGAATTTTAGATCTCGTCACTTTAATTTTCAAAGTAATAAGTACTTTTAAGGACCTAATACTGAAGCAGGATTATAGCAGTTTTCATCACCTTGTTAGTGGTGACATTTTGGACTGGATAAATCCTTGTTGTGTTGGGCTGTCTTGTGCATTATAGGATGTTTAACAGCTTCTCTGTTTTTATTCACTAGATGCCAGTAGCACCCTCACATGGTAATAATAAAAAATGTCTCTAGACTTTTCCAAATATACCCTGGGGGGCAAAATTGCCCCCAGTTGAGATCCATTTACAGCTATCACTCTCTCCATTTATGAATAGTCAGAAAGAATTATTTTAAAACATTTATCTAAAGAATCTGTTTTGAAGAATTTATGTTGGAACATATTCATACTTTGCAAATTATGCTTTGTGAGCTTTTGAGAAGTGAACTTCGTATACATCATTTGTGTTTATTTGCCTGGTTTTTCTTAGGGACATCCAATTGTTTCAGTATAAGACAAAAAAAAAAAAAAGAATAACTTGGTGTATTCAATTGTTATTTCTCTCTTTAGATCTGACTGTAAAACTCTAGCTTTCTATCTCCTGAAGTTTGAAATGAATAGAATTATTTTTTACTACCCCTACTATCCTACCTCTTATCCTATCTCTTGGCTAAGTCTCTTTCTTCTGAGCGACTCTGCAGATCAGTCTTCTAATATTACTTTTATTAATCTTTCCTCTGCTTAAAATCTCTTAGTGCTCTTTGCTCATGGGGTAAAGTCCATATTTCTTAAGCTTACTTTCAAGTTGCTCAATAGTCTGACCTGAATCTGCTCTTTCAGCCTTCTCTGCTGCAAACTCCCCAACTGGAAACCCTCAAAAATTACTTCATAGTGGTAATTACCTGGCTGGGTAGCTCATTGGTTTAGAGCGTCATCTCGATATACCAAGGTTGTGGGTTTGATCCCCAACCAGGGCACATACAAGAATCAACCAAGGAATGCATAAATAAGTGAAACAACAAATCGATGTTTCTCTCTCTAAAATCAATCAAGCAATAAAAATTACCTTATAGTCCCCTGAGGATTCCTTGTTCTTTCCTGTATCTCTGCTTTTTTATTTTTAACCACTGAGCCCTTTGTCCAGGCCTGTATTTCTGCTTTTGATGACATCTGTGTTGATGAAATGCCCTACTCTCTCTTTTCTATTCAAATGCAAGTCCTATTCCTCCTTAAACTCCGTGTATTTCCTACTCTTCCATAGTTCTTTCTCAGTCATCTTCAACCCTCTGTATATTATTATTTCTTTAGAGTAACTCATTGACAGTTGCTTTGTGACATTTCTTTGTGTTAGTCAGGACTTTTCCACTGGCAAGTGACACAAACTCGGCTTCAGTAGAGCTTAAGAAAAACCACTTGACTAACTCTTCATTGTGATGGCTTTATGTTCAGGCAGGTTCTTTCCAATGGGAACAAAGATAACCATAGGTAGCTAGCTAACCGGAAAAAAGAACATGATCTTATATTAGTCACCCCAAATTACTCTGATTGGCCTAGTTTGGATCTCATATCCATTCTTGAACCAGTCACTGTGACCATGCAGGGATGTAATACTTTATATTTAATTGACAAGCCTGGTCTCTCAGTCTACCCATGTTGAAAGAGTGGTGATGTCCCTTGTTTAACAGATTAACAGTCCTACCAACATCACGTAGGAGTTGGGGAAGAGCGGTTCTTACAATGAAGTGTTGCAGGACAGACTAAAACGAAATATACATTAATGTTTTGATAGTCTTTTGAATCTTTTATTGTTATTTTAGTTTTAAAGGTGTTTTTTTTACTCTGCTTTTTAAATTATTTTGGAGATCCCTTCATAGAGGGATTTTTATGCTCCTTTGTGTAGCCAGCTATACTTTAATCCAGACTCACTTAACACATTATTTTGGTTGTGATAGGTTTGCAAAGTATTTTGAGAGTGAAAAATGGCAAACTTTGTAATGTTGAGCTGATATTTGGTTGGCTTTAGGACTTTAGAAGTTTTAAACCTAGAATCAGTTGCACTTGCAATATTGGCCTATAGTGTGAATTTTTAAATGAAACATCTACCTACTGCTGTTAAATGCATTTTGCTGAAAGTTTTACGGGGAATTTTTTTTGTCTTATAGATGGATATCAATCTGAAAGAACAGGTTGTCATTTTAGATGAAGCTCATAACATTGAGGACTGTGCTCGGGAATCAGCAAGTTATAGTGTAACGGAAGTTCAGCTTCGGTTTGCTCGAGATGAACTAGATAGCATGGTCAACAATAACATAAGGAAGAAAGACCATGAACCCCTACAAGCTGTGTGCTGCAGCCTCATTAAGTAAGAACATTTGTCTATCAGTGTCATTTGTGCTGCCTTTGTATTAAAAACATGTTTTATTTTGCAGAGTATTTTATAGTTAGCAAACTTTGACCAGGCTACTTTGGAAATGGATTGTTCCTTATCAGTTAAACTTTTAAAAATAGGCCTAGTCCAAAGTTTTGTCTTAGTCAAAAGAATATTAAGGACAGAATAGATTTTTTAAAAATTGATAATTGT
Organism: Eptesicus fuscus; assembly: GCF_027574615.1. Lineage (NCBI taxonomy): Eukaryota > Metazoa > Chordata > Mammalia > Chiroptera > Vespertilionidae > Eptesicus > Eptesicus fuscus. The sequence continues at coordinate 29,962,907 of NC_072492.1, read as the reverse complement.
GAATCTTATTCTTAATTTAACAGCCCTATATGCTGTGTATATGACATTGGGCTGAACATAAATTAATAGTTTTAATTAACATTTTAAAATTCTGGATATGGCTTTAATTCATTGTTTTACCTCCAGTTTGAGTAGAATTCTGGTTTAATGAATTTCAATTAACCAATATCTCAATACTGTAAAATAATATATTTAGTAGTAATTTTATTAAGATTTATATTACATAATTTCTCTTTCATTAGACATTAGGTTTTTTATCTCTTTACTAGAGGCCTGGTGCATGAAATTCGTGCTCTTGTGGGGGGTCCCTCAGCCTGGTTTGCGAGAGGGCACAGGCCAGGCCGAGGGACCCCACCTGTGCACGATTGGGGCCGGGGAGGAACACGGGAGGTTGGCCAGCTGGGGAGGGACCGCGGGAGGGCTCTAGGGTGTGTCCAGCCTGCCTCACTCAGTCCTGATCAGCCGGACCCCAGCAGCAAGCTAACCTACCAGTCGGAGCATCTGCCCCCTGGTGGTCAGTGCACGTCATAGCGACTGGTCGACCCGTCAACTGTCTGCCCCTTGGTGGTCAGTGCACGTCATAGCGAGTGGTTGAACAGCCTTAGCATATCATTAGCATATTATGCTTTGATTGGTTGAACTGATGACCGGACACTTAGCATATTAGGCTTTTATTATGTAGGATCTTAGAAAAAACCTTCTCTGACTCTAGATCCTGTTTCATTTATCTCAGCATTTTTCTGTTCCCTTAACAAGTATACTTTTTTTTTTTTTTTTTTTAAGGGTTATGTGCTCAGGGAGAGCCACTTTATTTTTTATTTTTATTTTTTTATTAATTTTTACAGGGAGGAAGGGAGAGGGATAGAGAGCCAGAAATGTCGATGAGAGAGAAACATCGGTACCAGCTGCCTCCTGCACACCCCCCACTGGGGATGTGCCCGCAACCAAGGTACATGCCCTTGACCGGAATCGAACCTGGGACCTTCCAGTCCGCAGGCCGACGCTCTATCCACTGAGCCAAACCGGTTTCGGCAACAAGTATACTTCTTAAAAAAGTGAAAGTTATACAGTCACGTTTGAACAGAAAAGGTATACACAAATTTCTATTGTAAAAACCTCCTTCTCACCCCACCCCCATATGCTTAGTTCTTGTCCTCCTATACAAATTTATCATTTAGTGCATGTTTATGTCTAATGACTCTATTCTTTCTCAAATTTTTTGATAGTTCTTGTTTGATGTATAAATGTTGAAGTGCCTCAGGACTTGGTCCTAGGACCTCATTTCATTTCTAGCTCTTCACTTCTCCTAAATTTCATAACCCTGTCCCATAGCAGTACTGCCGAGGCCTGAACCTGTGTCTAGCCCCAACCTCTCCCAGGAGTGCTATTTTCATAAATCCAACTATACTTTATATCTTTGTTTGTATATAAAATTTCAGCTTTCCAAAACAAAACTTATTCCCTTCCCCTACCTAACCCCCTGTCTTTCTCATCTAAGCAAACAGTACTAGTCAGTTTCTCAAATAGAAAATCTAAGTATAATTCTCAATTACTGCCCCACCTCATTCAATTTATCAGTAAGTCTTGTAAATGCCATCTGCACAATATATCCCAAATTCTTCAGTCTCATGTCTACCATTCAACTAGAATACTGTAACAACCTCCTAACCTATCTCTGCTTTCACTCTTGCCTTTCTCCTATAATCCATTCTGACTTTGAAGCTGGAATCATCTTTTAAACACTTAAAATAGATGGTCTCTTTCTCTCTTATTTAAAATCCTCCATTTAAAACCTTCCCATTGCATTTTGAATAGAATTCAAATTTCTTATCCTGGCTTAACATGATCTGATTCTTGCTTATCACTCTAACATTATTCATACCATTATTCCTTTTTGCCCATTGTGTTGCAAATACATTGGCTTTCTTTCAGGTCCTTAAAAGAGGATAATTTGTGAACCACCTCAGGATCTTTGCATGATTTCTTCTGATTCTCCCAGGACTGGGTACATTTTGCTTTCAATGCTGCCATGACTGAGTACATTTGCCTTCAATTGTTACCTCAGGGAGAGCTTTCTTGATATTCAAATTAAAGTAGCAATTAGATTACATAAATCTAATTTAGTTTCATTATACTTCTTATTGCTACCTGATATTTTCTTGTTCATGTATTTGTTTCTAAATTTCTTTCTTCCTTTAGTAGAATGTAATTTCCATGAGAATAAGGACCTTCCCTATTTTACTAGTATGTACTGCTGTATTTCTACTACCTAGTATAGTTGTCTGGCATAATAATTGGCATTTAAGCACTTACTGGATGTACACATGTGTATATAAGTTAATGAATATATTTATATATTTTCTAGTAATTCAATTTTTTAAAAATATATTTTTATTGATTATAGAGAGGAAGGGAAAGGGAGAGAAAGAAACATCAATGATGAGAGAGAATCATTGATCGGCTGCCTCTTGCACGCTCCCTACAGGGGATCTAGCCCACAACGTCGGCATGTGCCCTTGACCGGGAATCAAACCAGGGACCTTTCAGTCCACAGGCCGATGCTCTATCCACTGAGCCAAACCAGGCAGGGCTCTAGTAATTCTCTTTTTTTGTGTGTTAATATGTAACTTAAATTTTTTTATTAGGTAGTTTTGTATTTCCTTTAATGTGCATTTGGGATGAGCTTCCAAGACATGGCTCTCATTTGGAGAGAGTCAAGTAAAGCAGTTGAATCCACAAAATGCTGCCTGTTTTTCTTTTCTGAATAAAAGCCTGTTTGTTTGTTTTTTTTCTAATTGAAAGCTTGCTCTTTAGCTATGTGAATGTTTATTTTGTAATATGAGATATGCTTTTAGGACACAAATATGTCTTAATTAATCTATATTTGTGTCCTAAGAGCTTCAAGGAATCCAGATGAACATATCTCAATTCTCTGTTCTATGAAAATGGTGCCCATAGGATGATACTGGTTGATGGGGACTATTTTATTTCATTCCAGTTGGTTAGAAGTAAACTCTGAACATCTTGTGGAACGGGATTATGAATCATCCTGTAAAATATGGAGTGGAAGTGAAATGCTCTTAAATTTACACAAAATGGGTATCACCACTGCTACTTTTCCCATTTTGCAGGTAAGGTTTCTTTCCACCTGTGGAAATTCATTTGGTGAATTAGAAATGATTAATAGTGAATAAGTTTTATCCAGGGTAAAAAATATAGCAATTTGTTTTAAAAATTTATTATGTAAGTTTGACAGTATTATGTGTGATGGCATAAATTATGGATGAAAAAGTAGTATTATTTAGTTTGAAGGAAATGAGGCTTAAAGGAATGAATTGCTTATTCGAAGATAAAATAAGTCTATTTTTAGGTTGTAAATTTATTTTGTTAATTGTAAAAGTTAAAAATTTGGAAAATAAATACCGTATTCTCCAGCGTATAAGACGACTTTTTCACCCAGGAAAATCTTCTATATGCCCAGTCGTCTTATACGCCGGAAAATACGGTAGGTAAGAAATTCATATTTTGTTCTCAGAATAGTGGTTTATAAACCTAGGTGGGTGGAGATCATGAGTGGGCTATAGGATACTGTGGACATTATGAAGTCGTATGCAAAATTTTATGAGTATGTGACTTGTTTTTGTGTATCCCATGAGGTAGGGAATCCATTTTGATTTCCATATGGATAGTGAATTTTCTCGTTATCATTTACTAAATAGTCCACCTTTACCTCTATTTGTAATGCCATTTCTGTAACATATCTAATTTTTCATTCATGTGTGAATTTAATTTTGAACCCTATGATTCTGTTTATCTAAACTGTCATATGTGTATTACTGTTAGAAAAATGCTGATATATCTGGTAAGGCATATCTCCTCACTTTGTTCTTTTCCTTTGGAATGATCTTGGCTACTCTTGGCCTTACTCTGCCATTTGAATTTTAGAATTAGCTTTGGTTCATTCGTTTAATTTTTCTTGTAATATAGTCATATTATTCTGAGCATCAGAATACACTGGAAATAATGCAGGTATTTAGGTGACATATCAACTCTTTAAGCTCCCTGGAGAAACCATTTGGTAAGTACATTTTTATGTAGTTCATTACTTTTGAAGGGTACTAAATAAATAATACCCTGATTACCTGAAGATGTAATGAACCTCCTAAATATATAATTTTATTAAAGGTCTTTGAAAATAATGTGGGAATCTAAAGCATATTGTTAGCACTTGTGTATTAGTAAAGTTTGCCTAAAATTTCAATGTATATTTCATCTGGGTTTCATTATAGCTTTGAAAAGTTTGTTTTACTCCTTAACCCTTCCCTACTGTATACTTAATATTGTAATTTCTTATAGGGACATTTTTCTGCTGTCCTTCAAAAAGAAGAAAAAATCTTATTGGTTCATGGTAAAGAGGAGACAAGAGAAGTACCTATTATTAGTGCTTCAACTCAAATAATGCTCAAAGGACTTTTTATGGTGCTTGACTATCTTTTTAGGCAAAATAGCAGGTAAATGAAGATATCTGATCTGTATTTTTTTCTCTTAAAAATATTAGCCTTATTGGATGTTAGCATGTGTTTAATACATTCTTATTTTGTATGAGTACATAGGATAATAATAAACAATTGGTAGGAATATTGCTATCCTTGGCACAGATTCAGATTAATTGAAATTAGTCTTTATTAATAGAAATAAGTATTGAAATCAATAGATACACTAATTCAGCATTAAATTTATAGTCCTCTAGGACTAAATTTAAGCAATTAAGTTGTCTTTTAAGTATCTATCTAATGTACACTAATAAAAGAGAAAGATGCAAATTGACCGTACCTTCGCAACACCCAACAGCCAATCAGGAGTGAGTATGCAAATTAACCCAACAAAGATGGTGGGTTAATTTGCATATGCAGGTGCTGAGTGGCCGGAGGTGGAGCAGGACGCCTGTGTCATCACTATGGCGACGACACAGGCGTTCCGCATCGCTCCCAGCCGCTCCAGGCCTCTGGGCAGCATGGGAAGGCAGAAAGGCGGCTCTGGGACGGAGCAAAGGCAGAAAGGCATTATTGTGGAAATATCTATTCAAATCCATTTTGAATTGGGTTTTTTGTAGGTGTTATTTATTTATTTGTAATTCTCACTAAGGACATGTTCCCATTCATTTTTGAGAGAGAGAGAGAGAGAGGAAGAGAGAAAGGAGAGAGAGAGGGAGACAGACAGACACCAATGTGAAAGAGAGAAAGGAAAAAGAGAGGAAAAGAGAGACAGAGAGAGAGAGAGACAGAGAGACAGAGATACAACAATGTGAAAGAGAAACATCTATCAGTTGCCATCCGTTGAGAGAGAGAGAAAGAAAGAGAGAGACAGATCAATGTGAAAGAGAAACATTTATCAGTTGCCATCCATATATGTCCTGATAGGTGATTGAACCTGCAACCTAGTATGTGCCCTGACAAGGAATCAAACCCACAGCCTTTTGTTGTATGGAACAATGCTCTAACCAATTGAGCTACCTGGCCAGGGCTGTAGGAGTTATTTATATACTAGAGGCCTGATGCACATTCCCCAGTGGGGTCCCTCAGCCTGGCCTGCACCCTCTCACAATCCAGGACCCCTTAGGGGATGTTGGACTGCCGGATCCCTGTGGGGATCGGGTGGAAGCCGGCAGTCCGACATCCCCGGAGGGATGTAGTAGTGTACATTTCAGTAGCAATAACTAGATTCACGAAGCACAGGCAGCTGGGGAGGAGCCTGAGCCTGGGTCGGGCATTGTGCCACTCCCGCTCATCCTGGCCCCGCTGCGCCTGCCACTGCTGCAGCTCAGTAGCGCTGCCACAGAGGTGGGAAAGGCTTGTGCCACCGCAGCTGTGCTTGCCAGCTGTGAGCCCAGGGTCTGGCACCCGTCAGTCAGCTGAGTGGTGCTCCCACTGTGGGAGCGCACTGACCACCAGGGGGCAGGTCCTATGTTGAGCGTCTGCCCTCTGGTGGTCATTGTGTGTCATAGCGTCACTTAGGCTTTTATATATATAGATTCTGCATGTTAATCCTGTATCAGATATATGCTTTACAAATATTTTCTTCCATTCTATGGGTGTCTTCTCACTCTCTCGATAGTGTCCTTTGTATACAAAAGTTTTAAAAATTTCAAGTCCAATTTATTTATTTCTTTAAAGTCAATTTACTTACTTGTGCTTTTGGTATATCCAAGAACCATGGATAAATCTGATGTCATGAAGATTTTCCCCTATGTTTCTTCTAAGGGTTTTATAGTTTTTAGCTCTCAATATTTTTATAAAATTCTCTCCACAGATTTAGGATTCCTGCCTTGAACATCAAGACCTTATCTCTCTAAGAGCAAAATTTAGGACTGGTAGAGAATACCACATTTTATTCTCTTTAAGCCTATGTGTTTATAGCCTCTTATTGAAAGAAATTATAAAATGATGGGATTACAGAGGACATCTGGTTCAATACCTTTGTTAAAAATAGATTAAGACTGAGACCCAAATATTAAAGAAACTTAACATTTTTATAGTCTTCTGAACTTTTTAAACTTTAAATAAAAATGAATGTTTTTCTACTTTCTCATGTAATAAAAAAGTGTAAACAACTTTTTAGTTTTTTCTAACAATAATGCTAGTTATCTATTTTATAGCTAATGATGTAATGTAGAGTACAAAGAGCTCTGAACTAGGAGTTAAGAGGCTTGGATTTTAATTCTGGCTCTGCCATGATTTATGTAGTGTTGATCATAGGGAGGGGAATGATAAAGGGTGGATGGTTAGATGATATCTAATCTCTATAAGAGGGGGTTGCTTCTAAGACTTAATGGCTTATTTTCTATCAAAATTACTAAATTTAATTAGTGGTAGGTGTTTCATTGGCAAAATATAATCTTTGGGAAGATATAGTACTCTCAATTTAGTTTTAATATAATCAATTTTCTTCCTGTATTTAGCTGGGACATTATAGGTTTTATAAAGCTTTGCCATTTAATTAACACTTACTTTCATTTAGGTTTGCAGATGATTATAAAGTTGCTATTCAACAGACTTATTCTTGGATAAATCAGACTGATATTTCTGATAAAAATGGGTTCTTTGTTCCACCAAAAAATAAGAAACGTTCACGACAGAAAACTGCAGTTCATGTGCTAAACTTTTGGTGCTTAAATCCAGCTGTGGTAAGCTGATTGTTACATAGAAAATTCTGTCTTCTAACTCAATACAAACAAATACATGTGCCTGACTCTTTTAAAGATGATTTTATATATATCTAATGTTATTTCCTTCTAGGCCTTTTCAGATATTAATGGCAAAGTGTGGACGATTGTTTTGACATCTGGGACGTTATCACCAATGAAATCCTTTTCATCAGAACTGGGTGTTACATTTACTATCCAACTGGAAGCTAATCATGTCATTAATAACTCACAGGTTAGGATTTTTTTTGAAGGCGTTCAGTCTTTTTACCTCAATATAATTGCACATAAACAAATTGGAAGTACTAGCAAACAGATCCTAATAGGAAAATCAACATTTCAGTTTTAGAATAAAGGAAAATCTGTCAGTTACTTAGTGTCAACAAAAAAGAAATACTAATAAATGCATTCCTTCAACCCACTGAATAAAAATACATACTTTGTATGCAAAGATTGTATTGCAATTTCCTCATTTAAATAAGTTTTAGTGTTTTTAAAAAAATGAAAATTCAACTTCTTTACCATAGAGTCTATTGTTTAATTATTTATGTGTTTCTCTTTTCCATTAGACTATGGTGTATCCTTTTTCTTCTTTTTATACATTCTTTTGTACCTAGACTAATATCTATCTAGCATTAGTTAGCAAGTGTTGTGCACATATTTGAGTATCTGAAATGAATTATAAGTACTCTTATGAGTCCTGTGACTTAAGATTTTAATTTTTTATGATAATACCATATCGATGTTACTTTAATTTTCCTTAAAATGTTTTTATTGTCATTTATTGATCTGTCTTCTGTTTCTTTCTTTCTTTTTCAATCCTCACCTGAGGATGATATTTTTCCATTGATTTTTAGAGAGAGTGGAAGAGAGAGGGAAAGACAGAGAGAAATATTTAATATTGATATAATAGAGTCAATATTTATATTTCTGTAGTTACTCTCAAAATGCCTTTTAACCTATTTTTTAAAAAATTCTTAATCCAGGATCCACACAAGAATTATATATTGCTTTTGGTTTTCATGTCTCTTTGGTCTTTAAAACAGTTTTCTTGCCTTTTTTTCCTTTCTGTCTATCTGACGTTTTATGAAGAATTCAATTCACCTGTTTCCTTAAGGAATGGCTTATAATTTAGATTTATCTGATTGTTTCTTTATCATAAGATTCAGGTTAAGCAGTTTGATAAGAATACTACACAGGTAGTATTGTTACTTTTCATTGCTTTGTATCAGGAAACATAATGTCAGTTTTTTATGTTACTAGTTGATCATTTAAGTAATAATTGCTTAATATGGTGTCCGTCAGATGTTATCTTGTAAAATGTACTTCAATCTCATACATTATTTCAAAATATAATATTATTACATTTTTCAGCAATCTGAAGTGTTTGTATTTTCTGTGGATTACTAATGAAGTCTGTTCTTTCTCTTAATCAAATTAACTACACCAAGGCTAGATCTGTATGAGTTAGAGCAGTGGTCGGCAAACCGTGGCTTGCGAGCCACATGCGGCTCGCGAGCCGTGGTTTGCTGCTCTGTTGACTAATGAGTTTGCCGACTACTGAGTTAGAGGAATTGCATAGAGCTGTAAAATTTCGTGGGTTTGATTTTTTTATGACTCTGTCTTTGGACATCAGTGAATTTGTGGAAGAGTAGTTCCTGTCATAGTTGAATGTTAGAAACTTGCCTATAGCAGATCATACCAGTCCTTACCTCTAATACTTTGGACTATTTCTGATTTATCCATTTCATTTGTTCACATCATCCAACATAATTTTGTTACATGCTTAATTATGCAAAAACCATTTAGGGAATAGATAAGTGAAACCCTTTTTGCTTTTATCCTAGGAGAATTCAATGATCTGCCTAAAAATAAAACTTTTATAAATTAAATCTATATCTTACCTTATAATAGACAAATATGCAAATTGACCGCACCTTTGCTACGCCCAAGCCACACCCATCAACCACGCCCACCAGGAAACCGTTGCAGGGACGTTGGGGTGTGGCGGAGCCCAAGGCCGGGAAAGCCGCCCGAGGCTTTCCCGGCCTTGGGCGCCAGCGCCGATCGAAGGAGACCACTGGGGGTCGGCTCCTGCGATCGGGTCGCAGGGACGCTGGGTGTGGCCGAGCCCAAGGCCACCGTCCAGGGCCAAGCCCAGACCCTGAAAGAAGGCAGAAGGCGGTGGCCACAGCCAAGGCCTGGGTCCCGGTGCCGGCAGAAAACTGGTGCAGGCAGCCAGGTGAATGAAGGTCTATTGCACGAATCTTCGTGCAAACGGGCTACTAGTATAATTATATAAAGGGAATTTAAAAATGAATTTCCTCTAAACTTGTTCTTGAGCTTCTTTTGATATATGTGTAATTAAGGCTCCCAACTAAATGCTAAGTTGCCTGCCTAGTTTAGGCATAATTCTAATACTAATATACTTATATTCTAGGTTTGGGTTGGCACCATTGGGTCAGGACCCAAGGGTCGGAATCTCTGTGCTACCTTCCAGCACACAGAAACATTTGAGTTCCAGGATGAAGTGGGAGCACTTTTGTTATCTGTATGCCAGATTGTTGGCCAAGGAATTTTGTGTTTCTTGCCATCTTACAAGGTAAGGGAATACTTACTGTTTCTTTTGCCTTTAGAAAATCATGTGGGATTACCATGATAAATTTCCTAAGGCTAGAAGCAACAGGGGAATTATAGTTTTCTAAACATCATATATTGTTTTATTTATTGATTAAGGCACTGCCTAATTGTTCTATTACTGTTTTACTTGACAGTTTAAAGACTGAAAACGTTTTCAAGCAGTGCTTGTTATATATTTATGTGTATGGGATTTTTATTCTTAGAGGTAGCTTGATATTTTCATAGTTGAAGGGAAAAGGAGCATTCTTTTCCACTTTCATAAATCATACTTTTGAAAGTTTCAGTAATTTGAATCTAAAGTCAACTTTCTTGGTTGCCTATATTTTTACTTCATGTAAATTACTTTTTTCCTTGTTTTTAGACTCACTCTGATTTTCAATATTTTCTTGAGTTAAATTGAGTTATAATATCTTAGTCTTAATAGCTAAAGAATTAAAACCACGTATAATTTCTGAGAGTAATATATTTATCAAAATCAAAGCTAAATTTCAATTTCATTTTCTTTTTTTTTTCATATGAAGCTATATATGTAAGGACAGTCATAGAAATAATATATATGAATGGCAATATTGATACTTTTGGCTTTTCTACTGTCTTTTCATCTACATACATACTGCTATGGTCTAAATATGGCCCCCAAATTTTATATTTTGAAATCTTAACCCCCAAAGATGATGACATTAAGCGGTGGGAGGGCTTAAGTCATGAGACTAGAATCCTCATGAGTAATATTAGTGTCTTATCACAGAGGCTCCAGAGAGCTCCCTTGTCCCTTTCCCCACATGAGGACAGCAGGAAGGCGCCAGCCGTGAACCAGGAAGAGGGCCACACTGGTGCTTTGATCTTAGACTTTTCAGCCTCCAGAACTGTTAACGAATTTCTGTTGTTTATAAGCTACCCAGTCAGGAGTATTTTGTTATAGCAGCCCGCTGGGACTGAGAGACATCCCTTGTTAGCTAGAGATGCAGTAAATTAGTCCTCCTATAGATAAACTGAAGGAATTGTTTCTACAAGAAATCTAATCAGATTGGTTTTTTTTTTTTTACAAGACTTTCTAAAAATAAAATGGACATAAACATCTTTAAAATATTTAATATAAAGCAATATTTATTCCAGAGTGTGAACACCTACACTAAATAGTTATATTAAGGATAACCAAATAATTAAGCCTGGAACTAAAGTAAAGCAATATCTTAACACATTAATGAAACCTTTTTATATTTTCCAATCACAGTTGTAAAAAGTGAGCCAGGAAATGCCCAGTTGAATAAATGAACAATTTCATTTTTTGCTAAACTTCAAAGATGTGGTAAGAATGCTTCTTTATATGTTAGGAACCAGCTTTGTATGTTTTTTTCTTAGTATATATGGAGGAGAACCAAATCTAATGTAAAGTTATTTAAAGGGACAGTAATATAATTGTCAGTGAAAAAGTTACAGTGGAAAACAGCCTGAGCAATAAATTATACCTTCTGGTTCCAGTGTTTTCAAATGATATAATTTTCATTAGCCAGTTTCAGTAGTTTAAAATATATTATAGCTAAATGAATCAACTAAAATTTATAGGCATTAGTACTTTGCTGTTCATTGGGTACTTTGTCTTTGATAAAGACACCAGGCACCAAGCCTTTTGTGTGTGTGTTTTTTAAGTTCTCTAAGAAAAAAAGTGATGAAATATCAATCTTTACAAATAGACATGTTCAAAAGTAAAAAATAGGTCCATCAGACCCTAATAGTATACCAAGGTTTAAAAACCTTTAGTAAGTCATTATTTTCTGAAAGACTGAGCCTAAAATATTTTGCACTACCCATAGCGTTCGTTATTTTTCAGCCTTATTCCTAGCATGCCCCCATCCTGTATATACCTTTATTTTAGGCACACTGCATTATGAGTGCTTAGAACTGCCATGCATTTTCATACCTACCTATGTGTGGTAGACAGAATTGTAAGATTGCCCCCCTAATATTCCTGGCCTCTTGTGTGTACATTCTTTCCCCCATTTATTCATTCAAACAGTAATATAGGTACTGCTGTGAAGGGATTTTGCATAAGAAATCCCTTAAGATAGGGAGAGATTATCTACTTGGTCCCGATCTAATCCCACGAGCCCTTTAAAAGCAGAGAGTTTTCTACAGTTGGTTGCAGAAGAGGAGGTCAGAGAGACATGATCTAGCTTGCTTGGAAGAAAGCAGATGTCTGTGTTGTAAACTGACGATGGGAGAGGTTAGGGAATATGGCAAGGAATTGCAAGTGGCCTGTAGGAGCTGAGAGCAGTTCTGGCCAATAGCTAGTAGGAAATGAATTCTTTCAACAGCCAGACCTTGGAAGAGAACCCCAAGTCCCAGAGGAGAACTGCAGCCCCAGAAGACACATTAATTGTGAAACCCTGAACAGAGAATCCATTTGCACTGTGCTTGGACTTGTGACCTACAGAGATATAATAAACTAGAGGCCCGATGCACGAAATTTGTGCAAGTATAGGACTTCCTTCCCTCGGCTGCCAGCACCAGCTTCCCTCTGGCACTCGGGACCCGGGCTTCCCTCCCAGCCCTGGCTTCGTCCGGAAAGTCATCCGGAAGGACATCCGGTCTAATTAGCATATTATGCTTTTATTATTATAGATAGGTTGTTTTAATAAATAGGTTGTTTTTATGCTACAACATGGATGGACCTGGAGGACATTATGTTAAGTGAAAGTAGCCAATCACAAAGAGACAAATACTGTGTGACTCCATTTATATAAGGTAGCTAGAGTAGTCAAATTATAGCAACAGAGAGTTAGAAGGGTAGTTGCCAGGGCTGGAGGAAGAGGGGAATGAGTTGTTTAATGGCTTTAATTTTGCAAGATAAATAGAGTTTTGGAGATGGTTGTACAATAATGTGAGTATACTTAACCTAACTGACCTATACACTTAACAATGGTTAAGATGGTAAATTTTATGCTTTGTATATTTTATCACAGTTTAAAAAGGATTATTATTATTATTTTGGTGTTGTAAATTTCTTTTTTTTCTCTAGTGGATCTTCTCCGCTAGATTGTTGAAGTGGTGTTTTTTCCAAAGTATTTCACCCTCAAGTTTTACAGCAACAGGTTTATAGCAGATTCAGGTTGGCAGCACCTGAAAGTAGTAGTACTTTTTAGGAAACACTGTAGTGGTTACACATCTTATTTATTTTCTTCTTAGCCTAGATTCTGCTTAGATTATAATAGTGCAGGTACAGTGACCTCATTATAGTTTACTTTAATTATTAGCCTTTTAATAGAGGGATAGAAAATAAGTTGCTTTTTTTTTTCTCCCTATAATTAATTTACTATGGTAAGGAATGAAACATAAAAATGAATTTGTGTAAATAAATTTATTTGTTCAGATTTCAGCCAACATTTAGTAAGCCAATACTTAACTCTAAAGTAGCAAAACTGGTCAAATATATGCATTTTAATCAAATATTTTGTTCAGTCATTGATGAACCCAACTATGTTGATCAATAAAAAGAAATTCGGAATTTATGTTTTAAAAGAGTCAAGAATTTTTTCCATACATAGATAGCTGTTCAGTTCTTATTGTTTTCTATCCAAGAGATTTCAACAAAGTAGATTATCATGAGTAACTGTATGAGTTATTTCTGAAATTCTACTTTATTTGAAATTTTTTTACATTGTATATATCATTGTATATTTTTATCATAATGTATCATTAAATGACTGTAAATAAACATCAGTAACAGTAGTGCAGTTCTAACATTTTCAGAGTCCTCATTCTTTTAACAAAATTATGTGAGGGAATTTTCCTTATGAGAGAGGACTGTAGGACCTTTCATTTTTATTTAGCCAAGAACTAAAACGCATCTTACACTTCAGGATGATATTCCTTCATATTATTATTCCTAGTGCATTACTGACTGCATTCAAATTTGTTAAAAACTTGATCTTGAAATATAACTGAGCCTTTTGAGGTGAAGATGCTGAATCAGATAATCATGATAAAGCTAGAATATAGGAAGTTGTTTCAATAGAAATTCATATTTTCCATATTTTATGTTTGAGTACAGCAAGAATTAAGCATATATTCATTTTTACTGTATTTCAAAAAGTTATGAAAAACACTACTAGTTTATTTTTAATTTTTATTATTATTTATAAGGAACTATATTTTATTCCTAACGTGCCATCTATATGTACATTATAACTGAATAAAATCTAGTAAAAATTTCTTAAATATTGAAATGAATAGTGAAGAATCACCTTCATATGGAAAAATATGACAGGTTTTACATATAAGTAAATTATGTGAAAAAGATTACAAAAGATGGTAGTCTGTTTAGGCAGGCCTATTAAAAAGCATTAAGACTTGAGTACTGGCTATTAAAGTGAGTAAATGGCAATATTATAAAGTTAAACACATGCCAAAAAACATTTTCCAGAGGACTAGGATTGTAACAATACCATTAATGAGGGCAAAGAGGTTTTAATGCAATTTGCACTTTCTAAAGTTTCAAAAAGAGGCTTTGAGTTAGTGCATTATTAATGTACTGAACATCTGGAACTGTGTAAAAGCTATAGACATTGAGCAAATGCAGGATTTCCCCACTAGGTTGCATTCTAACTTATGGCCTCCCCAGTGAGATACCGGTTTTAAGAAGTTTGAAAAGGTAAAATGACAATAACCAGATAAGGTACAAACATTCCAAAGTGTCTTTTAATTTGTGAGATCTGACAAAAAAAAAAAGTATCTGAGTTTACCAAATCCAAATGATATGAACACCAATTAGTAGATTAAATCACCTATGTCACTATATGTGGGTTAGTTTCTTTGTGTGAATAGTATTTGCTCTTTATGAGCTAAGTAAACTATTTTATAACTGAGATGCCTCACATTTTTCATATATATAAGTCTTAAAACCTGAGAGATGGCTTTGTATCAGTGTACTTTCCTCTAAGTTATTTGACTTTTAGATACCTAGTTTCGATACTCAAGAGAATTTAAAAATCAACTGAATTATGTATGTGTTTAGTTATTTGTATGATTTCTCTAGTAAGGGGGAAGTAATTAAGCTATATAAATGTGCAGTTTGAGTGATAATGGAAAAGCTGTAGACCTAAATATTTTATCTAAAACTGAAAGTTTGCGATGGACCATTTTCATAAAAATAATTGGTATTTTTTGCTATATTTTCTAAATACAGTAGGAATCCATTTGAGGCTTTAGACTTAATTTTAATGGGAGTATATTAGCTACTGTATAGAAAATGGACTGTAGAGAGTAAGATGACTACATAGGAGTCTACTGTAATAACTCATGGGAGAGATGGCGGTGCCTTGGACCACTGTGATAGCAGTATTTTTGGAGTCTAGATAAAATTTGAAAGTAGCACTGGCAGGATTTGCTGATAGATTAGATGTGCATCATGATAGAAAGAGGGAGTAAGGTTTTCTTAGTGGACGTTTTTCTTTTTGTTCTCTACTGTAAGTCAGTCTCATTCAAGTGTATTCTTTCAGGAACATTTATTTGTGTTGGTTTCCCAGTTTATAATCCAACTAGAGGCCCGGTGCATGAAAATTCATGCGCTGGAAGGGGGTTCCTCAGCCTGGCCTGCCCCCCTCTCAAGGGCAGGAGGTGACCCAGTGATCAGGGGAAGGCGATGCCCCCATCACACCTCTGCTGCTGTCACTGCCGGCAGCGCAAGCCTCGGCCGGCCCTGGTTACCTGAGCCTCGGGTGGTCCTGGGCAGCTAGGCAGCCACCATCTGAGGCTTATCTATGCCTCGGGTCAACCCTGGGCGGCTGGGGGGGCTGAGGGGACTGGGGGACTCCGGAGGCATGCACGCGGCAAGGCCTAGCTGCGCACCTGCCGCCCCAGCGGGGCTGAGGGGACTGGGTGCCACCATCTTGTGGCTGTGGGCGCCGTCATCATATTCCCTCCTTATTGGCTGTGGGTGCTGCCGTCTTTGAGGGCATGACAGCCAATTAGCATATTCCTTCCTTATTGGCTGTGGGCGCCACCATCTTTGAGGGTGTGGCAGTCAATTAACATATTCCCTCTTTATTGGCTGTGGGTGCCGCCATCTTTGAGGGCGGGGCAGTCAATTAGCATATTCCCTCCTTATTGGCTGTTGGCACTGCCATCTTTGTGATGGCGTGAGGGTCAATTAGCACATTCCCTCTTTATTTGATAGGATTCTGATTTCTTCACTAAGTAACACAGTCTAAAGAAAAAACTCACTGCTGTGTGACTCTTCTATTCTCAGTAATCTATTACAACACAGCTTCATGTCTGACTCCAGATGTGTGAGTTTTTAACGCATCAACCAATTCTGCGACTCCAACTACAATTTAACTCATTTCGGACACTGTCCACCTAGAGATAGTATCAGATCCCACAGGTTAAGAGCTCCATCCCACAAGACTGTCTAAAGATTCTCAGGTTCAGTTAATTTGCTAGAGTAGTTCACAAAACTCAGAGAAACATTGACTTATCTCCACCAGTTTATTATAAAAGATATTATAAAGGATACAGATGAACAGCCAGATGAAGAAGTATATGGGGTGAGATCTAGGAGGATCTCAATTACTGGAGCTTACTCCCTCCTGCATAAGGAGGAAGCTCTCTGAACTTCATACTTTTTGGATTTTAATGGCGGTTTCCTTACATAGGCTTGATTGATTAAATCATTGGCTATTGGCCATTGATTTAATCTCTAGCCCTTCTTCCCTCCCTGGAGGTTGGGGGTGGCCCAACCCTCTAATAATATGGTTGATTCCCCTGGCAACCATCCACCATCTTTAGGTTACTTAGGGACTGTCCAAAGTTTAATTAACATACACTCAGGTGTGGTTCAAAGGGGCTTATTATAAACAAACTAGAGGTCCGATGCACGAAATTTGTGCAAGAGTCGGCCTTCCTTCCCCTGGCTGCCTGCACCGGCTTCCCTCTGGCACCTGGGACCTGGGCTTCCCTCCAGCTACCAGCAGGCCCCCAGGCTTTGCTCCGGCTGCCAGCAGGCACCCGGGATCTGGGCTTCCCTGCGGCCGCTGGCAGGCACCCGGGACCCGGGCTTCCCTCCAGCTGCCAGTAGGCACCTGGGACCTGGACTTCCCTCCAGCTCCTGCTTTTTCTGGAAGGACATCTGGTCTAATTAGCTTATTACCCTTTTATTATTATAGATTATTTCACTTTATGGCCATGGAGCTATTTGAGGAACTGGAACAAAAGATGTCCCTATAGCTCTTATTGCTCAGGAAATTCCAAGGGTTTTAGGAGCTCTGTTCCTAGAGCAGGGATAAAGACCAAATACATATTTCTTATTATCAATCACAACATCATACTCACCCTACTCAATGCCAGATTAATATATCAATCTGAGTATTTCAAAGGCAAAAAATTAGTAAACTTTCCTCCCAATCTTGGATGTTTTCCAGTGTTGCCTTTATGAGTGAATGGTACCACAATCTATATTTGGACTAATCAGATAACCTGGGGATATGATCCTTTTAATTTTAAATATTTTATAATCTCACCTTCTCTACGATATAATTTTCAAAAAGATAAAGTCATGACTCACATGTCAATATAAAGTGAACACCTGTCAGAGTTTATTCAACTAATTGACTAATAAGAGAATGAATATGATGTTAAGGCTGATTCAGACAGCATTTACAGGAGCTATGTACTTATAAAGGAATACAATATAAAGTTGCCGACCTAAATACAAAACTGGTTAATGTACTGCAGGCTAATAATCTGTAACCTTTGGGGTTATCTTTTCTCCTGGACAGAAATTATTTGCATTTCCACTGGATAAAAATATATAAGGTCAAATAATTTCACTAATTCTATATCTTAACAGTAAACAGTGAATTCAATAAAGTCCATTTCCCTATATAATCCTTGGATGGACTTTTGCCTCCATATGAAATTGAAAGGTTGTGCTATACTTCTTTCCCTTCCTCTCACATTTCCACAAAATTTTTTTTAATACTTTCTAATCCAAGCTACATCCGTCCCTGGATTACTGTATTAGTAGTTTAAATGTACCCATTCTAACCCCCCAACTCATCCATATTAGTATCAGAGTAGTATTGTTTTTAGTCTTTATGTTTTTTAATTGTGAAATATAATGTATGTAATGTATAAACTTAATATGCACATTTCAGTAATAATAGAATGGACTTCTAAGTATCCACCATTCAACAAAAAATAGAACATTACTCTCACATTAGAATGTAGGAGTAATGTTCTCCATGTACCCCTTCATAATCATATCCTCTCATCTTTAGAGACATTAATGTTGCTTATTTTTTTAAAAGTTTATATATATGTATATATGCTAAGTTAATATATAGTTTTTGAACTTAAGAACTTATATGCATATATGTATAACTCATGGACACAGACAATAGTACGATGAAGGCCTGGAGTGGGGCGGGAGCAGGGTGGAGGGGGTCAATGGCGGGGGGGAAAAGGGACATCTGTAATACTTTCAACAATACTGGTAAAGATAAATTTTAAAAAAAGAGTAAAATCATTTATATGTTATCTCTCTGTAATTTACTTTTATAACTCAATACATATAGATTTATGTTCATTCTTGTTGGTACATGTGTTACTAATTTTTATTTTTTTAATCCTCACCCAAGGATATGCTTTGAGAGAGAGGAAGAGAGACAGAGACATCGACATGAGAAACATTGATCGGTTGCTTCCGTACACACCCCAGCATGAAACCGGGATATGTCCCCTGACTGGGAATCGAACCTGCAACCTTCTGGTATATGGGATGACGCTCCAACCAACTGAGCCACCTGGCCAGGATGAGTTCACTGATTTTTAAAAATTTGATTAATCAAGTCCGTTAAAGAACCCCTCTATTGAATTTTTTAGTTCAATGATTGTTTTCTTTCAGCTCCAAATGTCTGTTTGGTTCTTTTTATATTTTATATCTCTTTTTTGAAGTTCTTACTTTGTTCATGTATCATTTTTCTGAGCTTGTTGAGCATCTTTATGTTGGTTATTTGGAATTCTTTGTCAGATAATTCATATACCTCCATTTTTTTTTCTGCTTTTGAAATTCCCAAGAGAACCATAATAGAAGTAGTGGTAGCAGCACCAGCAGTAATGTTAGTAGTAATAGTAATGGTAATAGCAGCAGTTAACATTAATGGTGCTCTTACTAGTGCCAGCCATCATTCAAAGCTATCTATATTGGTTAATGAATTTAATCCAACCACAGCTCTATGACATATTGTTTTCCTCATTTTATAGATGAAAAATGTAATACACAAAAACTTTAATATGCTTGCCATAGTCATGTTGTAGCCACATTGGCTTTAAACAAATCAAGGTAAGTTTGACACACAAAATTCACTTTCCCCCTCCTTTTCAGTTATTAGAAAAGTTAAAAGAACGTTGGCTCTCTACTGGTTTATGGCATAATCTGGAGTTGGTGAAGACCGTCATTGTAGAACCACAGGGAGGAGAAAAAACTGATTTTGATGAATTACTACAGGTGTACTATGATGCGATCAAGTGCAAAGGAGAAAAAGGTAATTGGAAATAATTGGATGACCAATGAAAAAAGATTTTTTTACTGTAAAGTAAGAAGTTGGTGCTGTTAGAACATTATTTATGTTAATCTTTGTAAATGCATTTAAAGGAAGAATTATATGTTATACTCCTGAGTAAAAAGAAAATAAGTGAAAGAAATTTTTTATTTGGAGTTATTCTGTGAATGTTTTCAATTGGGGGAAACATTCAGTTATTATTCCATAGTCATCCCTACACTACCCACAATGTGTTGTGAAAAAAGGCAGGTAGAGCAGGCCTAAAGATCTTCCTTACTAGCCAAATGAGCCCTACATTTTGATGCAAATAATATACTTTGTGTTTATATTCTAGTACAGTGGTCTGCAAACTGCGGCTCGCAAGCCACATGCGGCGAGCCGCGGTTTGCCGCTCTGTTGACTAATGAGTTTGCCGACCACTGTTCTAGTACATAAGGTAAACTTGAGTTTTCAAAACATAAGTGAAGAATGAAAATGTAAGTTAGAGGATGTCAATTTATGAACAATGCAAGATCATAAAGATATATAACATACTTGTCATTATTCTTGTATGATGAGTATTCTGTGTGTGTTGTACATACTTTTCAATATTACATTGATTCAGTATGATATATTATACAAATTGAGAATTATTTAAATAGTTCTGAGAACTTTATATGCTTGTGGTAATGGTAAGGGTTGCCATTTCAATTTCTAAAGATAAAACTATTGGTTCACAATTGCTCAGTTCATGTGCAAATTACTAACTACTCTGATGTGGTTTTACTGTGTGTTTCTCTGAGACACATAGTTTGTAAATTGGTTTGCTACCACATTGTACCTAAATGTAATTTTGTTTTCCTCATTTATTTAAAGACATTGAACTTTAAAAACTTTATCTCATAAGCGTTTTTAACTTTGATTCTTTTAAGTTTGCTACTATGATGACTTAATCGGAGCTTTTCAAAATGACAAGAAAAGGCAATTTCTGGGAATGTTGAGTGTGCTTTTAAAAATGTTTATTTTCTGTTGCTTAAGATGGAGCCCTCCTGGTAGCAGTTTGTCGTGGTAAAGTGAGTGAGGGTCTGGATTTCTCAGATGACAATGCCCGTGCTGTCATAACAATAGGAATTCCTTTTCCAAATGTGAAAGATCTTCAGGTAGGCCTTCAAAGTCTTAAGAAATTTTACCATAGAAGTTATTGATTTTATGTTAAGTTAACTATACATTTTTCTTATATCTTCAGTTATTTTTTTTTTTTTTTTTTTTTTTTAATATATTTTATTGATTTTCACAGGAAGGAAGGGAGAGGGATAGAGAGCTAGAAACGTCGATGAGAGAGAAACATCGACCAGCTGCCTCCTGCACATCCCCTACTGGGGATGTGCCCGCAACCAAGGTACATGCCCTTAACCGGAATCGAACCTGGGACCCTTCAGTCCGCAAGCCGACGCTCTATCCACTGAGCCAAACCGGTCTCGGCTATCTTCAGTTATTTTATTTTAATTTTATAGTGACTCAATGAGTGAGAAAGGTTTAGTAGATACTGGTTTATTTTATTTGCCTTTTCAATTTATAAGAGAAAGTTTATTTAGGAAGTTAGAGAGGTAGTAGAAATGAGCCAGCTGGGCTGTGTAGGGTCAGAAACCAAGTTACAGAAGCAAAAGAAGGGCCCTTGGAGTTTAGGAGAGAGAAGTAACTGGTCAGGGGGGTAAGAAGAAGGGGGATGGGAAGGCATGGGCGTGTTCCGGAGAGAAAGAGTGCGTCTGTTATATTTTTAACTTATTTATTGTTTAACAGAGTGATTTTCCAAGTGTGGTTCCAGGTCAGGAACATCAGTACAACGTAGGAACTTGATAGAAATACATATTCTCAGACTCCATCCAGACCTATGGAGGTAGAGCCCAGCAGTTTGCATTCTGTGAAGCTGTTAGCCACAGACTAACAGGGGTCCCCCATAGTTGTGGGGCCCTTTTTCTATTTGGCTCCTTTCTTTCCAATGCCATGCCCTGCTCTGCAGATTGCAGTGATTTTAGCTGCTCCAAATTCTCTCTTCCACCTCAGCTCAGCAGGACCCTGTATTCTGCCTGTTCAGTGCTCTGTGCTGCTGTCAGGAAGTTTTACTCCGGAAGAGAGCTGAGAATCATGGAGCTCACCTAATGGATTTCCCTTATCTCTGAGATTAGTCATATGTTGCCTGGTGTCTACTCCTTGAAAGCAGTTGCTTTATCTGTTGTGTCCAGTTTTATAATCACTTACAGTGGGAGGGATATTCCCAAACCAGTTATTCTGGTCTTGGCCCAAAACAGGAGTTTTGCTTCATTATCACTGATTGTTTGCTAAACATTATATTTGAAAAATTACTTGTAGCAATAATTTGAAGCCAAAGATAATGTTATCTTCGATCGAGGAGGATTTTTATTTATTTTCTACAGGCATTTGAAGATGCTAGCAATCTGAAACCAAGAATTGAGGTTTTCTGACCACTGAGCTGACTGCATTGAGTATAATTCATATCCCTCCTCCCAGAGCACAACCGTTTAGGGTCTCATACCAAAGTAGGAATTCTTTCTCCAGGCAGTTATCTTCTTTACTATTAATATTTTACTAGACACTGTGAATTATATAATATTAACAGTAATAAACGGTATTTCTCTGGTTAGTTTCTACTCTTCCCTAACCTCTGGAGCTCCTCAAAATTTCTGAAAGTAAATAAGGGATATCTGATCCTTTCCACCTGTAGTAACTGGTGCCTTCCAGTACCTTTCTCCAGCTACCACTGCTACCATTGAGAATGCTGATGACCATGCCTAGGGTTACTGTTCTAAAATGGCCAATGATGCCTCTGGCTATTGCTACTGATGAAACACTTGCCATCCACTTGGGAAAATTGTCGTGTTCACCATGCGTTAGTGCTGAAGCTGAGTGCTGCTGATGGCACTGCTGTTGGCAGTGGTATTGTCTCTTTTTTATGTCTTATCATTTTACCTTGGCCCTATATTATTGCACTAATACTGCTTTGTTAAAATGGAAAGAGTGTTTTTCCCCTTCTTTCTGAACCACATGTTCTTCCAATGTCTTAAATAAGTCCCCTCCCCCCAAAAAACTAGCTTTTTTAATTGTTGCTTGAATCTTTTCTCTTTTTTGGACCTATATATGAGTTTTTCAGAGCTGGGAAAAAAACCTTTATGGCTAATAATAGTTTGTACTAAATACAAAGTAACAGATACAAAAGAATTCATATCAAACTCATAATGTGAGTATGTCTGAGAAGAGAAATAAATGGTATAGAGCAGTAGTCGGCAAACTCATTAGTCAACAGAGCCAAATATCAAAGTACAACGATTGAAATTTTTTTTGAGAGCCAAATTTTTTAAACTTAAACTTCTTCTAACGCCACTTCTTCAAAATAGACTCGCCCAGGCCGTGGTATTTTGTGGAAGAGCCACACTCAAGGGGCCAAAGAGCCGCATGTGGCTCGCGAGCCGCAGTTTGCCGACCATGGGTATAGAGGGTAGTGATCAAAAGGACTTCAGCATTTTCTGTAATACTTATTTGTTTTAGTAAAAAGCAAGCTTCAAGAAAATATAATGAGAATACAGGTGTTTATATGTTACTAGAGGCCCAATGCATGATTGAATCATGCACGTGTAGGGTCCCCTACACGCTTTCGCTTTTCCCGGTGGAGCTGGGTGCCTGTCCGCTGGTGCACCAGGCCTTTCAGAAGCCTCCGGCTCAGCGGCTCAGCGGAGGATTCTGAAAGGCCTGGTGCCGGAGCAGACAGGCACCCAGCTCCCACACTTTTGATGGTCCGCAGCCGCTGAGGGGGGCTACCCTGCTGTTGAGAGGCGCAGGGGGTGGGACTCCCGCCCCCTGCGCCTCTCAACGGCCGCCTAGGGGGGCTGCCGCGGACACCTGGCTCCCCTGCCGTTGAGGGGCGCAGCTGGGTGTCCACGGCAGGCCCCCTCAGCGGCCGCGGATCTGGCCAGCGAGAGGCGCAGGGGGCGGGACTCCTGCCCCCTGCGCCTCTCAACAGCAGGGTAGCCCCCCTCAGTGGCAGCGGATCTGTGCCTCTCAATGGCCGGATAGGCCACCCCGAGTCCCGCCCCCCAGCCTCCCGCCGCCCAATCGTGGGCGTAGCAGAGTGATGGTTAATTTACATGTTACTCTATTATTAGATAGGATTCTTTCAAAATTCTTAAAATTAAATAAAATGTTACTTGTGAAGAAAAAAATTATATTAACTTCCATTTTCTCTACCCTCACTTCCAACAACTATGATTCTGAGCATTGTTTTATGCCACTTTGGGTTTTTAATGCTTTATTTTCTCACAATAAGTTCTTCCCAGGCAGCATCTCAGTCTGTCATACAGACACCCTGTAGTCTGTTCTGACATTCCTCAGTAATGATCCTCCTTGTTATAGTTCTACTTAACTGAATCCCAGTGGCTCTAGTTGTACAAAATAGAATAACAGAAGACAATGAGGTCTGGGTAGGGAGGAGGAGGTTTGTTCTAAAGAAGTTGACCTAGTTTGCCTAGTATCCCTAGTGGTTCCTAAAAGGGCCAAATGGGATGGACCTAAGAGTAATCCGAGTTGTAGGAATAAGGGACAGATAAAGAGGGAAATACTCTTTTTTTCTTTCTTTCCTATATTTTATTGATTTTTTTTACAGAGAGGAAGGGAGAGGGACAGAGTTAGAAACATCGATGAGAGAGAAACATCAATCAGCTGCCTCCTGCACACCCTCTACTAGGGATGTACCCACAACCAAGGTACATGCCCTTAACCGGAATTGAATCTGGGACCCTTCAGTCCGCAGGCCTACACTCTATTCACTGAGCCAAACAGGTTATGGCAAGAGGGAAATTCTTTATTGGCAATACTAGATATAAGGGAAGTGTATTTCTTTTTGTCATATGTCTGGATCAGTTCTTGTATAACAAACAATTCTAAAACTCTTACTTAAAACAACAATCATTTATTATGATACACACATGTATGGTGTGGTGGCTGGGCAGTAGATGATTTAGGCTGGGCATGTTGGGCAATTTCACCTGGGCTCAGTCACCCTGCTGTGGTTTGACCATTGTAGGTTGGGCTCGACTGAGTAAGGACTGTTTTACATATGTATCTCATTTTTCACGGACCAACAGACTAGCCAAAACATACTATCATTGCAATGGCAGGGGTACAAGAGGGCAGGCTTCACTGTATAAGCACTTCCACATTTTCTAACCTTTTGCCCATAGCATGTCATTTGCCCAAGCCCAAAGTCATGAGCATGGGGGGTAAAAGATTTAGAACTAAGACTTCAAAAAGGAATCCTGGCTTTTTTTTTTTTTCTCACAACTAAAGGATATTTGTAAGGCATCCATCCAAAAGATTGATGTTTATAAACTTTAACAGTGTAGGTATGCAATTTTTCTAATTAAGAAGGTCTATTAGCCCTGGCCGGTTTGGCTCAGTGGATAGAACGTCGGCCTGCAGACTGAAGGGTCCCAGGTTCGATTCCGGTCAAGGGCACGTACCTTGGTTGCAGGCACATCCCCAGTGCGGGGTGTGCAGGAGGCAGCCGATCGATGTTTCTCTCTCATCGATGATTCTAACTCTCTCTCCCTCTCCCTTCCTCTCTGTAAAAAATCAATAAAATATATTTAAAAAAAAAAAAAAAAAGGTCTATTATTATCTGGAAATGACCAGAATATAGCAGTCAATACCTGAAATATCTGAAATATTAATATCTGAAATAAATCAGAGCATAATTATAAGTGGTTTCTTAAAATTCATAAATGGCCAAAGAAGTTGTTAAAAATATTTATTTGTACTACTATGGATATAAAAGACATTCTGAAATTTTAACCAGTTAACTGCCATAAGCGTCTATAGATGCAAGCAGCGGACCTTTTTTTAATCAAATTCAAAATATCATGGCAGTTTTAATGAGTTCACTTTATCTATTTTTTTGTTGTTGTTTGTGCTTTTGGTGATATACTTAGAAAACCATTGCCAAATACAAGGTCATGCCCCTAATGTTTTCTTCAAAGAATTTCATATAGGCTTAGCTCTTAAATTTATTTATTCTTAAAGGTTTTATTGATTTTTAGAGAAAGAGGAAGGAAGAGGAAGAGAGAGAGAGAGAGAGAGAGAGAGAGAGAGAGAGAGAAACATTGATCGGCTGTCTCCTGCATGCCTAGTACCACCCTACCGGATGTCAAGCTCACAACCTGGGCATGTGCCCTAACCAGGAATCAAACTGGCAACCTTTCAGTACATGGTACAGTGCCCAACCAACTGAGCCAAACTGGCCAGGGCAAATGATTTCCTGAAATGGCTTTTCCAAAACTAACACCGTGCTTCAAATTACTGGACCATAAATTAGGACTTTATTGTTTTCTTTTACATTATACTCAGTCTATCATGCAAAAATACGTAGAAGTTATTTATAAATGCAAACCTTAAATATTCTATCATGGAAATGAAACAATCTATTTTTGCATTATTTTCTATATTGTTTGATTTGAATTCTTATTTTACATGTCATCCTTGTGCAGGAGCCATACTGATCTCTGTATTGTTCCAAGTTTAGTGTATGTGCTGCTGAAGCGAGCGCTAAATTGTTGTTTAGGATCAATGTCTGAGTTAGAAAAGCCATTTGAGTGGGGAAAAAGAAGGCAGTGACGTTAATTTTATGATACTAAATTTTTTCCTTAACTTGAGGCACAGATTATGGAAGTAAAAATTAAAATGCAGTTTAAAATACTAACTTAAGACTTTTGTAGTCTCTATTGCAGAGTTTGGCTTTTAGAGAAGCAGGAAAATGTATGTTAGAGCCAAAAATATGACTTCTTTGGCTGTGACCAGGATTTCCTTTTCCCACCTTGGGGACTAGAAAGTAGTGGTAGGAAAATTTCATTTTGGAGCCAAGTGTGACTTGTTTAGTTTGTCATAATTTATTGCATATACCTCAGAGACCTGAAAATAAAGAAACCCACTATGAAATGTTGATAATGGGCCACTCTGAAGGGCAAGCAGTAAGCTAACTTTCCCAGTGAGGATTATTTCACTTCCACCTTTTCCAGATGCTTCTGATCATTCTATAAGGACATACTTAACTGTGTAGTAGTTAAGAAGAAAACTTTCTGTGCACTAAACCAAAGTATTTGAGGATCAGAAAAGTGAACCAAGGCTTTTGCATGATCAGATGTTGGTGGAAATGTATAACTAAAAGAAAAGTTGTTTTCTTTTAACGCAGTTAAGTCACAGTATAATGGATATCTAAAGCAAATCCTTTGGCCAAGTAGTATGATCTATAAACTGCAAAAGCCTTCAACTTTATAATGCAGGCATCCACATCTCAAGTTGATGGCATGGTCTAATTTCTGAGGCATACAATACTTAGATTTTTTTTAAACAAGTCAATATTCTTTTTTAAAAAATATGTTTTTATTGCTTTCAGAGATGAAGGGAAAGAGAGAGAGAGAAATAGAAACATCAGTGATGAGAGAGAATCATTGATCTGTTGCCTCCTGCACACTGCTTACTAGGAATCGAGCCCACAACCCGGGCATTATGCCCTGACCGGGAATCAAACTGTGACCTCCTGGTTCATGGGTTGACGCTCAACCACTGAGCAACACCAGCCAGGCTCTACTTAGATTTTTAAAATTGCATTTTATTTGTATTCCTTAGCACAGTTTAGTTTAAGAGTACATAGAAATATCCTCCCTTCATGGGTATTGTGCTTTACTCCTCTGAGAAAAAATTTATATAACCATGGCATGAGGCTAAAAATTTTTATACTTTAAAGATGTTCAAGTGGTATCTACCTAATAAAAGAGTAACGTGCTAATTGACTGTACCTTCGCGATGCCCACCAGCCAGTCAGGAGTGAGTATGCAAATTAACCCAACAAAGATGGCGGGTTAATTTGCATATGCAAGCACCCAGTGGCCGGGGGTGGGGCAGGACGACGCAGGCGTTCCGCACCACCCCAGCCGCTTCAGGCCTCTGGGCAGCGTGGGAAGGTGGAAAGGTGGCTCCGGGCCAGAGCGGAAAGGCGGCTGCGGCCAGAGCGGAAAGGCGGCTGTGGCCAGAGCGAAGGCGGTGCCGGCAGCCAGGGAAAGGAAGGCCCATTCTTGCACAAATCTTCGTGCATCAGGCTTCTAGTGTTAGATATTTATAATTAGTTTAATAAAATTTGATGTCAATATCAGAAGTTACAATTATTAAAATAAAGATAAATAGCCCTGGCCGGTGTGGCTCAGTGGATAGAGCATCGGCCTGCAGACTGAAGGGTCCTGGGTTCAATTCCGATCAAGGGCATGTACCTTGGTTGCGGGCACATCCCTAGTAGGGGGTGTGCAGGAGGCAGCTGATGGATGTTTCTCTCTCATCGATGTTTCTAATTCTCTATCCATCTCCCTTCCTCTCTGTAAGAAATCAATAAAATATACATTTTAAAATAAAGATAAATAAATTCTATATTTGTGTATTATTTTTCTTTAGTAATATATGTAGTATGTTGAGTTACCAAAATAATTTCACTTAGAAACTATTTACAGTTTAGATAGTGACTGGTTAGTTATCTTATAGTATTGGCATATAATAACCATTATGAATAGTAACCATTTATTTATTTAACAAACTTGTACTGAGCACCTAATTTGTACTTAACATAGTAGTTGCAAAATGAACAAGATGCTTTCTCTTTTCTAGTGATGTCTATAATTTAGTAAAGGACTCGAATATGTAACAGGATGTTTTGATGGGATAAGATATGGGTGTTTGGTTGCTTAGAGAAAGAGAGGTTGAGCAACAACACCTTTCACTTTCCATCCAAATATCCATTTACTTTGACTGATCTGCCTAAAATAGATGGAGGAGCCAGAGAGATGAGATATGAATCTTAAATCTTGTCTACATTGAGATTCAAACATACTAACATTTGATAAAGTGGAATCAAAGGCCAGATTACAAAACTACAAAACTATTCAGATTATTAAGACTTTATTAAGAAGACTTTTCAGAATAATGAAACAACTGGTTTTTGTTTGTTTTTTTTTTTTTTGTTTTGTTTTGTTTTAGAGAGAGAGGGAGGAGAGAGAGAGAGTAACATCAATCAGTTGCCCCCGACCGGGGATCGAACCTGCAACCTTTTGGTGTACAGGACGGCACTCTAACCAACTGAGCCACCCAGCCAACAACTGTTTTTTTTAATATCTGGCTAGAGTACTAATAGCTAGACTCTGGTGACATAGTGATACACTACACAGATTATAGCCCTTGTCTCATGGAGCTTACAATCTAGTGAAGAATATTAATATTAAAGCAATGAAGAAACAGTTACTTATAGTTGTCATGAGGACTGTAAGAAAAAGCCATAGGAACTGTGAGAGTGTATAACAGGTTCGGACCTAATTTCGAGGGGTAAAGAAAGACTTCCTGAGGAAAGAAGTTATGTAGGTGCAAAGAATGGATAAGAGTATTCTCTGCAGAGAGAACAGCATGTGCTAAGGCCCTAAGGTTTGAAAGAAGATAGCAGTTTCCAAGAATTGAAAGAAGCTGAGGGCCCTAGCTGGTTTGGCTCAGTGGATAGAGCCTTGGCCTGTGGACCAAAGGGTCCTGGGTTCGATTCCAGTCAAGAGCACGTACCTTGGTTGCAGGTTCTTCCTCGGCCTGGGCCCTGGTCAGGGCTCATGCAGGAGGCAACTAACTGATGTGTTTCTGTCACATCGATGTTTCTCTCTGTCTTTCCCTC
The DNA here is from genome assembly GCF_027574615.1 of Eptesicus fuscus. Taxonomy (NCBI): domain Eukaryota; kingdom Metazoa; phylum Chordata; class Mammalia; order Chiroptera; family Vespertilionidae; genus Eptesicus; species Eptesicus fuscus. The sequence continues at coordinate 29,933,767 of NC_072492.1, read as the reverse complement.
TCTTTTCTCCTCTCCCTAAAAATCAATGGAAAATATCCTCAGTTGAGGATTAACAACAATAACAAAATATATCGTTGGGTGGGGGTTAATCAAAAAAGAAAAAGAAAAGAAGCTGAGGTAGAAAGTGAGTTTGGGGAGTATGACATGTGAGTAGAGGTTTAGAGAGATATTAAGGAGTCGGATCATTTAGGGCCCTGTATGCCATTTTAAGGATTTGACACTTTATCGTAAGTTATGGGAAACTATCCAGGAATAGAGCCTGAGGTCAGCGTGGAGTGGCGTTCTTGTTATAGTGTAGCATCTGATACAGAAACCCACTTGGACCTAGCCTAAATAATATGTGGTTACCCAGGGCGAATAGTAAATGTATATATTTCTTTTGAACCACTTTCATAATTGTGTTAATCTTGAGTGTTTTCGCATTCATTTATTTATTCATTTAACAAACTTGTACTAAGCACCTAATTTGTACTTAATATAGTAAGTGCAAAAATGAAGAAGATGCTGTCTCTGTACTGGTGATGCCTATAATTTAGTGAAGGACTGGAACCTGTAACAGGTTCAATGGGATAAACTTAAAGGGCTGTAAACATTTAGGAGTCCAGCAACATGCTGTTGAAATTGTTGAAAACACGTAAGCCAAATCACAGATACGGAAGAAAAACCTGTCACCTCTGAAGGTTCAGAATGAATTTATCTTCAATTATGAAAACCTTTTTTTCCCTCTCAGAAAACTTTCTTTTCCCAGCTTTATTTTTTTAAGATAGTGTAGTGTAGCCAATAATATTATTAAAGCAGGGTTAAGTATATTTTGAAATTCCAAAATTAAAATCTAATTTCAATCTAAGTATGCCATTTAAGTATATAATTTGTAATTTTCCTTGAACAGCGAAGAATGAGAATAGCCAAATCCGTTGTTCCCATCCCTCTTGAAAAACAAACATAAAAACACAAAATTAATGAATTGCTGAGGTGTTTTTAAATTAAACATTTTTCCCCACATATCTTAAAGAAATGTTTTAGGTTCAGGGGAGGAAACATTTAAAGTCACAAAACTTTAGACACATAACATATGATTTACCTTATGTGTAAAATATAAAGAACAAAATAAATGAGCAAACAAAACAGAAAACAGACTCATAGATACAGAGAACAGAGTGATGGTTATCAGAAGGGAGGGAGTTTGGGGGGACTGGGTGAAAAAGGTAAATGGATTAAGAAGTACAAATTGGTATTTACCAAAGTCATAGAAATGTGAAGTACAGCATAGGGAATGTAGTCAATAATATTGTCATACCTATGTGCCAGGTGGGTGCTTGAGATATTGGGGGATTGCTTTGTAAAGGATATGATTGCCTAACCACTATGCTATACACCTGAAACTAATACAAAATAGTATTGCCTGTAAACTGTAATTTCTCTCAACACTTATGTCATTGTATTTGCTTAGGGAAAAAGCCAGGTCTAAATATAGATAGCTACAAGTTAAACCTGTGGATAACTAATAAAGCCCACAAAAACTTTTGTTTTTGAAAAATTCTGCAGTTATTTTCTTGTGTTCATCTTATTATTTTGGAAAGAACAAAAACTTTGTTGGCCTTATTTGTATTTCACTTTTGCTTTCATAATAGGTGGAAGGCTTTAAAAGTGAAATTATCACACTTCGATTGTAAGGTTGATTGACACTTAACTACTTCCGATGGCCCAGAGCACTGTTTGGTGTTTATAACATGTCTTTCTTGTTTTGCATGAAGATTAAAGGTTTGATACCTTGGGAATGACTCTGGGCCAAATAGCCCCAGTGTGCCAGGGAATATAATAAGCTACCCAACTTATTTTCCTATAGCATCAAAATTTCCAGATGTGTTGCTTAAAATTACTTTATAGCAGGGTTTTTCAAGATTGGCACTAATGACATTTGGGGCAGGATAATTGTTTGCTGTGAGTGATGTCCTGTGTATTGTAGGATGTTTCAATGCCAGTAGCAAACCCTTATTCTCCCACCAGTTGTGACAACGAAAATGTCTCTAGACATTGCCATGCCAATATCTTCTGGTTGAATGCCATTGTGTATGTCATGAATTAAAATTAACAATCTACTGTTATTTTTAAATTATTTTTATCAAGTTGAAAAAAGTCCAATAAAGCTTTTACTGAGAGCCTAATTTATAACTAAATACAGTAACAGTCCTTGGCTTCTACCCCCAGCCCCTGCTTCTTTTAGCTGTTATAGCTGGTATTTTTACCTCTACATTTTATCTTTAATCAGTTTTAGATATTAATTAGTTATTTCCTCTATGAGATAAGAATTTAGCTTACTTTACCTTTCTCTTCCTTTATCCTCCCATATAATTATATCAAATGTTTTAAAATTCATAACCAATATACATTATTATGACTGAAAATATTGTTCATTGTAGTCAAATGATTTCCTTCCTTTCTTGAACTTTAAAATTTTTCTTGGCAATAATAATACCCTTCTCCCCCCTTTTTTTTCTTTTTGAAAGCTCTTTAACTAAATCATCTATCACCCTTTAATAAATCTGTGCAATGCCTCAATATAATTTTTCTATCAGACCTCTTAGATAATGTCAGTTCTTTTTTTTTTTTTTTTTTCCTGAAGACATCCCTTTTGCAGCCTCATAATCTCTTATTTCTATCAGGACTAAGTAATCAATTGCTTCAATCAGTTGCTGTTTAGGCCCACTTAACTGCCAACATCTGAGATTTCCCTTTGCTGTCATCCTAGGAGTTGATTTGCTTATCTTCTGTGTTGGATCCCAAGTTTCTTGGGTCTCAGTTCTTCTGTTTCTTGTTTACTGTTTCATCTTTGTAGTACACATCCTCCAACTGTTTCCCTGTGCACCTATTTCCTGAATATTTTTGGACTCCTGCTGGCCTAACAGGCTTATTTCCCATCAATAACTCTATGGGTGCTTCAGTTTGAACTTTCACCTCTGCTTGTCCATCAGATTTTTATGTTCATATACTGGAGTTTGAGGTTATAGATGTCTCTTAGTTTAATTTTTCACTTTCTCATTTGTCTTTTAATTTGGGGGTTTTAATAGGCAAGGAAAGAAGAAATGCCTTGTTTTTTTCCTTCCTGAAACCAGAATTCTTAATTACTTACTAAGATAAAGTATTTTAAAGTGTTATGATCCAATATTCTTTTATTCCCACTTGAGAAACTGAATCAAACATTTGTACCAATAATATTGTTAAGTTAGAAAGTAATACTTATTTTATTTTATTTTGCTGCAAAAAGCTTCATTGTTTCCATTTGGCCCAGTGCATAGGAAAGGGCTTCAGAGTGGTTAAAAGAATGGCTAGTAGTTTTGGGGAGAGGCTCAGGCAAAAGCCAGACACCAGGGGAATGCAGTGGGGCCCCTCAAAGGGCTTGAGGGTGAGCCTTTTGAAGAGATACTCGACCAGCCTCGCCTGGGGGCCGGCCAGCCTGCAGAGGTGAGTCAGGTGTCACCCATCTTCTTGATGAGTTTTACCTCCTCACCCAGGAAGTGGTCGTCCAGGAAGTCACAGAGCTGAGGGTCTTCTTGGTAGAACCCAGAGCAGGCAGCTCCAAAAGAGCCTGGTTCAGGTTCCTCTCCAAGGCCATGGCGGTTTCCTGGCATCCTGAGTTTTGCCCACTCATCTTGGGAAGGCTTCAGCATGTCCTGGAAGAGAATGCGGCCACCGTGCTGGTTTTGCAACTTTAAGAGACACTCAGCGCCCTCATGCTTCTCCGCCAAATCAAGTAAGAAGGGGCTCACGCATCATCACGGTGGAAATAGAAGCCCAGAGAGAGGTAGGTGTGGAAGGCCCGCAGATGCAGTTTGGCCAGGTGGTTGACCGCAGCCTCCACCTTAGTGGAATAATTCTGTTGAATTTGGGAACTCATGGTTGTTCGGCAATAAGGAGTTAAGGTAGAAAAGCAAAACAAAACGGTGTTGGCTGGTCTCAGAGGTGGTTCTGAAGGTGGTGACTGGATAAGATGCTGGAAAGTGGTCGGAGGCTGGAAGAAGGGGTGTCCCTGGGTCTGTTCCGTCCAAACACTGTTGAAGCAGGAGACAGATATGGGACTGCCGAAGGCACTCTCAGAAAGTGATAATTAAAAAAATCAAACATATTTATCTTTGAAAGATAAGTTTGAATGTATTAATAAGAATTTAGATGGTGAAGTATTATAACTCATCTGATGGGCAAAATAGAAAATAAGATATTTTAAAAAGGATTAAATAATAATGCATCTTGCTAGGCTATGGAGGTAATAAACAGAGTTTTAAAGTGTTGGGGAGCACAGGAGACTTGGTTGGAAAGTTTGTTAGGAGGATATTCTGAGAAAAGGGAAGTGTGTGGAAGGCCACCTGATGTTTATCGGAATTCTGACTTAGGGGAAACTTAGGGGAGTGTCGGAGGCAGCGCCTCTAGTTATTCCTTGACCTTTCCAAACAAGTCTGTGCACATGCAGACCCCCAGGTGTTTACTGGAATCCTTATGCCTAATCTTTGGGTGCCCTTGCTTAAAGGACATTATAAACACATGTGTCCTCCCAATATTACTTACCCTGCTGATTGTATCTAAAAGATAAACTTTATTTCAAACTGCTGCTACAATAAAAGGCTAACGAGGCAGTCAATCAAGGCTGTCTGGTTGCTATAGCCAAGCAGTCCCTTAGCCTCTCTTTCACAGCAAATGTTGTGTCGGAATAATCCACTCCTCCATCGCTCAGGGGCTGCTGGTCAGCCCCAGCATTAAAGTTTTAAGTATATTTTCAATCTATATTTTTTTACTTGTACACTTTCTCTTGCTCATGTTTGTTTTTAAATGTCACAGTATTTAATCATGTAAATCTGAGTCTGAGCTTCCTCTTGCTGGGATTATCTTCTACTTTCTGTGCTTGCCATTGCCTCCAAACTTTTATGCAACCCCTTCAGTACTCACAACTGTAAATCTACTTTTGCTCCTTCCTTTATGTAGAG